>NC_133972.1:119013138-119369388 GCF_047716275.1 Strix uralensis
AAATCTCAGCTAGAGATGCAAATGAATCATTTAAAATTCTGTAACAGGTTTATAGTGATGCCTTTTAGCAATATAAACACTTCTGGAAGTTTGCAAAGACCATGTGAAGGAAAGGTCAGCAAGTTGAAATACGGAATACATGACATAATATGAACATACCTTTTGTGGCTACCCTGACGCAGTCGATTTTGGTTTCCTGTGTCAAATAAAGAGGAAAAAGGTCACATCTTGTGTTTCTAAGCAAAGAAATTCATCCATGATTCTATTCTTAAAAGTACTGATAAAATGTCAGAGAAGTGTTCATTTAATGTGCCTCATTACATATTTAACTGCTTATTAAGCAACTCCAATGTGTTTTCATAATATGGACAAACACTGCTTGGGTATGGTACATAAACATTTCACTTAAAATTCCTCCAAAATTAGAAAATATATGAGATCTTCACAAGAGCACAGGCAAGTGTTCAGCTTTTTTATTTTGGCAATATAATGACCTTGGGAGATTTTTCTTTTTCTTACAGATAGTATAGTTCGAGGCATCATGCTAGACAATTTTAGAAAGAAAAAATAATCAATGGTGTTTCAAATTTCTGCACTGCCAGTGCACTGTGTAAGAGGGACCATTATGGTTTCTGGCAGAAAACATTTCCAGTCTGTCAGCACAGACAGCCAAAGCTTATCAAGAATTGAAGGGCACTGGGTAGGTCTGTCCAGGAAATGAAAAAAACAATTCCAGGAAGAATCAGTCCGATGAAACATGAACTGTGAAGACCTTTTTACACACTTTTCATTTCAGTTCCATCTACTTATTTTTCTTTTACTCTTTGCAGAAAAGGGGAAAAAAAAGTGGTTTCTAATTCAGTCAGGGCAACCAAATGAGAAAATAGGAGTTCAAGATGTTACAAACTAAGGTAATGGGACTGGACAGGCCAAGATAGATGTGCTAAAATCTGCAATCAACTTTGGCTTAAACTTAACAAAAGAAATCACAACACTCTCCTCTTCAAAGCAAGAGAACAAAACCAACAAAAAAATAAAGAAAAAAAGCCAGGCAAACACACTCATTGAACAGCTTTTAGATAATAAGACAGAATGGTAACACACTACTTTGCCCACTCATTATTGACAAAATGTGATGTTTTCCCCTCTTCTTTCCTGTAACCTTTAATCATTAAGCAATATTGTGTTAGGAAAACTGTTATTTTTTTAAACTCAGTGTGCTACATTTCACGGTTACTTCATTTTCTCATTAACAACTAAATTAGGCATCTTGCTAGTTGGTGCCAATCATCTATTTACACACAAATACTGTATAAAACCACACCTGTCATAAGACTTACCCCATTGGCTCTGCTAGCAGCTTGAAAATAGATGCTGTAGCTCTTATGAGGAAGAAGAGGAGTGTTCCAGAAACCACTGTAGGTTTTGTTATCACCAATAGTAAAAGGCTGAGCAGCTTGTAAACCATTGGCTGGAAACTCTGCAGCAAAGTAGTACTGGGAATTCAAAAGTGAGGCATTCTGGAAATGAATGGGCACTGGGTAGCACTTCAGGATTTCAGTCGTCTTTTTGGTCCTCCGTGGGCGTTCTTCTTCAACAACTATTTGATAGACGCTAAGGGTGTAGAAAGGAAAGAACAAAAATACCACACGGGTTATTTTAAGACTTGGGCAGTTAACCCATTCTGAAACCGTAATAGCATACCAGTATTTATGGAAAAAAAGAACTGTTAAACACAAAGGACATGGGAAGAAAATCTAATTTTGACATTCAGGTGTATAAATTTGTGGAATAGATTAATCTTTCAAACAAATTCCAATTTTTGTGGGAACAACAAAATTAGCCATACACACCACAGCTTTTCATAAAGCAAACATACAGAACATTTTCTTGTTCGAATTCTTGTACAGTAAAAGCTTTCTTGATTAGTGTTAAAATGTAGAAATAAGTATTATTTTGTTCACAGAAGTTAGTATAAAGCTAAAGATTCAATTCTCTAACCTGTTTATCTTGTCTACATGAAATGAAATGAGTAGTAAGATAAAAATGAAGAAATAAATTACAAGGACACAGGAAATAGTATTTGCTTAACTGTTGACATTATAGCTATTTATAAAATCACATAGAGTAAATTACAGTCTTTTAAAATTTTGGTGGCGTATTGACTTACTGCACAGGAATAAAACACTTTTTGATGGAAGTTATTCTCACTCAGTGAAGCACTTTTACCCATCTTAGAGATAACCATATTTATAAGCGTTTCTATATTCTGCAAAGCAGTTCAGTTTGCACTTGGATTCTTTGCTGTACTGTGATCTACAGGGAACAGTCCATCCCTCTACACTGTAAAGGTGCTATGGACATTCAAGCAGGAACAAAGAAATTGTGATTTCTGCTGTATATGCAAACAGCGTAATCATTATACCCTTGCAGTTGCTGTAAAAGCCTGAGTCAGTGCTTTCAAATTTGTGAAGTGGGAAGTCCACGTCTCTAAAGAGGACTGGCTTGCAAGTTTATTGCTTCACTGGGGACCAGTGATTCTTAATCATTACTTGTCTCCTGGAATCTTGAATCCCAGTAAGCAAGTCAGTACAAGTAACTGATGTTAAAGCAGCAATGTGTCCACATTTCTGCACATCATCTACATCTAATAACAATATATGATCTTTCAAGTTGACAATTCATAAAAAGTAGCAATCTCTGGGTAGGATATGTCTCTTAAAGATGAAATATCCGTACAGTCTTCTGACATGTTGTTCCCACTCTGTCATCTGTAGGTAGATGATTATGTTTAGAGAATACTCTGTCCAAAGTACAGGGACACTTGGGCTGGGCCTCTGCAGGTCTCAGTCTGGACCCGACAGGGCTTATTGGATTAGTCATATCAATGCACTGGTATGCATATTTCCCTTCTGGAAGCAAATCTGGTTTAGAAATAAAAAAGATGACTTTGTGCAGTCACCAAGCCAGCTCATAGCCAGTGAGCTCCTGCACCTGCTGGGGCTCTGGCTAGACTCAAGCTGCTTTAAGCAATGGCATAGAGCTCTCCAGATCCTGCACTCTCTGGAGCCTTACCGACTCAGTGCACAACCAGACTAACATACTGCTTCTACACACGAGCTGCCTTTGCACATTTAGATAATGCTGTGTGCTCGAATGATGCTCTGTCAATGGAACTGTTCAAGGTCAGGTTGATGGGGCTTTGAGCAACCTGGTCTAGTGAAAGATGTCCCTGCCCACCACAGGGGAGGATGGACTGGATGATCTTTAAAGGTCCCTTCCAACCCAAACCACTCTATGACTTCATGACTCTATGACAGCATGATGCTAGGAGACTTCATAGCTGAATATCACCAAGAAGCAGAAGAATGCCAGTTCTCTTGGCCGTCTTACTGTTTTTTTACCAGACCTACTGATCATGTGCAATAGACCCTGTTCACTATGTTTTTAAGATCTAGCTTTTCCAGTGGGAGATGCTGCACTTCCTGTGTTCATAAAAAATGCCCATTAAGTTAACACCGAGAATGCTTAATACCTCTTCTCCTGTCTCATTTAGATTTTCACCACAGTGGAAATTTAGTTTAATGTTAAGACACTTAAATTTAAGAGTCTTCATGAAGATGTCTATATCTCTGTAAACTCCCATTACAGTCATTGGAGAGCTACTCAGTACAGGCAACAGATCTCGAAGACCTAACCATCAAGCAGGTGTCTACTTTTGGGTCAACTGAATTGCTTTCTAGGCTCCACTGACTATAATAGCTAAATACTCAGCTCACATGTAGACATCTACAAGTGGACAGCTTAATTTAAATGTTTTAATCTGATGCTGAACCACATGCAGAAATCTAACTATGTATGAGTTTGGTACAGCCAGAGAGACAAACAATGTCTTGAGGGTCCACTTGAAGGCCACTGTCTGTACATTTTTCAGCTCTGTGCAACAAAGTCTGCACATCTAGCAGAAACACTTTTATTAGTTGATTAATTCCATGCTGAGTAGTAAATGAAGGTCAATACATGGCAATCTTTCTTTGATCCTATGACAACTGATCTGTAAAAACTAGCCATGAAATATTTACATTACAATTTTGTTTCTTCTCTTCCAAATCAATGTTCGACATGATTTTAGCAGTTAATTTTCTAGAATGAAACACAGTTGCTTAGAACTGGGATTCCAAGCTGCTTTGAAGACAGCGTGTTGCCTTCCCTAACTACTAATTTACAGTGAATCTACAATAAATACTGTTCGAGAATTTAAACGGAGTATTGGAAAAAAAGTAGGAGGTGATGTAAACATCTATTCTTGCAAGGTAGTGAAGCTTGGTACACTTGCCTAATACCACAGCAAAGATAAGAATCCCTCAGTTTCACTAAAGCATGATGGATAGCAAACGAAGTTATTTGGCTGTTGCCTTCAGGAGAGAAGTGCTACCTTTTCTATCACAGTAGGCCTGAATATAAGAGGGACGTCAGACCAGACAAGGTAATATGACCTGTTTCAGTATCAGCTGAATTGAGGATTCTTTTAATTTTTCACTCAGTGATTAAAGCTAAAGA
This sequence comes from Strix uralensis, assembly GCF_047716275.1. Lineage (NCBI taxonomy): Eukaryota > Metazoa > Chordata > Aves > Strigiformes > Strigidae > Strix > Strix uralensis. Next base: position 119,017,699 of record NC_133972.1, read on the forward strand.
TCGTAGATATTTTAGAAACAAATCTGTCATTAAAATGATCCTTTTCCTCTGGCAAATTCATGTTAGTTATACTACGTGCACTACTCCTTGTATATTATATTTTAAATACATGACATCTATTCATCTTCAGATACATTAAAGTAAGAACTAAGTTGACTGGAGCAATTTCAAACTCAAAATGTCTTTTCATCCTTACTCCACAAGACAAATTAGATTTGCAAGCATCTAGACCTCAAATCTATTTGCTCTTTAATAATTTAAGCACTGAAAGGTCAAGCAGCTCTTTTCTGTTCCCCTTTATCAAAGTCCAAGTGCTAATGAAAAATAACTAAATCCTATCTGCTGCCCAACTTCCACACACTGCTGTTTCTCTGATGTAAATTAACACCTTATAAGCACCTGGATTAACGGAAACCTGACAGAACTTTATGAGTGATACGTTTTACATTTGTACAAATGAAATCATGTTGCTAATGAGTTTTACAGAATTACCCCAATTACAATATAATCCAAAAGCTCCCTCTAATTCTTACTATTAAAATAGTTTTCTTTAATACGTAACATCTGAATTGCCTACTCTGAAAAGGGTTCAAGCTTAGTGAATTGAGCTAGCACTGCACCAGGACTTTATCATTCCTCTTAGGTATTAGTCATATTTCCTGCTTGTTTGAAGTTGCATTATTCCTCTTCCACACCTCTACATTTCAGAGAATAAAGTCTTCCTATTTGTAATCCAAAAAATAAAATCTACACTACAGTGAAAGGTGCCGAAAGCATTTTGGCTATTGGTAGCACCTAGATTGATCTTTCTGAAGGAAAGAAATGTAATTTAAGCTTAATTCATGTTACACAGTTCTACTATAGAATTCCACTTCCTTGGAAATTGAACACAAAATCTACTTTTATATGGAATTAAACTTACTGTTGCATCAAGAAAGGAACACGTGGGAGTTATTTTTAACTTAGGATTCAAATATTTCAAATTTGGGGATTAAAAAAACGTGTCTGGGAAAAGAAAAAAATTGATGTAATTTTTAAGCTACTTTTTATTTTAACAATTCCAAAACAGTTCCAACTTTAAATGATTGTGCAGAGATACCGATCTGAACACAATAAAGACTGCAATTTTCGTTAAAAATTAGACATATCAGGCTTCTCTGCTATTTACTGAAATTGGGTTGCTTAAATTAAAATGGTCTGTCAATGTCTGCTAAATACAGCAATTTTTTTCAGAGTTGGAAAAAAGAAAGAAAACATGTTAACACAGTAATCAAAGATGCTAAGAATATTTAGAAAAATGAATCAGACAATTCAAATAATTCAAATGAAGACTTAAGTGTATATCTATTCTTAAGTACATGAAATGATGGGTTTTAGTAACTTGCTGAATCGACATGATTCCACATTACTGGAATGCAGTAAAACAGATTTTAATTAATCAAAGTTTCATTCAAAGTGACAAAATAATTTTCCAAGAAGGGCCTATTGGACACAAGCATGGACTTCAGCATTTTTAATACAGAAGTCCTTAACATGTACAATCTACGTATTTATCAATTGAAACTTACGAATTTATAGTTACTCTTCCACCACAAGTAATTACAAATCAAAAACAACGGGAGAACAAGCTTGACTAAGTCTTTATTGAAATGTCAGCTCTATTTTTTCTCTCTTAAACAGTCTTGATGCTTCACCTAACTGAAGACATAAAGAATTTTTAAAAATTTATTTTACAGAAGAAAGATAGCCTAAGGACCTGAATCTAGACTAAGAATATATGAATTTATTTAGTAGTTGTAATACAACTGTTGTGTGATCCTAAGCAAGCCAATTAAATATTTTGTGCCTCAGTTCTCCGTCTGTAAAATGAGAACAGGAAATTTTCTCATACCCTCTGGCCTGCTTCAACTGTTCAAAACTAAAACCTCTTCAAGACCTTCTTTTTTATTATCCTTGAAAAAATAGGGGTTTTTTCCCTAGGAAATATACAAAGCCTGCAAAGCTGTTAAGCTCCACTAACAGTGTCCTGATCAACTGTGTAAAATGTTAGGCTATCATTGCAGACTGTTATGGTGACATTGTAGAGCCTAATTTGAAGTTTTCTGCTCATTGTAGTAAGTCTCTTCTTAGTATCATGCTTTATTATAAATATATAGAACTGATACTTTTTATAGATCTAGTTCTGTATCTTGACTTGCATGCTTGCTTTGTTTTAATGCTAACAGATTCAAACAATAGAATAACATTTAATCTACATATTGACCATTATATCAGTTACATATTCCCATAGCCCTATGTTATCTATATGCTAGAATCACTTCACTGCATTTTGCTACTAAAATACCAAAGTTCCAATAGATGGCAAAATTAGGAAACCCCAAACCCTCTTTGTTATCTCCATTTTATGTCAATGAACTTGATTGCTCAAACCGTAATAGGCTATGGGGTCCCCACAATTTCACTAATACTTGTGTAGACACTGGAAGTTGTACCATACTGCTATTTAAGTCATAAGCACTTTTTTTAAATATCAGTTGTTTCATTCATGTTTTGCATCCAAAGTTCCAAGTATCTTTGCTCATCATACATTCTGTAACAACACTGCTTCTTTAAAAAAAGACAAACTTTGGACAATTTTTTGATATAATCTGCAGCATAACTTCCTCTTCATCTCTGTCATCAGCTGTCTTTGACACATTCATAACATATATATATATGGATTAACATTAGAGATGTTGATCTATTTCTTCCTGCCCTTATATTGCACTAGATTATTGTAATTCATCCTATAACTTAAAATTTTACAGTACTTGAAATTATATGTAACCCATATCTTGAAATGGAAGAGGGAAATTACTCTTTAAAGTACAGGAATTAATAATTTACAGTTAGAAGGTAAATAGAAGAAGGCTACAAGAAATTGCCACTAATTCTCCTCCTACTGAGCAAAAGTCTGTATATTTATAGGTGGCATTAAACAAAGGTGATAATGACAATCCATGATTTATCAGGTGTCCCACCATCATAGCTACATAGGCTTTGCCAGTGGGTCAGGAGTTTTAGCAACACATAATATGTACTGAACAAAATATACTCCATGTGCAGTCATTTTCAGTACAGATGTGAAGCCAGAGAACCAGCTGAACAGTACTTCTGTCACTCTGATCATTGTAGAGTTTTACATATTTTGTCAAAGGGGGAAGCATACACTGTTCAACTATGTTTTGTCTGCATATCAGAGACCACTGCTATACTCAAGATCTGTGTTTATAGGCTGAAAGAACTGGGTGCAGCAATAATTGTTCTTAGGGAGGGTATGGTCTCAGGGCAAGGGCAGTCTGAAAGAACATAAATGGGCAGTTTATTTGGGAGGGGTGACTTTTCTTGTCCAAGCATCAGAAATGAAGCAATCTATATGAGTTTGGAATTTTTTTTCTTTTTTTTTTTTTTTTTTTTCCTGAGAGTGAATTGGTATTGTTACAGGTGGGATAGGGATTAGATCAACAACTTCATAAACTTGGGAGTTTATGGAGTAGAAGTAAGACCAGGGAGTTTTTGATTCACAAAAGGACAAACGAGTATGCCTACCAATGATGAAAAAGCCTGTTCAGGTAGCCCCCTCTATTTCAGGAATATTTTATTTGGGAGATCAGAGCATTTCTGGGCTTTAAGCAAAACACAGCCTTGTCTGCTATAGCTTCTAAAATGAGAAAAAAATGAAGCAGCTTGAAAAAAAACCCTTGCATGAACATAACATTCAGATAAGAAAATACAGAACTTACAGTAAAGAAAACCAGACCAAACATAACCTCCAAATTAAGGCTGCTGTACCAATGCCAACAACGACGCAAGTATTTTTAAAGTAATATACTAAGATCTAATTTATAAAGGGGAAAAAAGAAGGTGAACTAGGCAATGTTGCAAATAATATTGGCAACACAGAAGCAACCAAGATTCTTGCAACTGTTCACATTTAAGTGCTTGACATGCTGGTGTTAAAGGTGTATTGCCTTTTCTTTTTGCAAGTGAAGGGAGTCTTAAATTCGTATAACTTTTTGTTTGCATCTTTACTTGAAGTCAGGAGATTTTATGCAAACAAAAGTTCCACAATCTTTGGTAGCTTTCTAAGTCTGCAGGGCTGTTGGTTCCTCCAAAGTGTAAGAAAGGGACTAAGAAAAGAAAATACTTTGTGCTAGTAGCTTGTTGAAACTTGAATGGAATGATTCTACTTGCACATCTGGCTTTATTTACTGGCTTTGCGAGTCAAGAGATAAGTCTGGCTAGATTCTTCAAGGCATCAACTGTCTTCATTCTCATGAAACACTATAACTGGCACCTGAAATTTCCAGCCCATGGGAAAAGTCAAATTGGAGAAAGCCACAAATCTTTCGGAATCAGACCTGGAGCGAACACAAGAAGGACTAATATTATACAGCACCTCCATTGTCATGCAAGGAGCCCTATTTCTCAGATCAATCAAAGCAGAAATACCTAAACAGCTGTAAAGGAGAAGATAAGACAGCTTAGGTTCAGTCCCTAGAGATACTGCCAAATGTAAACTCTCAGGTGTCATAATAAGCTTTATCTTCACAAACCCAAGTCCATTGGGGAACGGTATCTGTTTTTTAATGTAAAATTCCTAAGCTGCTTTGTGAGTACTCACCTCTTTTGTATGGACAGTCTCAAAGACTTAAAAGTCAGTCTTTACAAAGGGGATTTTCTGGGAAAAATACATCCAAGCAAACCTCTCCTTAGCATTCCTATGGATTCATACAGGAAATCCTGACAGTTCTCATACGGGGAGCATTATGTCACTGGAAGGTAAAGGTATTTCTCTTGTTCTTTCCTCCAAGGACAGTCACCAGGGGAGGATATGACAATGCATTTGATTCCCTTGACAACAAAAACACTTGCTATATAGTATCTTAATTGCAGAAGAGTCAGATGGGCTCTGAAAGTGGTAAAACAATGGTCACCATAAGTTCATTATGGATTTAAATGTTTTTTCCAAACACAGAAGAACTGATAAATTTCTCTTTTGCAAGTTTGGACTCTCTAGGATTTAAGGGAGACATTAGAGCCTGGGCTCCAAAAACTGTTAGAACAAATTCTGCAAGAAAGGAAAAGGAGACAACAATGCACACTCCTTCCATCTTCCAGTGGCCAGACAAGTGCCACCTAGTCCTGATGACACAGCGTATTTAATTTTTTGCCTTATTTCCTAGTATATAGATTCACTGTTTTAGAGAATCTAAGCACACTACATCAAGGGCAGAGAATGTCCAGCAGATCTTCAGCCTTGTAATTGCAGGTAATCATGTACCATTCATGGAATGTTTGTGAAATGTTTCTGTCTTTAGATTCAGTTATCATAGATGATGACTCAAAACTTAAATTTGTTTTGTTAGTAAATAAATCAGAAAGAGGAGAGAGAGAGGAAAAAAATCTTTGAAGAATTTAAGTTTGTAATAGTTTTGTTTTAGAAGGATAATAAAAGATTGCCAACAGGTAAGCAGTAGTACATAATCTGTATTCTGTTTTACAGCATATAGCATGCTGATGGACTGCAGCTTTAACTTTGTCCAGTCTATCCTTTGCAAAAATCAATAAATTCAATACATATGCTGACCTACCCTCCTTCAAAGCAAGTATTAGCTTAGTACTGAAACAGCGTATTAAAATTGATAAGAACCATTTGATCAACGCATATGTAAGTGGAGGTCAGACATAATGCCAACAATAATTGTGGCACAAGAGACTGCTCTGAGATTCGCTGACTGGCAAGGGAATCAAAACTGTTCTCTTAACCCTCCCAACCCCCCAAATCCTTGATAAATATTGATGAATTTTACTTTTTTTCCTCCCTGTGTATACAGCCCCATGGTTAATTATTTTGACTTATTTAAATACTGGTGCCCAACTAGGACTTGAGAGTGATACTGCCATACTGGTATGAAAGTGTAAGAGACTATCAGAATTATGACAAACAGGATGACAAGGACAAAACTATGTCTCCACAACTGTTACATACGTTTCTACACCTGAAATTCCTTAATCCAGAAACAAAGTTTCCCCACCCGCACTCTCCAAGGGACTGACTACTACTCTATGCTGATACAATCAATTTGATGAGGGACAATGTATTAGCAACTCTCCATACTTAGAAATAACCACATAATTCTACCCTTTTAAATTTTTTTCTATAAAGATAAGCATACACATCCCTTTGTCATTTTGAAGGTAAAGTTTTTCATTATTATTTCTTCTGCTGAAAAAAAAAAGTTCTAAAATATTGCAGGCCACAAAAAAAAACTATGATCAGAAACATACTTTTTCTGAACCACTTACAGCCTCTGTGTGGCTTGTGCTCTCCATACTTAATAAGGATTCATGTATTTGGCTGCTTTTTCTTCAAACTCACAATTGTCAAGCAAATATATAGATTTGTACATATTCTGTAGCCCTGCGCAGAATAAAGTGAGTGCAAAATGAAAATAAAATTAAACCTACTTATAATGGTAGTGTTTCACACTGACTTCAAAGTCATTTTCTACAGGTGTAAGTAGTACAAGGCAAGAGAGCATTTCGCTCTATAGTCATAAATTCTCTCAGCTATTAACTGTGTATTTGCTGGACAAACAAAATATATCTTTGATTACAGATCTCCCCTAATGTGCTCCATACTGTATCAATGAGATCTAGCTACTAAATACAGACTGCAAGTGACAAGCTAAGGAGGGCACCAGAGATTTGGCAGTGTTTGGGGTTTTCTTTGTAGGAAAAGAAATGTTTAGAATGAAGAGACTGCTAGGACACATTTAAATAGTTTTAGCTTGAAGATAAGTAACTGTGCATGTGAAAGGAGAAAGAAAAACTGAGCAGACAAAACCAGAAAAAGGTTGAAACGTTTAAGAATACAAAAGATTACACAGGGTAGGAATGTAGAGAAGGAGAGAAGAAGAAAATAAAAGAACAGAAAATATACTGAAAACACGTTGAGATGTACCATCACCTTTGATAAACAAGAAGTGAAAGAAAAAGTAGGAGGAGGAAAGATTTTTAAAAAATGAAGTCTAATACAGATATACTTTAAGCAAAGCATTTTGTAACAACTTACAGTCAGCTACTTTTTATAAATTACATGCAATATGATTGTAAAAGGTGGTTGATTTCATAGTACAGATATGAAATCACATCATATAGTTTTGTAAGATTGGGGAGGAGAAGTGTTTATCCAAGAATGACTGCTACAAGATCTCTACACTCATGATGATCTACTGAGTATTTTTTGAATTGCTCTATCAACTGATACTTGGCTTCTTCCATAAATAATTCTGGTATACATAAACGGATAGTCTTTCTAATAGGTATGTCACCATTATATTTTTGGTAAACATAAAACTTCTCTGCTGATACTGCCTTCATGTATATGGGACAACAACATCCCGTTCACATTGATCCAGTACTGGGTTATTTAAAATGCCATTTGAAACAGAAGATGCTTTAAAGCCTTATAAATAGACTAAGACACTACAACTTTTACAGCAAGAAGTTCAGAATATGTACCCAAGAACACGCCGTAATCCCATCTATATTCCACATGTCGTCTGTGATACCCAGCTCCCACCCTCAATATGCTCAGCTCCTTTTAATATCTCCCAAATATTGGCTGGAAAAGAGGCAACACATGCTGTGGCTGCTTCTGGGCTACATATGGGCTTGCTGGTATGTGAATATTAGCTCTCTACTGATGGACTAAATGAAATCAACTAACTAGTTCATACTGTAACACAGCCTATCCTTCAGCATAGATGCTAATCTAGGTCCTTCTTCTGCACCCAGAGATTCCAAAATGTGGGAGAAACTTACTATTTATTTCATATGTGCTTGAAAATTCCCAAGAGGTCCAATATTAATGAGGGAAGGAAGGAACATACAGACGAGTGAACAGTATGATACATAAGCTTTGTTTTCTTCAGAAACCAGGATAAAATCAGGTGTAAACTTTAACTTAGTTATGTTCCAGAAAGTTTAATCCTTATCTTGGATATGTTATATAGCACACACAAGTCAAGGTGTACTTCCTTTCTTCATTTTACCAGTGAACAAGTTTTATTTCTACTGAGTGTAAGGGCTCAGTCCCTCTAGGCACCAGATACTATTGATCTCACTCCACAAGGCTTTATGCTCTTAATTTAAAGCCCAAGCAGCAGTATCACTAACTTAAATGATGCTGGTCTAAACTGAACTAACCTAAGGCTTCAGATTCTCCAGGGCTTTGAGACTGACTTCACTACAGAGAAGTATAAAATAGGGATGACTCCTACTTCCTTTGCAGTCTGCTCACAACATGGCTTAAAAATGAACGACAATCAGGGATGGATTGTGAGGATAATAATTCCACAAAATATTCCACAAAGCCACTATTCTGAGATCTTCTGGCGGGCATCATGGCAGAGGTGAGTTAAAAAAAATAGTAATTCTCTCCAGACAGTTAGCTATATATACAGCTGCTTATTATGACACTCCTAACCACTGCCAAGTTGTTCACAACCACACATAGATATCTTTTTCTCTTTTCCTTTAGAGAGGAAAATGCTATTTCCATTTATTTTAATTTTAGATATAGGAATGGAGAGAGCATGATATATTGATTTGCAGAAAGCTACACAGATACTCCCTACCCAAACCAGAAGTAAAACTGTGCTCTCATCTGCATTGAGCCCCAGTGCTGTATCTTCTAGGCCATCCTTCCCACCACAGTAAGACTAAAGTTTTTAGTAACCAGAAACACACTGTAATTCCTCTCCTGGCCATCTGAAGAGGCTTAGCTTCTCTTCATCTCTACAACAGAGCTCTCCCTTGTGGAAGACAGGCCTACTCATTATCTGGAAGACTTTGTTGTGTACAAACAAATAAAAATAATTTTAAAAAAAAAGTTGCAGAGTTGCGTTTCGAGAGGATATTTCTGCTGATAGCAAAGAATTAACAAACTATTTAAAGTGCGGAGTTTCTTCTACACTATCCTGATGGTGACCTCTGTCTTAATTTGAGTATTTTTTTCCAACAATCACCTACTCAAAGCAGGCAGAAAAGGAGGGAAGGAGGAAGAGGGTGAGAGGGAGGTAAGGAGATAGAGGGACACAGAGGAAAAGAGGGAGAAACAGAGAGGGACAGGCAGAGAGGGAAGGAGATTTCTGTTAAATCCTGCTGGGAACAGGAATGACAATCCCAAATCATGTGGGAAGCTTTTATAATGAAAACCACTGATCATCAAAGTTATCTATGTTTAGGAAACCTTTCTCTCCAACCTTGTTTACAGTTATTTAATATGATAAGACTGCCTCCATCTCTCAAAATTTCTATTAAAACCACCTTCTTTCCATTAGAATAGTTTAGAGTAATAAAACCCCCCTCAGTATGCAGAACAGTGAAAGGAAGGCATTTCGGTTTATTCCAGTTTAAAGAACAAATAGTGTAGCAACTTCAATGCTCAGATTTCTACATCTGTCATGCTGTGGAGGTGTTTGTGCTTAGCAAAGCTCATAGAACTTTTGTACTCCTAGTACAAAAAGGATATGACCTAAACTGTTTTTGCTCATAAAATATAATAATGAAAACAGATAATAGCTGGGTCTTGCACAGACAATTTTTGTTAGATGCCACATTTTTGATATAATAACACAGCGTTGAATATTTCATTCTTGTAACTTTAATTTCTCTTTGTTCTGGTTTGATCAAGATAAGATCAGTCCCAAATTGCTTTGGAATATTAGCTGGGTACCATGAATGCATTTTGTATTCTCTCAACCATAACTCATTACATGGAATTTGCTTGGCATCAGTAAGTCACTATCGCTTTTGTGTGTGTACGTATGTGTGGGAGCGTGTGTGGCTCAATACCCTGCTGTTAGGCTATTTAGTGATAAAATCTGATATAATAAAATATTAATTACAGCTGAAAGGTTGGGTGAGAAATACGAACTCAATTACAGTCCCATATTGTGAACAAAGGGCAGGGTGAAAAAATCCTTTAGTTATAGAGGTTTGGGATAATAAAAGAACAACTAGAACATCAGGCTCAAGCTGAGTGCTCCCTAAAAGGCCACCTGTTATTAATCTTCACATCAGGCATAGAATTTCAAGTAAATTAGGTCAAGATGAAAGATTTTTGCTTCTGATTTTTTTGACTTAACTAATTTAAAGATTTCTTTATCTGAGCATTCTTTTCTTTGATGTCATTGCAATTTAGTAATGAGAAATTTGTAACAAGCACAAGGACACAGCAATTATAATTAAAGGTTAGATATCATACATGGTACGCAAAATGATCACCTTATATGGTATAAAAATAGATAAGAACTAGCAGTTGATTCTAGAAGTCTTCGTTTCAGTCAGACTGGCAGTTTCTCAGTGCCAAACTGTAGCAGATGTGGTCCTACCATCTTAGAAAGCCAAGTTTTTTACAAAAAATACAAGAAGTGGAGGATAAATAATTTTAAGACTTCGTAATAAATACATTTCTGTTCATCTGAGGGTCCTGAGGGAACTGGTGGGTGAAGCGGCTAAGCCACTACCCATCATATTTGAGAAGTTGTGGCAGTCTGGTGAAGTTCCCACTGACTGGAAAGGGGGAAACATAACCCTCATTTTTAAAAAAGGAAAAAAGAAAGACCCGGGGAACTACAGGCCAGTCAGTCTCACCTCTGTGCCTGACAAGGTCATGGAGTGGATCCTCCTGGAAACTGTGCTAGGACACGTGGAAGATAAGGATTTGATTGGTGACAGCCAACATGGCATCACTAAGGGTAAATCATGCCTGACAAATTTTGTGCCCTTCTACAGTGGGGTTACAGCGTTGGTGGAGAAGGGAAGAGCAACTGATGTCATCTACCTGGAGTTGTGCAAAGCATTTGACACTGTCTCGCATGACATCCTTGCCTCTGAATTGGAGAGACATGGACTGACGGATGGACCACTCAGTGGATAAGGAATTGGCTGGATGGTCACACTCAAAAAGTTGCCATCAACGGCTTCATCAACTTGCCATCCAAGTAGAGAGCAGTGATGAGTGGCGTTCCTCAGGGGTTGGTATTGGGACCAGCACTGTTTAACATCTTTGTTGGAGACATAAACAGCGGGATTGAGTGCACCCTCAGCAAGTTTGCTGACGACACCAAACTATGTGGTGCGGTTGACACACTGGAGGGAAGGGATGGCATCCAGTACTGTGTTCAGCTGTGGGGCCCCCAACATTAGAAGGACATGGACCTGCTCAAGCAAGTCCAGAGGAGAGCCACAAAGATGATCACGGGTTTGAAGCACCTCCCCTGTAAGGACAGGCTGAGAGAGTTGTTCAGCCTGGAGAAGAGAAGGCTCCAGGGAGATCTTATAACAGCCTTTCAGTACCTAAAGGGGTTCTAACAGGAAAGATGGAGGGGGCTTTTTACAAGGGCATGTAGTGATAGAACAAGGGGTAATGGTTTTAAACTGAAAGAGGGTAGATTTAGATTAGATGTAAAGAAGAAATTCTTTACTGTGAGGGTGGTGAGACACTGGAACAGGTTGCCCAGAGAAGCTGTGGATGCCCCCTCCCTGGAAGTGTTCAAGGCCAGGTTGGATGGGGCTTTGAGCAACCTGATCTAGTGGTGGGTGTCCCTGCCTGTGTCAGAGGGACTGGAACTAGGTGATCTTTAAGGTCCGTTCCAACCCAAACCATACTACAATTCCACGAGTCTATGTTCTGTTCAATTTACCTGAGTGTGGAGTCAGATGAATCATGAAACACAAGAGAATGTGACCAGATTGTAGACAAGCACAACTGTGACACAAAGTTAGTCCAAATCAAATAATTTGACCTTGAAATCCCATGCATAGTAGTAAATCATAAGAACTGAGCAATCTTATCTACTATTGCGGGCTAAAATATGCCATTATATCATTAAATAAGATTTTAATTGTCTGAAGAACTTTGGATTCTATTAACAGTGTTTTCTATTTCAATGTGTTTTGCTGAAACTATGGCAATATATTTTGGTACCAAGACAAAAAACATACTTTCAATGAATTTACATTTATGATACTTGGAACAATCCAAAGACCATTTCAAAGCATATTAATCAGCTTTATGTTCTTTGCTTAATTTCTTTTCAAAAAGAACACAGAAAAAGGATAAGTTCATAAATACGAGATAAAAATATCTTGGTATAGCAAGCGAGGTGCTTTTATAAGCCAATATTACACCATTTAACTCATCAGTTTTCAGGTTGCCAAGGCCAATTTACAACACAACTGGAAAGCATGGAAAAAGGAGTAAAGTATTTTCACAGATTAAAAGAAATTAAAACAAAACTGTCTAAAATAATTTAGTCTTAAAAAAGAAAGAAGTTAGAGAAGATCTGAAGGAAATATTCAAAACTGAAAGCCATGGGAGAGCTGACTGATCCTTTCTTTTCAATCTGTCACAGAGAAAGAAAATATTGGTGCACAATGGTACTGAAGCAGAGATCAACGAGGAACAAAAGAGAAGAAACAATTCCAAGAGTCTGAACACATGCAAACTGATATGCAACAACCTGTGAGATCACACAGCCCATCTTATCAGAATCACAGAATCAGTAGTAGCTTTTCTGAAAGTGTATGCCTGACTCTCTGATATTCAAAGAAAGCTCACTACTGATTGCAAATTGTAGGTCTGCTTCTGATTAGACTGGAAAGTTTCATTACACGCTGGAGGGAAGGGATGCCATTCAGAGGGACCTTGACAGGCTTGAGAGGTGGGCCTGTGCAAACCTCATATAGTTCAACAAGGCCGAGTGCAAGGTCCTGCATATGGGTTGGGGCAATCCCAAGCACAAATATGTGATGAGTGGATTGAGAGCAGCTCTGCAGAGAAGGACTTGGGTATTGGTCGATGGAAAACTGACTATAAGCCAGCAATGTGCACTCACAGCCCAGAAGGCCAACTGCGTCCTGGGCTGCATCAAGAGCAGTGTGGCCAGCATGTCAAGGGAGGGGATTCTCCCCCTCTACTTCACTCTTATGAAACCCCACCTGGAGTGTTGTGTCCAGCTGTAGGGATCCCAGAATAAGAAAGACATGGACTGTTGGAGCAGGTCCAGAGGAGGACCATGAAGATGATGAGGGGCTGGAGCACTTCCTCTATGAGGACAGACTGAGAGTTGGGGTTGTTCAGTCTGCAGAAGAGAAGGCTCTGGGGAGATCTTATAGCAGCCTTCCAGTACTTAAAGGGGGCCTACAGGAAAGATGGGGAGGGAGTCTTTATCAGGAAGTGTAGTGATAGGATGAGGGGTCATGGTTTTAAACAGAAAGAGGATAGATTTAGATTAGAGATAAGGAAGAAATTCTTTACTGTGAGGGTGGTGAGGCACTGGAACAGGTTGCCCAGAGAAGCTGTGCATGCCTCCTCACTGGCAGTGTTCAAGGCCAGGTTGGACGGGGCTTTGAGCAACCTGGTTTAGTGGAAGGTGTCCTTGCTCATGGCAGGGGGGTCAGAACTAGATGATCTTTAAGGTCCCTTCCAACCCAAACCATTCTACGATTCTATGATTACAACACAATTCCAGCTTCTGCAAAGTCATTGACAGTACCTGGATCAGATTCCACCCAGTTGCTTCCTGCTACGTAAGCCAGGGTGCAAAGAAGAAACAAACTTGTTATTTTTCTTGTTATAGAATATGACAGAATGCTGTTAGCTAGTCTTCACAAATTAGGTAGAGAACAGATCTAGCAAGGTCTAAATGACCAGTTCACTTGGATTTCCAAGAAACCAGGAAAACAGACTCCCACCTAACAGGGACATTACTAGTTCTTTAAATCTATGTGGGATGAATGTGTTATGTCATTTCCCCTAAATAATTTTGAGATTCAAGTATTTTTTTAAGAAATACTATACTATGTTTTTATCATTCTACCATGTTCACAGTTGCTGGATATGATAAAATACTGTACTAGAATTAAAAGGAATGGAGTAACAGAAGAAGAGGCAGTCTTTTTGCAAGAGCCTGCCTGAGTAATTTCTACTTTCAAAGAAACCCAGGGCCAATAGCAAACGACAGGTTTCTTCCTCAGTAGCCCTGAAGAAGATCAGTAGCTACAGAAAGATTAAGTATAACAATAATGAAAAAAATACTTTGAGGAATAATGTGATGTTCTTAAAGAATAGGAGGATTTTCTCAGATCTAAATCTGTACATAAGTGATAAGATACACTATTGCTCATTCTCCTGTATTCAACTCCCAGCTTATGTTTATCATATAAGATGCTGCATCCTAGAGCAGTGTTTTTCATTCTGTTCTCTGCAAATTCCTAGGGATGCACAGTTTGCAAAAGGTAAGAAAAACAAATATACAGCTTATAGATTTAAAATTGCAACTTAAAAGATGTGCACTTACGCTGCAATATCTTTAGGGGTTTACAAATTAAAAAAACCCCCACTCTTCTACTAAGAAAAACTGATTACAAGTACTATTCTACTTCAGTATTTTCTAGTAAACATAAACTGCAATGCTGTGACTATGCCCTGGAGAGTGTCCATGATGTATGGACACTCTGCAAGTGTAACAACATTCACGTGTGTAACTATGGCAAGTTGCACAGCTCTTATTTATGAATGCAAAATAATATGCACAAGCAAACTGCTCAAGGAGCCTGGATATTACATAGAAATTAAGAAGTAGCATTTAGAACAGGAGATCAGCTAATAGATTAATGACACAATGTTAACACTAAAAAAATGAGATCTCTCCATATTCTACAAAGCTGTGAACTGGAAACTCACTACTGAATTGGGTTGGGGAATTAAGCACATAGATGTATTAAAATGAGTGGTTTATAAGTAGAGGAAGAACACTTCTTTTTTCCCTTTTTCAAGGATGCTCTGCAACCTGCTGGTTTGTGTGCAGCACAGAAAGAAAAATATTTGCTGAGGCAGCTGAATGAATACACAAGACAATTTCAACAGGTTTTTTGATTCAAAGCTTGAAAACTGTTTACTGCTCATTAAAGCACTCACAGAGGATATGAAGTTTTTCAACGAGGGGATACAACGTGAAGCATGGAGAGACTAGCTCAAACAGATCTGCTGTGGTGGTTTAAGATGTTGTCTCATTTGTCCATTTTCTCCTTCTGCAGATGCTCTGCTTTCATGGGAGACTTGGTGGAAAGCAGCACGTGCCTGTGCTTCAGTTGCAACTGAAAAGCCTAGCGTTATCACCTAAGCAACCCAAGGCACAGACACGTTTTTTCCTGCCAACTCTGCTGTGGGAGAGCAGGACCACAGCAAAAATAACCATAAAAAATTCTCATCTCTCAATGTTATCATCTCTTTCCACAACTTAAATGCAGTGGGTCCTGGTCCAGCAATTTGGAAACGGAGATTACTGTCTGTGTTCATTTTCATCCTTTCTTCTCTACAAAAAGGCTCTGCAGGGCACTCTAATCAGCAGTGCAGAATGATGCAGGCAGATACAGAAAACGAGTCAGTTTTTGTGGCATTGTCCCCAGTTTCTCAGGACTTCTGTGGATAAATACAAGGCTGACCTTCTATTCTGTCAGTGAAGGTACAAGTCTTCCTCCTCCCTGCACTGGGAACGACTCTGGTAGGATTAGGTGGCATAGAAACCTTAGCAACATGACATTGTACAGCTCTTCCCACAGGAAATCTGGCTGTAGATAAAAGATTCTGCACAGTTCAGGATTAGCCCAAATGTTAAATACAGATGAGATTTTGGCCTTGTGCTTCTACTACCCTTTGAGACTAATCTGGAAAACAGCTTCAGCTCTAGATGTGAGAATATTGTTAATTCATTCACCCTCATCTGATTTCCCCATGGTAATTTCTCCCTAAATTCAACATTTTTATAATGCCTTAGACATCCATCCCACCGCTCTCTGAGACTGTTTTAGGCTGAGGCATTTATACTGCTCCTGACTAAAGAGTTGCTGCTTTCAGTTGTAGAGCCCAGTAAGTGACTCTAATGTTTCTTTATGTCATTTAGTGTAATCCAGTTGAGCAGATTAGCTTTTACTTAGCTATGCTTTAAAGTCATGATGCTTGTTGTAAATGCCAGTGATTTCCTTTCCTACTTAAACGAACAGCGTAACAGAAAGTAAGTTTTCATGTTAATGTTCAGTAAAATGAATACTCTTTCAGCAGCCAGTATGGGAAATGACAGTGTTTCACTAAGAGCATATCTGTACCTTTTCTTCCTCCTTCCATGTAGCATTCCTCTTTATTCTCTCATCTCCTTTAATTCTACCTAATATCAAATAAAAGCATTCACTTGTTTGCTTGCAGTGCATGATCAAAATGCTTTAGTACATGCAGAATATGTCAATCAAATATTATTCATACTGAGAGTTAGGAAGTCCCCCAGATTACTTTTTTCTGGAAACCACAGTCCTCCTGCCATACATTTATGTATTAATAACAGAATCTTTTTTAATGCAGCCATTTAGTGCTTCCTAGTGAATAAAGGGATTATACAAACTTGCTCAAAACACACAATACTGGAAGAAAAAATCTTAAGGTCAACAGAAGTATGAAATGCACTATCAAAGAATCTATGGAAAAGGCAATTTAAATGGTACAGGTTATTTCTGTGTTGTAACCTAAATTATGAGAAAAACCCTGCTGACTTTTGGCTCCCTGATGAAGACAACACTAGTCTATGTGAGCATCTTGACAAAAGCTTGTGCTTCTTTTGGGGTTTGTCATGTACAGAAAACTGAAAAAGGACTTTTGGCACCACAATGCCATGTGACTAACTCTCACATAATACCACACCTCATAATCATTTCTATAAATTTATCTAGCGCTATCTTCCTGACATTTATAACTGTACCTGTTTCAGAGCTTCATTTCACCACTGGGTAGACACTTCATATTTGAGCTGTTTATTTACATGCTCTCTGAACTGAAATTGTTCTTCTTCCTCTCTGAAGTTTATTCCTCTGATGTATTTTTAGAAAACAGCCATGTCTTCTCTTGGTCTTAACTGGCTAACTGAAACAAGTCTAGTTCTCTCGGTCCCTCCATGTGTAACACAGGTTTGTCAATCCCCTGATCATTTATGCCATAACGCTCTGCTTCTATGGTGCTAGTACATCAGTATTTCTTGATAGATCAGAACTAGGCACAGAAGTTCACATGAGGTCCTGCCGTTGTCTTGTACAATGGCATTTACAGCTTGTCACCTTTGCTGGAAACCCCACCTGCTGTGTACGATCTATTTGCCTGTTTCACAGTCATGCCATGTTTCGATGATTCACAGTCATACCACAAGCCATCAATACACACTTTCTTCTCCTCTGTTATTTCCAAAGATGAGCCTCTATCTTACAACATGCATCCTTGTTATTAGCTCATATAATGCAAACTTTGCATTTTATCCTATTTGTAGGAGGTTAATCCTGAAGGCTGTTCAATATTTTCTGTGCAGCATTCCAATCCAATGCTGCAGGCAGGATCTACTTTTACTGCCAAATGGATTATAATGTGTTATATTTATATCTGATATCTATAAACAAAACATGCAGAATGTTTTTGGGTCACCTCTCAGTTGATAATTCAGTACTTCACAATAAAGCACAATGAACATGTACTTACATCATGGCCACTAGATTAGAGCTCTTGTGAGCCACTTAAAAATACATATTTAATTTAAATACTTACGAAAGAAAACCAAGTAAATCTCAAGAAGCACAACAAATATATAGTATATGACATGGCTAAAGCACAGAAAAATTGACATGCAACATTGCCAAGGCTTCAGTACTAACAGGACCCAAGCAGTTATGGCTTCCAATATGACCTGCAAGACTGACTTGAGTGCTTATTTAGTCAAATGGGTGAACAATCACTAAAAGCAACTCCATACTTTTCACTTGGGACATCTCACTTTGGCATCCAGCACTTGAGAGCAAAAATACTAATGAGATTCAAACCCTCATGAAAACAAAAGAATTGTAGTGAGATGATAAGCCACAGTGGAAGATCTAATTTCACATTGACATTAAGGATATGGGAAGTGCACATGCATAATACACAGTAAGATCAACAGTGGAAGCTCCCAGAGACAGCAATGGGGTATATGTGCCTGACAACTCCTAACCATGGTTTTACAGGATTTCAGAATGGGTCACTCAGCACTGCAACTACAAACTAACATAACAGCTACTATGATACAAACTGTCAGAAAATGACTTTAAAATGTCTCCAGAAAGTACATCCCCACATAATCCTGTTCAACAACCGTTCGGGGAAATGTAGCTGACTCACATACTCCCCTTTCAATCCTTCCACAGCACACAGTAAAACGAAAACAAATCCCTGGCATACTTCAGTAAACACAGGGCAACAGCATCTCTTTCTCACATTTTCAAGGAGTGCTCTGGTTGTTCTACGTTTGAACTCGGGTATGTATAAACTGAGTACACTTTTAAAAATCATGCAATGCAGTAATTTCCAGAGATGTTCATAACTCTTTCATTGTGGTACCTAAATGAAACACTCTCTCACTCAAGGCAAGTGCCCAGAAATACACTTGAGCCCCCTACACACTCAGTGGGAGAGAGAAACATGTCTCTTTACAACTCCAGAGGGCTATTCAGAGATGATGGTGGGATTGTACCTCTCATACTACCCCTACGGGGTGATCAATGTGCCCGTAACTGAGGAACTACCTAAACTCAGCAAGAAGTAGATGCTTCATTTAAAGACCTGAAAGGCACTTTATTTGGGGCTTTACTGTATATGTCTACATCTGCTCAGGATACAAATGTCTGAGCTGTCTCATGAGAGATGTGACAGTCATGTCAGCTTTTTCCACAATAACCTAACAACTTGAGCATGTTCTTGGAAACTGGAAGCCAGGGTTCAATACTGTTTTCAACCTGAGAGGCTTTCACCATACTGCTCTCACCTGCCAGCCATCTGAACAGTGTTACTCTGGTCTCCTGCTGAGGCTGGCTGGCCTAGCATGCAGAAGAATCAGAGAAGCAGGAGAGCATTCATGAAGCAACTTGCCTAAACAAATGGAGACTCTCCTTATTCTGTCCATTATTTCCTTTTTTATTCAATGACCATCTAAAATATAGCACACTGAATGTCCTGTGAGAAAGAAACAAGGACTTCAGGTTGACTAGGAGGAGCTTTAGGAACTCCTAAAGTTCCTAGTTAGAGGTTTCTGCTGGTTTACCGAGAATATAGCGAAACTTGAGAACAGGCTGATGGCTCAGACTTGCTAACACTGAGCTGCCTAAAATCCATCTAAGCTGTATCTGTAACAGGAGATTGAATACAGAAATGTAATGCTGTTCTCCCTGTTAAATGGTTTGAAAGGTCCCCAGCAGGGCTTTGGCACCAGCCAGCTACCACTCTCCCTAAAATTTCTAGACATGAATCAGGGCTCATTCCCAACTGGCAATCTGAAGGTGGTCATAGCGCCTGAGAGCTCTGCAGTATGAACATGGACTGTTTTAGACAGTTGGACGCAGTACCAGAGAATGGTACAGAGCATACAAAATTCACTAGTAAATATGCACGCCTAAAGTCTGAACTCAAGTAGGCTAAGTTGAGTGGTGAGTAGCCATTCCTTGGAAAGGGATCATGGAAAAATGACACTGTTCTGTTCCTTCCACACTCAGAGACCAAGCTGTTCATTTTAGTAAGTAGATTTAAGAAAAACATGTTTTATCAATTCTCACTGACGTTGGCAGTCCAGAGCCAGCAAAACAGGGTATGAGTTCCAAGAGTTTATGATTCACCAGCTGAATTGCTGCTGGACTCCACCATTCACCAGGGAGATTGGAATAATCCAGTGGTCCAAAGGATGTTAGCAGAGAACTAACCTAGCTGAACTGGACTATCACGCAGTCAGAATGAGAGGTAAGCAAAACAGAGAAGACTATCATTAGGAATGATGCAAAGATACAGTCTCCACTGCATCCTAATTAAGGCCAGCATGTAGAAGGAAGGTAAAAAAAAAGAAAGCAGAGCCTCATAAGAGTGCAGCAAATTTTTCAATTGTTAATTATAACCAGAACCCATGAGAAAGTACTGGCGAGTTATGAAACTGAAGAATAATCTCTTCAGAGATATGGAATAATCTATTCTCTCTTTTATTCTGGAATTGCTCTAGCTTGCTTTATTTATCATAGATTAATTTTTATTAATCACACTGCTAAATGACAGACAGCATTACATGCTGGGTTCTCAGTGACACAAATTACTACTTAAAAGCATCAAGAATCAATGCTCCTTTTACCCAGGGACTATGTGAGAAGTCTCAGTAAAAAAGGACCATGGAAATTTCTGAACAAGCCAGCAGGACATGTGAAGCTGTATCATGCATGCCCAGGCAATACATACTGTAAATTCTATCTCAAGTCACAGTAAAAATCCAAGGACAAGTTCTACTGCATAACAAAAAAGAATTACAGCATTTTTACAGCATAAGCAATTATTGTACTGTTCCCTCAATGAAACTGAAATTGACCCTTCTGCTGTAAATAATTATACTTCTTGCTATAAAGAAGTGACAATTATGGGCCTTAATAAAACCCTGTCCCTTCTGTATCACAGACATCCTCAAACAAGTTTACTGTCTGCCTTACAGGTTGTAAAGCTATGATTTGGAAATACAGTTTGCAAGCAAGAACTGACCCTACAGCATACAATTCAAGCCTTTATGTTTACAGACCCTTAAACAACAGAAAGGATGCTTGTGGCAAGCAAATTGAAGAATGGACAATAAGTTCCCTTCATGCTCTTTAGACCTTGTGGTCTCACAGTATTTCAAAAGGCTATATTTTGAACAGGACATTTCAGAATACTAGTGAGTTAGTAATGCGACTTGATCATATATAGTTACGTTATTTCACCATAACCACTTCTTTATCATAAATCCACCAAATATCTAGACTGTTTTATCAGTGAGCTCTTGAAAGGCCAAAGTTCACTTTTCATTTTATTGGAAGCTTTCCAAATCTCTCCTGGTTAATGTACAGTTTTGATATTTCTCTCCTCAGCTGTGTCTACATGAGATTTTCTTTTTTTCTCATTACTGCATTACCATGTAATGTCATTGGGAATAGAAGGCAATTACAATAACATGATAGCATTACATAATATGCTAGGTAGGAATTGTGAGAGAACAGAGCTAAAAATACAGATATTTCAATGCTTTTATTTGCATGTGCTGTTGCCATGTTTTTGCCTACACAGAATGCTAACACATCTCTTATTGTACAAATCAGCATTTTCCCATTTGAAAACTCATGTGTTCACTTATCCTGAATTTATAATCATACTCATGATGTCTGCCTCCATAATTCATGCATGGGAATTAATGCTGCACTCTTACCACGCAACACAGAAACTCAGACTGAGACACCAGTACCTCTTCTTCTCTGAGAAGTGGATTGCAACTTCAAGGCCCAGTCCTGTGGCTGCCATGTATTCACAACAGCAATGCAAGTGCCCCGTGGTCTCTTCAAGGTTATGGAAAATATCCTGAAACTTTTGTATTCAGAGTACTTGAAGCCCTGCTGCTTTCTGAGTTCCAGTGATGTCTGCCACTGGTTTCCAAACAGCCTGGCTAGCTTGCTAGCTTTTGTTTGGATTTCCTGATTGTCAGTGAAACAATTTAATTTGCTGATCTGTTGACCAGGTGAGTGTTTTTGTGAAGATGGTAAGTTTCAAGAATAAAGGTAGGGAGTGGCTTCTCTGGAAGGCTGTCTGTCAGATTGGAGGGTCCTGCAAAAGATCTCTCAGGCTTCGGATGATTCCATTTCTTCCTATGGAAGTGTCTGAACAGTATTGCATGCCCTAGCTGATGTGGCACAAGGAGTGCAAACTTCTGCTGCCAGACTATGAGAAAGTGAGTAGACACAGTGACAAAGCAGAGGGGATGGCCAGATGTGTAAAAGGCTGATCCTCATGGCATCAGTCATGCTGGAAGAAAGAGATGAGGCCCTAAGACATGTCTCCTACCTTGCAATGTGTATGGCAGGGATGGGAAGGCAATTATGATCTCTGCTTCATGTGCAGTGCATGGTGGTTCCAGTGGGGAACTGTTGCACTGCATATGAGTCTTTGCATTTCAAAGGTGACCACCTCAGTTTAAGTTACTCTTTCGTTCTACTAGTCAATGGGTAGGAATTAGGTGTCCTCTGTCATTCATTTATGAATCATTATGCTATGAATGTTGTTGAAATGGCTAAGACACGTACAAAAGGAAGTACTCCCTGGACGTGGTATGACAAAGGTTTCTTTAGACCATGCATCTTCCTTTTAATCATGCTGTTCCTATCCCAGGGACCATGTGCAGATGGCCTTAATTCCACCTGTGACGATGAACCCAGTACTTACAGGGTGCCTTTAAAAGTCGGGATTAGGCCAATAAGAAATTGTAAACCTCTGTGGAATTTAGACAATCTGAACACATCGTGAAGTGTTTATCTGATGAAGTAGTAGAAAGGAGTGCTTATCACTTTAGATAACATGTAGTTTGAAATTTCTATGGTAGTTTTCAGCTGCACTTCAAAATACTTAATATGGCCTTTTGGGCTGAAATATACATTACTTCTTCAGGGAAGAGAGATTAAAAGTACGTTTCAAAATTAAGCACTACAAGCAAAGAGATGTTTACTTTATTTTCCCAGTAGAGTTGTTCTTATATATGCATGCTGAAGAAGTTGGGAACACTGATGATAAAGGGGATGCACTGAGAGTACAGAAACTGCCTTCACTCTAGCGCGCTCTCAAGCTTTCAACTCACATAATGCAAAGTTTATTTGTTTCCTTCTGCATGTTTTCTTTAAGGTACTTTTAAATTTTAATACTTAGAAATTGCTGCAATTGTCTCTCTCTCTCTCATCCTGCCTGGGCTTTGCAGCCCCAGGTGCTGCTGGCCTGATCCCACATACTCAGCGCAGGAAGTACTCTGGTATCCTAAACGCCAAGTGTTGCATCCACAGGGCACTGCTAGCTGATACGCTTGGCCCTCCTGTTCTCTCAGTTTTTGCTGGAAGAGGAAAGCACCAATTGTGTGTGGTGTCCACTCATGTAGACAGGGTGGCTGAATGGCCCATGATTACTGATTAGAAGGGTTTAATGGGGCAAATCCAGCTTTCCAAACTCTGTACTGTAAAAGAAAAGAGACCAGGAAGCAGAGTAGAGTCTGGATGGTCTTGCCTTCTTTTTTATCCTTTTTCCTCCTTTCCCCAGTCTGCTGGTCTCAGAGCGCTTGCTATTGCCAGGTGGTTCCGTTGTTACCTGGGACAAAATCTTTGGCATGTTTACTGTTAAGGCTTTTTGAGGATGTGGCACAGAATAGCAGGAGGGGGGTGGTATGGTGACAGCATTTTGCTGATTATGTAAGCGAGATTAAAGAAGTGGAAACACTTAAGCTTTGTCATGGCAAGACTGAATGGAAATCTATGCAACAAAGAAAACTTGTTTCTCTGTGCTGAAGCTAAAAGCTTGCTGGAAAACTTTTCCTGAGGAGGTCACAAGAACCTCTTATAATGAAATGCGGCAAACAATCTAAAGCTCTTTCTGACATAGATGAATATATAAATAACGCTAAATACATGCAGTCACTGAGCATTACATTTTTCATGTCTGTATGAGCCAGATCTTTGCAATAAATCAGCATTCCTTAGTTGATGTATATGGAACTGACCTATCTATGTAGCTGCAGACAATTTGGCTAAAGGGTGTTTTAAACTTTAGGCCAACCTGCCCCGAAGAAGTAAAAGGTACAAATGATACTGCCTTGGAAGAGTGAGTCCCTCAACAGATATTGAAGAGCCCTCACATAAAAAACGCTTGCATTTGTATGCTTTTCATGCAAATTCTTTAAAACTTTACTGACTCTTACATACACGTATCTTTGGAAAAAAGAGAATATCCACAATAAGACATATATCACACAATTTCCACAGAGCCATCATCTTAAATATAAAAAAAAAAAGGCCTTGCAAATTACAAGCATTCTAAAAATCAAAATAGCTTGGCCAGCTGTTAAAGAAGTGCATACATTCATCATTACTGAATGCATTACTGCTTTAAACGTATATAATTCTGAAATAATCTCCTTGAAATAAAGACAGCAAGAGCCATAAAACATGCTGGACCTGAAATTGAAGACAAAGCAAGCAGTATTTGTTGTGTTAAAACTCTGAGAAAATACATTTCAATCATGTCTAGTCTTATTAATTCTAAAACAACATGGAATGCCATTTGGCCTTCATGATTAATGTGTACTTTATCATTGTAAACAGAGTTTCCTGAACATTTCTATAAAGTCTGCTTTTTGAAGCACATTTAAACAATCAGCATTGCCTCTTCTCTCCTTTTAAGTTGTGGTGGTTGTGTGTGGATTCTAAATAAGGTATAAGATATCAGGACTTTTCATCCTAAAGTAGAGAAAAAGAATTTAATCACAGAAAAAAGCTGGAATTCTGAATGACCTCAGTATTAGCCTTGCTGTCTTGAATGGTAGAATTTGTGCTCTCCTTATCCATCTCAGGAATTAAAAAATTTTATGTGACATGGCTGATGTGTTGATCAATAAAACAACAACAATCATTTACACTGCAAGTTTAGTGCAGTTTCAAAAATCTGCATTAACCAAGCCAGTAGTTGTAGCAGAATCAATAGACAAGGCATCTTGCTTAGTGGTGTGCATAAATGAAGTATGACTAAACTTTTAACACCCAATGAATACAGATTAAGATGATAAACTCCATATGCAGAATGTATTCTGCAAGCTATGCAATGACAGTGTGCTTCAGAGTGCAATGCACAACAAAATATTAAAAGTATCAAGAAATTCTTACTTTAATTTTCACTCTGTGCTTCACTCAGTATTTACATTGTGACTTTGCAGTCAGTATTAATTTTATTTTAAGACCTGTTGCAAAGGACCTCGGTAAATTTGCTGTTGTGTGTTCATCTGTCAGTTCTATAGCTTCATGTTACTTTAAATCTCTCCTTCTATTTTTTGAACCACTCATCCCCTTATTTGGCACACTTTAGCTTCCTAACTAGCTCCCTTCTATTGTCAGTGAAGTTTCTGACGTGTCACTACTGCTATAAGAGTCAATCATCTTTAGTTCACAATGTAGATAAAAGGAATTAAACTGTTTTTGGTCTGATATGTTTGTGTTTAAACAACAATACTCCAACTAGTATTATTTTAATCCAGATGGTTAAATTCAGAAGGACTACACTTTGTGAGATAAAGTAAGACAAACATCAAATCATTCTGTTTCTAATCTAATCTGCTACATCAAACAGTTTCATTAAATCTGTTTTAATTGTTCTCTGTTTTTTTCTCAGCTGGTTCAGACTTCCCCAAAGTGTTACACTGTCTTTTTAAAAAGTTGTTTGAAAGACCAACAGGATGGCATTTCTTATATGCAGATCGACAGACATATAATATCTAATGCAATAATGAATATATGGCATAGTAAAAAAAACCTAATTAGATGAAACTTTGATTATTCTGAAGAAATCCAAAGAACATTTGTTCTCATTTATGCATATACGAGTACACCACATCTGTATTTCCCAGAGAAACAGAAATTACCAAATACCTTAGCATCAAGATGAAAAAAATTATAGTCATTCACTATATGAGGAAACTCTTCCTACACTAACAAAAGAATTAACCATTTTTGATGATACATGATTAGCCAAAAGGAAAAACATTTTAAAACCTCTGAAAAATCTGTATTTCGCTAAACTGTATTTCCATTTATTCAGAGTATTGAGCTCATTACTGGTTCTCATTCAAAACAATCTAACCATTCCTCTGTTTTCTTCAGTGAAAAGTAGGCATCTTTTATTCTAATTAATGAAGGACTTACACAGTACCGTGTAAATGGCAGTGAAATAAACCTCTGCAAATTGGAAATTCATTAATAGGTACATTAAAGAATCATTAAAGAATCAAATAAAGAATCTAACATTAAAGAATCTGAGCCACTGGTTTTCCAGGCTGATTTTTTTTTTTCTATTTCTGCTATCATGGTCAATTAAATGTAAATACTTTATGAATGTTATAGTACATATTGTTTAAATTGGCTTACTTAGAGCTGATTATCTTAAATTGTGAAGTAAACAAGAAGAGTGAATATTAAAGACAGTAGCTCAGCATAAAAAATGTGATATGCCCTTGAACTTATAACACTGCAGTAAGCAATTACCTTAAAGAAGCCACCCACACAACAGAACTATGGCTTTGTTCCTTATCTTCAAAGAACAAGCCACTTGCATCTGGATCAAATCCTTTAAACAATACACGAACACTCAACATCAAAGCACTTTCATTTTCTTCAGTTATTTAATTTAATTAGAGCTAATACAGACATGAATTTAGAGACTGATTGCTGTGTAGAAAATCCCCAGAAAACATGTTCAAGAAATTAATCAATTTGGTTTTAATTTTATAAAGATATTTCCCCAATACCTGACAGGAGCGCCTCTGCTCTGTGCAGGTTTCAGCAAGACTGTCACAGTGCTGTCAGTTTGATTCAAAGGTGTTTCAAGTTCATACGGTGGCATAGAGGGTGCTAGAATAAGAAAAGAAAAGAGGCAAAAACAATCATTATTCCTGTATTTCCTCTTTCAAGAGCTGTATCTTTATTTGAATAGGTAATTTTAAAGACTTCTTCAAATATAAAGACCATATTATAGGACTAAGATGCTTTCTGTTACAACACAAGTGTGAGACAACTGTTAAATAACTTCAGAAAAAAACCAACCAACCAAAGAAATCACAGATCACTGCCAGTTTCAAGACAAGAAACTGATACTAGTAGGAGTAAGTTTGCAGAAAGTATTAAGAATCCATGACTTGGAAATTAAAAGTTATTTCAAGAAGAGCATCTGCAAATGTGCATGCTGAAGCGACAGTAGTTTTTGAAACTGAGCCCAGCTTTCTCCTTATGTCAGTGCTATTAGGATGCACTCTCAGAATTTGTCATTCCTGGAATTTTAACTAGTGCTGTAACTGTCCTGGGTCTGTTGTCCATCACAGACATAATTTACAATAAAGAAGCCGGATTATCACCATGAGAACTTATCCTAGTTTGAAGCCACACTCAATAGCACTTTTGCAAACTGTGTCTTCATTAAGGAATTACAGTTGTGATTAAAACAAACAATGCCTCAGTTACTGTCTTTTACTGTTGCTACATTTTCAGTGCTATCATCTAGTCACATTTTTATCATTATATTGGATGGAAGGCTGCTCAGTTAATTGGTTGGTTAGCAGTCTGTTGTATCTTTATTGTTCAGTTGTTAATGATGATACACAATTAACAGATTTAAAGGGTATAGAAGCAAAAAGTGGTCAGTGCAATGACCTTTTCTGTCCACAGGAATAATGCAGGGCAGTAAACTTCCCTAGACTAATTCCTGCTTGAAAAAGAAAATACATTTGGTGGGGGAGAAGATCTTTTCTTTAGCAGGTTCTTCCAACGGCTAATTATACTTCATGTGGAACATGGGGACCTATATGGCACCTCAATTTGTTTAGCTTCATCTTCCAGCCACTGGATACTTTGTGTACCATACTGATGAATTTACCCAGAGTATATTATGCTCCACAAAGAGATAATATCAACCTCTAGGCTCCTCTAACAAATAAAATAGCTCCAACAATGGCAGTCTTTCTTTCCAATCCTTTTCACCTTTCCAGCAGTAGCTGCATCTACTTGAAAGTTATATTAACTTCTCTCTCCATATTTCCTTATATATCCAAGTAAAGACTGCATTAACACTTTTGTCCACAACTCTTCAGTCTGCTATGAAAACATTAACAACATCTTCATTCCTTTTCATTGATATTCTTCAGTCTTGAAATGCTTCACAAATAAGAAAACGAATCTTCAAAAACCTCTCTGTAAGCTGAGCGAGTTTTATTCTGTTTACAATCCTGGATATAAGGCACAAACATTTAGACTAGCCATTTTAACTAATTTGGGTACCCACTTTAAGAAGCCTAAAGGCATAAAATTACACAGTACTTCAAAGATTTGGACACAATTTTCACCTATTTCAGTTCTGCAGTTTTGAATATCCAAAACTTTTTCACATAATGCCCCATTCTCATGTTGACCACCCTGAAAATGAGGGAAGCACGGAGTAGCTACATCTCTAAAAACCTATATGAACTCTGAACATTTTTGGAACACTCTAAGAGTCATTTTTTGCCCTTGGTCTCCTGCCCACATCTTACCAAGTCTTGTAATCTTCCTAATTTATGACTCCTAGGTCCCTACTTGCACTCTTTACTAATCTTAGTCTCCGTCCACCAAAATTGTCTTCTTATACAGGATATGAGTTGTGGTTCTCCCTGTTCCACCTTTTAGTCCTGGCTACTTTTTCTCTTCTCCACAGATACCTGGGATGTAATCTATTCTTATAGTTTCCTCCTGTTTAGCTTAGGACTCTTTCTTCTCCACACTGCTCACATGTAAAGACGGAGCTTATCAGTAAACGGAGAAAACATGCCTGTTCAGTTTTTGCAACCGCACACCCTGGTCTTCAGCAGCAGAAAGCTCAGATACACTAGAAGGTAAGGCCTGTAGAGACTCTCTATGTGTTGGGCCACACTGAGTTGATGAACACAGGCAAGGCTCCAAAAGCTCGGGGAACTTAAATCTATTTAGCGAGTATGGCACCTATGGTGACATTCGCTGCTCAATTCTGTCAATTTTCTACCATTTGTGTGCAAACTGCAACATTTACAAATTGCCCAAATCTGGACCGATTTTCAGAGTGATGGCTCAGAGTAACATCTCCTTGCTAAATATTCAAATCCCTGTTTGAAAGCACTTCAGCAATGTATCGGTCACTAGAATCGTTCATAATGTAATGGATGAAATTTTTCTTAGTACAAAAGGCAGCATACAAAATTTCAGGCCGCACAGCTGACTTTTCATAAATTATATGCAACAGAAAACAGTCTTCTAATAGAGTGCCCATCAATTTTGATAGCATGCACTGCTGCAAGCTCTGCTTTTGGTAATACATATTAACATACAGATCACTTCATCCATCAGTGCCAATCAACAACTGTAGAATGAAACATGGCAACTATTTACAGTACAGAACAGTACTACTCAAACACTTAGGAAATTAAGAGTATTTTATTCAGATGAAAATGCAGTCTAGGGTTAGACAAGGTAAAATGCAATAACTCAATTCAGAAATTGGTCAGAATGCACTGTTGCCACCTCATCTGTTCCAAAAAATAGCAAAACCTTTCATCCATAAATGTTCAGCAGTTTTGTTTCACATCTTCCCAGATTGGAGAGCACTGGACACATCAAGAGCCTCAAAGTCTTACAGTGAGACAATGAGATCACAGGCCAATAGCACTGAAAAGAGGCTACCATAATCAACAGCTAAAATTTCAGTTGTGATTTTCCAGTGATACGAAGAAAGGTACGCATTCTGCTCCTATTTTAAATTCATCAAGAGATTGGCTTTAACTACCCATGGACAAGGCATAAACACTCCCTTTTAGCAGAGTAACTAGCATGAAGTAAATGAGAGAGCAGGGTGCAGACAAGACAGCTTGCAGAACTTTGCCACGAGGTAGGTTGGAGGTTAGCCTGATTCCCAGGCGTGCCTGCAATGTCTGTTCACATTAAGGAGTTTTAGTTGGTGACATATCAAATTTAGAAAAGAACAACAATTTAAGATCCAGCGCTATTCCAACATGTCCAGATTCTTATCCACTCTCAACAGTCTCCTTCCTTCCTCACTCTAATAAGGGCTGATTCTGACATCCTAACTCATACCAAGTCTTGCTGTGTCAGAAATTGATTTCTAACAGAGAAAGTTTCTGATCAGTATAGGAAAGGGGATGGAAAATGAACCCCATCTTTACTATCAGTGTTAATTATATTTAGACTTTCTCTAAAGAATAATTTTCTAACTTGAAAATTAACTTTTTTTTTTCTCTACAAACATCTGTATTGCAGTTATTGCCACCTTGCGTTAACTACCCTTTTCTATAACAAGAAAAAAGGAATTGTTCTATTTCTGATTAACTCTTGCTACTTTTTTTCATTCCAGTGAGGACAGAAAATGAGTGATGGGGAAAAGTACGCAGAATGAGAGTAAAAGAGAAAGAAGATTTTGTACCCAAATGCTTTCCTTTATCTTTTCTAAAAAGCACAGTTGAACACAAATAGGTAAGGCAATTTTTCTATAAATATTATCAAGGGGCCACAGTTCAACCGTCAGTTTAATTCCCAAGAAGACTGTAGAGAAGTGAAGAACAAAGGAATTTCAACTGTAACTTTGCAAAACATTTTGTCATCAATTACATAAGAATTTTAGAGGATGTAATAGTATTGCACCCCATCAGCTAGAGCAATGAAGTGTTCCTCTGCCTCTGGGAGGGCTTTAAAATATTGTTCACGGATCTGCAGAAGTGTCAGTCATGCTGCTGTTATCTGAAAACCCCTAGTCCTGATACTCTTGTCTAATACAGTTTCATACCCACTTCAGTCCACACGCCTGCTAGGAACATACGCAGGCTGGCAGTCAGCTGCACTTTCTAAGTGAGCGCTAGACATACAGTATTTCTGCTCTACTCTCAATTGTTCATGGCTCATTAAAGAGATTTTCCAGCACCGTTACTGTACTAATTTAGAATCATGTCAAGGCTGACTAAGCTCTGAATGAAACCCTCATCCTCATGTCCAAAAAACCCTATGCTAAATGTTGCAACAGCAGCTGGCACTCACTGCAGGCACATAATTCACAGGGTTTCTTGGGTGATAAGTTACAGTTGTGAACAGGAATTTCAAAGTACTAGCTGATATTTAAGCACTTGGAAGTTTCTCAGATATGTTAATATATGTCATTTTGACATCTTCAGGGAAGAATGTGTATTTTACATTTTTAATTTGATGTTTGTTAAATCCTAAAGAAGAAGTAAGCAACAAAAGAATTACCCATGTCATTATAAGCAAACAACAATATTCTTTAATCAAGTACCTGATATTTTAGTGGTGAACTGATTTGTGATTGGAGGTCCAAAGCCTTTAGCTGTGCTGGCTCTGATGGTAAAGGAGTAGGTAGTGCCAGGATACAGTCCAAAAAAGAGATAGTGTGTTTCATTTCCTAGCTTTGAGACTCGTCCACTTTGATTGGATAAATCTATTTCTGGGTCAAAGGAACTGACTGCTTTGTAGGTGATCTGCAAAAGAATAAGAAAGTTATAAACTGCCTTGAGCAGATGGACAGAGATTGCATCTTTATCCAGTAAACCCTTCTGATGTATGCGCTGTCAGACATTTTATGATAAGCTATCTTACTCTTATACTCTTCAAATCCTGAATCCCACGAAGGGACACAGAAGCTCAGCCATAACTGGTATGAGTTATTACTTTTATAGATACAGAGACTTAGAGGCAGCTAGATTACAACTCTAAAGGATGGGTTCAGGCTTACATTAATTCTTTCAAGATGCTGGCTTTAACAGTGTCATTTTTTGAATTCATGTTACTGTTGGTTTTGATCAGCAACAACAACAAAACCAAAACAACCAGGTAAAACAGATAAGTGAATAACGGAAGGTGTAGATCCCAGTTCCAGCTGACTTCACTGTAATTACACTTTGCTCTGAATAAGATTATCTGTAAAAGATGATAAGGGCAGCTTAAGGCAAATTTTCAGAAAGTGGGTAAAGCTTGTATTTTAGTCTGAAGCTTAACTATTGTAATTGCTAATTTGGAATTTTTCAGGTTATTAGACTGTACCTAGGTCAGATTCTCATTTGGAGGAATGGAGAGATAAAATGTTAAGTAATATATATGCAGAATGCACATTGTATCCTCAGTTACTTCTTTGATTCAAACAGTATTTTTAGTTTTCAATAGAAACATTAATATAAGTTCACAGTAAAACATGATCCAGATTTCTTCTATTAATTACTAATTTCCATGCACTGTAATGAGAATTTAAAAATAAGAAATCCATTAAAAAATTAAAAAAAGTGATTCATCCCTCCTTTTTACTTTTAAAGTTTCATTTGTATGCAAATAATTTCAACACTTATTATAGAAAATGATAATTGACATTCTTCTTGCTATATTTATTCCATATCATTATAAGTAAGAAGACCACAAAACAATACATAGAAACATCTAAGTGTTGGCATTGCACACCTTAAACACTTGCAATTTCCTAAAACCTCTGACTTAATGAAAATTGATTTTTATATGACCCATCTAATATAACATCAATAAAGTGCTGAAAATTAGTAATAAAAACTTTGATACCATCTAGATAAACCCCAACATTATCTCAGTAGATACAGGCAGATCCTCTACAACTCCTCATCCATAAATTGAACTGAAAGTGCATAAAAACCGCTCAACTAACCCTCCTAACTATAACAGAAGACAGAAGAAGATTACACTACCAAATATCTGAACTTTTATCATAAAGAAATTAAGGTTACATATTGCCCAAAAGAATCTCTCTTTCTGATGGTAAATGTTGTTATGTCTGCTTGTGGGACAGTGGGTCTTAAGATTTTTTGGAGATTTTAAAAGACAACTTAGACAACTACATTGCAACTCTGTTTTATATATAGCTGACCCTGTTTCGCAGCAGATAAGTTAACTAATGACTTCTTGCAGCTCTGTTTTCTATATTTCTATGGTTCTTAACCAGATTTTGCAAAATCTCACTTAAGTTTTATTCAAAATAATACCAGGCTACTGGAGACTCTGCAGTCTATGTTAGATTCTTACACATTTTTTGCAGTGTTTAGTTATTAGACAGCTAAGTGGCTGATATTCCCTAATGAAGTAAGTTCTTCCATGGATTATTTAGAACACATGGAAAAAAGTGGTTTGCCTGGTTAAAACACACTTTCTCTGTTTCTGTATTTCATTCTTACTTGTAAGACTGTTCGTACTTTTTTTTTAAAATACTAATTTCTTATGTCCACCATTGCTAATGCCAGTTCAGCTTTGCAGTGATGAAAAAAAAGGGCATGAGGCGAATTTTCTCACTGGGTATTGACTAGTTTTATCAAATTTAGATGAAACATTGCCCAAACCACTAATCCCTTTATTCCTACAACTGTGGACATGTACTGGTGATATAGGAGCAAAAGGATATAATTTGTCATTATGTCATTTCTTCATCTAAAGGCTTTTTCCTTTAAATATTGGTAAAAAATTGGATTTGTACTTACATTTCACAATAGCAATTAATACTTTAATACTTGATACCTCAACACACAGTTTTTCCCACCACATATATTAGAAGATTATCTCCTTCAGGCACTAAAAACAAATGCCTGGCCCCAGAAAACAGACTAAGTTATGAGATTTTTAACAACCTAGAAAGTTAGGTACCAGAGTAAGAAATGCTAGACATGGAGGCGAGATTGAGCTTTCTCTCTGGGAGCAGGGATGCAGACTCAGGACTGCACATTAAGTTTATCTACCTGCTGGGATCAAGATCCTGGGTCCTCCTGCTGAAAGAAGGTGTCTGCTGCTGTAGTCCTAAGGCTGCTCCTATAAAAAAAAGCTACCAGCTGAAGAGCTTGCCCTGGAAAGAGCAACCTTGCTCCTAGGTCTGACTCAGGCTTACACACTTGCAGTTTTGCTTCACCCAACTGTGTGTCTTCAACTCTAAAGCACACAGCACTTTCATACCTGCGTTCCTTCTGGCACTACAATACTTTCACTTCTGGTTGTGTACAGCCCAGTGGAGGGTGACAGGTGAATGGAAGGAACATTCATCTGAGTACTCCCCTGCAGGCAGATTATCATGAACTGGGGAATCCCTCAGGCTGAAACATCCCCTACCCAGGCTTCCCTCTTACTAGGTTAGTGCTCATCTGCTAGGCCATTCTCTCAACATAGCAAATATGGCATATGTTTGTATAAGAGCAGCTTTAGTGGCTATGCTTTTTAGATGAGAATTGTTGATGTACACACAGCTAAGGCTTAGATGCCGCTTTGGTTAAGCTTTGGCTTGCCACAAGGCGTAGGCAGGAGCTAGACACCTCACTTCTCAAGCTTGGGTGATTGGGCGCTGTGCTGGATGCATTACCCTGACAGTACAACGATCAGCCAGAGAGATGCCTACTGAGACATCATGGATAGTCTAAATCAACCTATAAAACATAGGTACCTAAATTTCATCTAATTTGTCTGCTTCTTATCCTGTGAGCTACTTCAGTTAGCTAAAATATACCTGAAGTATACTTTTATATTTCACTTAAGTATACATTTAAATTAGGTAAGATGTCGCTGTGATTCACTGTGTATATTTGTTCACCTCCAGGTAGTTTACCAGTCATATTTATTAAAACTTTGTGATATATTTTAGGCTTATAAGCAAACATCAGGGAAGAAAAAGTATTGACAAACAAGCTTTCAGCAACTAGACGTGTGTTCATAATCAGCCACTTGACTGGACTGAGTTGGCATCTTTAAAACAAGGGATGGTATGGTTGCATCAGTCTGTTGGTACCTTTTACTTAAAAATTAATTAAATCAAGTTTCTGATTTAACTGATTGCCTAGCTCCCTCTGTCTGTGCTTTGAGGTGTATTAGATAAAGAGTATAAGGAGATATCAGTATTTTATTTTCTTTTCAATATTCCCTTTACGGTTGGAATACTTTTGATGTTCAGACTTGCACAGTCCAGACTTAGAAAGTCTGGCCAAGATATTCTTCTCCATCTCTGAATACTCCCATTATAGCTGATGAAGTTATGTATGCATATACATTTAAGAATGAACTGCATGTATACAGTGCATATATTCCTCAGCAATATAATGAGACATGCATGCATGTTCCTAAGTAGAAAGACGATTCACCACTGTGTGTTTCTATGTACATAAAGTCTAACATCAATAAAAACATTAACATATTAACTAAAACATTCTGATCCCTGAAGACAGGCAACTGTTGAACTAGCTGGAAAATAGTGAGCTTTCTAAAAAATCAATTCATACTTTTTCATAACATTTTATCCTCTTACAATAGTTTTCAAAACAGTATCAACAGGTTACCATTCAATTTAACTTTTCTTTTACATCGTCTCTCATTTAGGTGGGTTTTTTTTAAACAAAACATTTCAATACCAATTTTGTAGTAAGGTCAGGTAAGAAGCTTAACAGTGATTACTGTCTGACAGCTTAATCTGTGCAGTCTTTTGTCAATTTTTCTAAAAGGTATTCAGGCAGAGGTTCCACATGAGAAAAACCAGCAATTTTTAGACATCTAACAACATACAATTTTGTTGAATTTGCATTTTAAAAATGCTAGATTTTTTTAAATTATGCCCGCTTGTTTCTATTACAGTAGGCTTTCTGTTACGAGTCTTATCTAAATGTGATGTTGACTGTCACCACTGTTTTATGTCTCCTACTTTTTTAAAAATTCACTAAGATCTGTCTTTCAATCTTTTAAATATTTGATCCACATTACTAGATAGAATGCTATATCACATGGTTCTAAAAATAGCGGTTTTCTTAAAGCTGATAACCCAGGGACATTTTGGGTCCTGCATAATTCACTCCTACAGTATATATCTGATTTTATTACTTTGGAAGTGCTACTATCTTCAAAAGAAGATTAATTTTACATAAACTGGAAAAAAAAATTTCTTATGCACTTTTGAAAATCAAAACTATACATAAAAATTAAAACATGGCAAAATGCTAGGTACCTCATACAAAGTAATCACGCCATATGTTTGCGCTGGCTCTCTCCATTGAAGAAAAATCTTCTCTTCAAAGGTACTCCCTTGAATGGATTCAAGTGGCACAGCACTCGGGACTAATGGATAAAAAAAGGAAAAAATGCTGTTTTGAGAAAGATTTCAGAAGGAGACACTCTGCTTAATACTTGTGCTGTTGAGGCATGAAAACCATCCCATTATTATTTCTCCAAGACTGAGGCAAAGGCCAGGGTAGCTCAGGAGAATGATTTATTTAACAAGATAGTGCCAATAAACTTATGTGTCACATTCAGTGCAAGAAGGCATTAGTGAGCATTGCACTTTCCCTGTAAAACACTATTGATGAAAGAAAAGGACAAATCAGCTTTTTATAAGGAATTAGGCAATATCTCAAATATAAATTCTTGTAAATAAAATCTACTTGTGATACCCACTTATCTATCAATAGCGTTGCTGTCCCATAGTGAAAAACATATTAAACATTCATATATGAAACGGACAAGTATTGAAGTAACAAGGTACAGTTTCAACAGACTGAACTAGAATGGTTAGCTTGGAAAGATGAGCCACATGTTGCATAGAACAGTGATGCTGACTGATATGATGCCTGAAGACATGTAACAGGGTGAACATAGGGAAATTATGAAGCAGCCAAACTGAAAATCTGACATTATTAATTTTTCTTAAAGTCTCTTAATTTATGAGAATGACCTCTGAAGAGTCAGGGATGTCAGACGGTTCTGATAAAAGGTATGTCAACTGCTGTCAGGTATGTACTTCTGTTTCCTGTTTGTTCTGCAAAGATTACCTTATCCCCAAGCCAACCTCAATGCACTTTTCAGAGAAGATGTGTAAACAGCACATGGACGTGTATCTGCAGTTTTATTTTTGTAACAACACTTGCAATGGAATGTTAAAAGAAAATCCTGAAATGCACACAGGACTGTTGTGAAGCAACAGGAATTGATGGCTTAGCACTTCTCCGTACACTGTGATGTGAAAATCCAGTAAGAAGATACACTTAACATTTTCTACATGCTAGAGAAAGAAGGTGGAAACTACTTGCTGCAGTGGTTGAAATAACTTCTCCGACATCTTACTGAGATTTACCCGAATGATTAAAGAATAGGAGGATCTGCAACAAGACATCTGGTGACTCCTTCCCATCGCTAGGTTTGGTAGAGCACTATCCTCCTCCTACTGCTCCATGCTGTTGGTCTGGGAGTTTACATGGTTCGAGACTTCATAATCACCTCTCCATAGCTCTCTGCAGAGTCTATTGCTCTACCAAGGGGAAGTTCCAAGGACACAGGTGATGGTTTCTGAACTGGTTTACCAGTCCTGTATGCACCAGTAAGATTACAACTTTAGGGCAACCTTAAATCTGGGCACTAAACCTTGCTTTCAAGTAGGAGAGAACTGGCAAAACTCATTTTGAGTCATGGGGTTAATGATTTATGTGTAAAGGGAGAGGAATTAAATATAGTGTAAATAAGTTGGTAGTATAGCAAAACACTGTGGTAACCCTCTGAAATTATCTGAAGGCCATAAACTCTGAGTAGTTATGCCATGAGGGAGGTCAAACACTGGCAGAGGTTACCTAGAGAGGTTGTGGGATATCCATCTTTGGAGATACTCAAAACTCAACTTTAAAAGACCTTGAGCAATCTGCTCTCACTTGATCTGCTCTGAGCAAAACGTTGGACTAAATGAGCTATCTTGCAACCTACATGACTGTGTGATTCACAAAATTATGATGATTATTTGAGTCACTATACTCTGTTGTGTTACACTGAGATTTATGTACCTAACTGGAAGTGTATAGTATAGTAAAAAGTTATTTTGTCCAAGGTATTTTGTCAAACACTGATGCTGGTTTTTAATAGATCTTGGAATAATATAAAGTTTCAGAGGGCCAGGAATAAGAAAACACTATGCAAAATTTTAGAGAAAATACATAAACAGCCCAGATAACAATAAGGTCTTTAGCTTTGTCATCCTACGATCGAACTGAATCAAAATTAGAGGATGACAGCAAAATTAATTCTAATGAAACAATTTTTTTGTTAGCTATGCTTTGTCAAATCTGTTGCATTAGCAACTATACACTCCTAAATTGTTTCATTTATTCTTTCATATATTTTGATTAGAAATTAGTACTACACAAAACCAATAGGGCATATATTAAATGATTTAATACATTTAAATGACAGACTTCAAGTATTTATTATGAGAGGAACTCATCATTGCTGAAATTTTTTCTAGAAATCTTTCCAACATGTTTGCAGTAAATCTATCATTGATCTGGAAGAAAATACAAAGCCTGGTCAGATTGCAGATGACAGAAATGAGAGGAGGACAGATCTGTTATATAAAGCAATGCCAGTCATTTGATAACGTTTCTTTGAACAGTATGCATTTTAAAATGACTAAAAGCAAGGTCAAAAAAACTACAGCACACTTGTAGAGGGCACTGAGTGGCTATACCTCAGCACAGAGTGTTCTGGAAAGGTGAAACTGATCCTGGTGCATGACCAGTTCAACAAGGAAGTCCCACTTTGGTATCGTAGTTAACAGAGCTCCAGTAAACTCTCTGCATGTATAATCACAATAACATCACAGAGAATTTAGGAGGATGATATAACCTTTTCATGCAATATTTTTAGAGCATTA
This sequence comes from Strix uralensis, assembly GCF_047716275.1. Taxonomy (NCBI): domain Eukaryota; kingdom Metazoa; phylum Chordata; class Aves; order Strigiformes; family Strigidae; genus Strix; species Strix uralensis. The sequence goes on from NC_133972.1 coordinate 119,056,139, forward strand.
CAGAGACAAAATAGTCAATTCTGCTGTCTATGCTTCAAAAAAGACACAAATTACATTATTGCTCAAAATAAAAAAAAGATCTGAAAAACCCATGTTAGCTGAAAATTACTAAAAGAAAGGGAATATCTATATATTTCAATGTCTGTATATGGAAAATGTCGTCTGAATAAGCAACCAACAGCGTCCAGTGGCTTGAAAGCCAAAGCTAGAGAAATTGAAACGACAAATCAAGAATGAATATTTAATGTTGAGCGTATCACTCAACATAAAAGCTTACATGAGGATACTGTGGACAATCACCTGAAATTTCTTCAAACTGATACTGGAAATTTTAAGAGGCAGAACATATTTCAAGCACAAGTTATGTGTTCAATGAAGAAATTATTAAATGGTGTGTGATGTTATACGTTATGTAAAAGATCATTGTAACACTTTGAATGGACCCTTTACTGCCTTAAAATTGGTGAAGTTGGTGGAAAATCTGTTACAGATTTTAATGAAAGTAGAACATGCACTTACATAGAAAAATGTATTGACAATCAGGTAGTATGCATGTACAATGTATACATATATGTAAACACAAAAACTCACCATCTTCATCAGTTTGTACTACAAGTTCTTGGCTTTCTTTTCGTCCTTCAGGATTCATTAGTACTAATTTGATGCTGACATTTGTGTATGGTGATAGATTAGTAATTGTGTGCTGTGGATGAGGACTTTCTGTATCCCAGCTTACTTCTTCTCTCACTTGCTCTTGTCCTCCAGCCTGGTAACGGTAATGGACTGTGAGGTTGTATCGATGGCAACGTGTGACATTATATCCAAATGGTTCCCAGCAAATAGTGATTTGTCTAGATTTGATCTCCACAACCTCTAGCTTTCGTGGCCCACGCATTGGATCTGCAAAATTAGCAACATAACCCTGGTATGATTATTTATTCATATTATAATGGTAAGTAACATGAGTAAGATGAAGTTACACAGTTCTATAAATGTGACATATAAGCAGAAACAGAAGTTCATTGCTTTACCTCTCATAGTGCAAATGACAGTAAAAGCATAGATCTCTGAGAAATCAGGAAAAAAAAACAGCGAGGAGAGAGAAGTGTCTGATGAAAAATGAGGAGCTAACAAAATACCAGAAATACGTCCAATTTTTTTTACAAATTAATTTGTGTTAACACTTTTAGAGCAAAAACCTTCATAAAACAGGTATCTAAAAAGAAATGGCAATTTTAGGGAAAACTTGCAAATACATGGTGATTTTCTCCCAGGACTGTTTATACAAAGCAAAAGTGTTAGGTGGTTCTTCAGCTATTTCTTATTCATTTAAGTTAGATAGAATGCAATTACTCAATCTCTATTTGGCCAGGACATTTATTTAATATTCCAATTCCTTTAAAATAGTCCATAGGGTTCTTTTCCCATAAACACTAGTTGTTAATAGCTTCTTTCTTTTCTTCCTTTTTTTAGCACATCTAGAATAAACAGTGCAAATACCTCAGTTTGTAGTAGTGATTTAACAAAGAATCAAAAGAAACAGGCAGGAGGCACATTAGCTGATATCCTACTGCATCTGTGCTTTCCTAGAGATCTCCCAGATGATAACCAGGCATAAATCACATCTAGCAAAATCATACCTAAGAACTTCTGGCTATTGATATACAGGAACCAAAGATTGTGGTTGATGAAGTTCAATTTTCTTCAGTCCTACTGGTCCCAGCAATTGAGATAGAAAAGTGAACTCAGATTTCCACCATGTTAAAGCAAAACCACTGAGTCAACACACATCCCACATTTTCAAAACACTGTCATTATACATATTTAGCAATAATCTGGGTTTTTTCATATTCAAGCCCTCAACAAGATTAAAGACAATGTCTGGTTTTATCCACTGCTCCACTAGTTAAATGCTTAGAAGACTTTTAATGAGCTAGAAGCCTCCTATACGTAAACAAATTAATATGCATCTTCCCTCTTTCATGTTTATTAATCAACATGTCTTCGCTAGGAATGTTCTAAACAATTTACACAGGATTTAATCTTTTTTCTTTTTAATAAAATCCCTGCATGCTTGAAATATTTGTTCAAAGATGTTATTCATCTTAACTCCTTGAAGAAAAGGTGTTAAGAAATTGCTTGTTCTCTCTAACATCTACAAAGCAGGACATTTCGTCCCCCTTTCAAATTCTGCAGCTTCTTTTTTTTTTTTTTTTTTAATTAATTGCCAGTACCCAACAGTGTTGATCACTAATATAGAATATTTGCCAATTGGTGACAAAATGGCAAAGCAAAACAAAATCAATAACAGATCTAACCCTGGTCTCCTTTCTAGTGACTAGACTGACTGGTAAAAATGTCCTCACCAAGGATAAATCACTATAGAGACATTTACCTGCTTCTATACTCAGACACCCCAGCTAAGTATCCTGGTGTTTGGGGTGTTTGAGATTTTCTATTGCTACAACAATAAAGCTTAGTAAGAAGCAAACCTCAAAGACTGGCAAGTCCTAGGAGTTTCATGTCTTCCTTAAGCATTTACTTCTGCATAATTCAGACATAAATTTCATGAAAAAGAAGTTTTTCCTTTTTTTTTTTGTTTCATAGCAGCTTCTAAGCATTTCTTCATTTAGGTGAGACTATGAACAGCAAAGGATGTTTGATGGGTATTGTGTAACTGTAAAGCTATCTGAATAGGCTAAATAGGACTAGAAAATCAACAAAATTGAGGTGACCCTGCCATACAGCATTAAGCAGTTGAACAAAGCTCCTATCTGCAAGAATATGGAACAGCCTGCTTAGTTCCATAGTAGGCACATCAGAAAATTCACAGGGGAGCTAAGAAATCATTTTATTAGAGACATAAAACTAATTCGTAGCATTTTAAAACTGAAATCGAGTGGCTTTACAAAAAAACTGGATGAAAACCTATCCATGATTTCTGCCCAGGAGGAAGATACTCTCATGTCATGTTACCTTAATAAAAAGTACAAGTTAGCCCTCTAGTTAAATCCTGAATTCATTGCTATGAGAATGACAGATAAATTTTCACTTCTAACAAAACAGAAAGGGGAAAAAGAGATTAGACTGTAAAAGGTGGAGACAATATAGCTTTTGTTGATAATTCACAGGATAAAGCTCATCAGACAAGCCAAATACCCTAGCTGCTTTGGTTCCTGACTTGTTTCTGTAATCTATAGTATCAGTACTCAGCTCCATCTGTTTTTCTTACCATTCATTCAGAGATTATGCAACTGATAGGGCCCTAATGATCCCTTCATGGGGTAAGCAAAGTGTGTCAACCAGTCAATGTGTCAACCGGTCAGTTACATCATTTAGTGGAAAGAAAGGGAGAGGTAGGATATAAAAAAAAAAAACCCTGGGACACAGCAGAGGAAGACATGTAAGAAAAAATAAAGCAAGATCTTATATGATGCACCAAGTGGGATAACTGCTGGTTTATGGGGGATATCCACTGAGAAAGAAAGGTTGAATATTCCGAAGAGGTTTGTCCATGAAAGCCTCTGAAGATACAGGCCTGTACTCCAAAGAATTTTCCCTCTTTGTGTCCTCAACCTCACTTTTAAATTCTCAAAATGGACATGGTTAGTGGAATAGATAATGTTTTATTTAAGTTCTGTCATTAAATAAACCTAATTCCTGAAGTACCACTACTTTATTTGCTTCATTTTATTTTTCTTTCCAACACCACACTTCTTTCATTTATTAGACATGACTTCATTACAGACCTGAGGATATCAGTGCTCATCTGCTCTATACAGTTGCTCAGTCATAACAGATCTATACGCTTCAAGTACATGACAATTTTTGGTTAAGTTCAGTTAATTCATACAGTAAGCAGGAAAGAGATGAAGGAAAAAATGTCTTTTAACCAGAAAAAAAGGCTAAGGTAACAATGGAATTTTTGGGTTAAAAAACCCATGTAGCTCAAAACAGCCATGAAAAATAGCAGTTATTGCAAACAAAAAAGATAGAAAAATAAGTTTCCATTTGATCAAGTTAGCACTGAGCTTCTCTGGAGGTATTGTTGTATACCTCAGAGGAAATATTTAATGTGATATGGTTCTGAGATCACAGTACATCGGTTCCAATACACTGGAAAGTATATGCTCTTCATGGTGAAGGATGCAGGATACTTGGGGAAAGAAAACTGTTAGGCAACATAAAAAGAATGACAGCTAATGACTATGGTTTAAAAGGGAAAGCTGAATTAATTACCACAGCATGATGACTTCACTTAGTTGATTTTATTTTCTATAGAATCTTTTTAACACTTTCCCACAGTAAGTTCCAACTTTAAGTGGAAAAGCAAGCATTCTATAGCGATGCTGCTGCTGTGCTCATGAGACTTGCACTAACCATGCAGTATGTGAAGGCTGTCATCCTAGCAATGGTCTGCTGTTGTTACCTTGCATCAGGTAAGGTACGTGATAGGTACATAAAGAAGCGTCATTTCAGAGTGCTAATCATAACTGAAAACATTTTTTTGGGAGAGAGGATGAATAAGGAGATTAACATGCCATACCAATTATATTATATGCAACATATACACCTTATACCACCACAGCTATTCGCTGAACCTTTGTTTTTCCTTACTTGGTAAAGGCCCACCTGCAGAGAGGTTATACAGCCAGACCTCTCCACTCACTCTGCAGTTCTCTAGATGAACTGAGCTTCTGTTGTTCCTCAGTATTCCAGCTATTTTCTTATGCCTCACTGGTAGAAATCACGAGGCAAATGGGGAAAATAAGGCCTACGGATTCATAAGAGAAGAGGTTTTCCTCCCAAAGGAGCGCACTGCCTGTCACGCCTGAAGCTTAGCCAGGTAGTTCTTACTAATTCCCCTGCTGGCGCCTGCAGCATTTTTCATACTGCTCTCCTTCTGCCAGCTTCAGCAGGGTATCAGGCAGTGAAGTCTGACAGTTGCAGCTCTGACCTGAGGGACCAGCAAGCCCGGTTCTAGCCTCTGGCACTTTAGCATCCCATTTAATCGGTGATCTTGGCTCTTTCTCTGCTCTGCTCTGTTTTCCTGAGAATATGGAGCAGAGACTGACAGACAGGATCAATTTCCATTGCAGCTGCAATTCACAGCTCATTTCTCTGGAACTTCACACTTTACCTGTTACCACAAGCACAATGCTTTTTCAGAAACTCGATTTCAGAATCACAGAGACATTTAGGTGTATTTTTAGCATCCTGTCATTGATCATCAAAACTTGGATTTAGGATGAAAACTCAGACTGCAGGTTTTGTCTTCACCACAAGACTGCACAGACCCACTGAAATAAGAGATAAAGAAAGGAATGATGATTTTCTGCCACTCCATGATACTCCAGTAGCTGCAGACTTCTGGTACGTGCTAGATATTATTTGGAAGACATCTGAACAATAGGAATGAAGAATTTACTTCTTGTCTAGGCAAACTATTAGTGTGGTTTAGCTCTGTAACAACTCTCGTGATTTAAATTCCAGATTGGACTCTATTGTCCTTCCACAGGAAGTAAAGGATGAACAGAACAAGAAAATATACAAATTTAAGATGAAAACTGAATCATTTGAGATATATTATCCACTACAGATCTTTTAAACACAGAAGTTAATTAATGATAATTAAATGTACAGACTTTGTCACAGATTGTCTAAGCAGTCTTGTTCAAATCAGCTAACATCTTTTCACATCAATTTGCTCTGAGTAAAGTAGGAGTCAGAGTACTCTAGCATCAGTATCAGAGGGTGTTGCATATAATTTCATGAACGCCTGCAAGGAACTTGCGTACTATAGTGATGGAGACCATAAGCACATACACACTTTCGACTCGATTCCACATGATAAATCAGGGCTACTTCCGAGTCAGCAGACAATTTTAAGACACGTGCTTTGTTTCAAACAAGACTACTTGTGTTTTAACTCAAACACATGCTCTAAGAGTACACCAGCGCTGGTAAAAGTGATCAGGCTGTCAGTGCACTTTACTGAATCAGAAGCATCTGCCAGGGAAAACCAAAATAGAACAGTTGAGGAGGTGACATGGAAAATTCACTTTTCCCTGCAGAAAACTAAAACATTAAACACTTTAAAAAATTTTATCAATGGCGATCTATGCGCACCATATTCATCCATGTTTCTCCTTACTTGGTAAAACCCCACACTGAAGAGGTTATAAAGCCAGACTTCTCTAGTTAGTCTACAGTTCTCCAGGTAAACAGATACTCTGCTGCTCCTCAGTAGTCTAGATATTATGTTATGCCTCAGGGGCACAGATCTTGAGGTAATGAAATATCATTTCATCTGTAGAGAAACAGTCTATATGCCTTGTGAGCCAGCTGCTATTAAAGTAGCAATGTTTGGTTTGAGATTTGTATACATCTACAGTCAGCACCAAACAAAAAAGTAGGTAAAATAATTTACTTTTTTGGCTTGTCCTTATTTGATTTGATTTGATAGCCAATCTATATATGACTGCAAACAATTTGAGGTTGTTTGCAAACTTGGTCAGACAGTTTTGTAAAAGATCACATTCAACTGTGATGGAATGATTTTTATACTGTAATTATTCTTCATCTAAGTTCTTCAGCAACATCAGACTGAAGTTCAAAAAGAACTCTCCTTTGCTCAAAATATCACATGATTTATCAAATCTGGTAACAGATCGGGTTTTTCAAATACCAAGTTACCAAGAACTGTAGAGTTCAGTGAGGAAAGAAACAATGGGCAAGATTTGGGGTGGTGTAATTTGACAGCTTTTTAACACATTTTTATTTTGATTAATAGGAACACATTGGTTTTACACAGCTGCATCTCAAATCCAAAGGAGCAGTCAAATTTGTTAATATAAAGAACTGCTTTGTAGTTCGGACTAGAGGAAGAAAAGAGGCACTTTACCCTCATGATTTTTTATCCTGTACATTATTTGGGTTATAAAAGAAAGGAATCAAACGAAGAGAAGGCAAACAAAAAACCAAAGGGACAAATGACTCATGAGCAAAATCAAAATCCTAATAAGATGTTGCTGATGTCGTTGTCCTGCTGAGTCCAGTCATTTTACAGTGAAACCAAAGACTAAGCTACCAGTGTGCATAAAGCTGTCGAAGATCCAGAAACAACTCTTGGAGTAAAGAGCAGCACATCAGAGGTTGGTCATCTTACTTATCTAGGAACACAGCATGTTGTGGCAGCAAGCAAAAATGTTAAAAGCAGCAAAGAACAGCTGTAAATTTGTAAAAATCTTGAAACACTAGTTTCATCTGGGATATCTCTCATCCTGTCACAGAGCAGCCATGGAAATTGATAGCAATAGTTACTAAGGTTACTCAGGTAAAAGTAAATGACCACAGAAGATACCTGGCATCTCCTGAAAAGATTTCAAGTTATTATGGTATTTATTATATATATTTATTATGGTATTAAATTGAATAAAAATTATTATGGTATTTAAAATTCTTACCAATCTTTCACTGTTACTTGCTAATAGCATTTCCAAAAGAACATGTCCCTCCTTCTGCAAAAACAGATGCCTCCCACAGAAAAGCAGCACTTCTATCAGTCTTCTAAACGTACTCCCTGACACTAAAAAATGTTGGGATGCAAGCCCTGCAGAGCTTCAGAGCTAATGAGAGAAAGAGCCAGGGAGACAGCAAAACTCAAATGATAGTCACCTGCAATCCATAAGAGGAAGGATTAATCAGTTATATATACATATAGCTATAATATGCTGGAAACTAGACTATGCCTGTTTTCCTTTGAGTGAATTCTGGAAAAAATGGCTTCTTTTTAATTATATTATTTAAAAAAACCCTTGTCTTGTCTTTAATTATATTATTTTAATTATATTCGTCTTCCACAGTCAAAATGACAGTGAAGGAAGATGAACACAAGGGTGTATGTACCCTAAAGTTACCAGGATGCTAACTTTGAACAGTAGCCTGCGAGATCCTTTCTGCACCCTTCCAAGATATTGGAGACTTAAGAGCATTGAGAAGCGGAATAAGCTTCCTGCATACGTTTCCCCCAGCATCTTTACTAACGTGATCAGCATCTACAGTGTCACAATGGAGAGAAGGTGTCAATGGGACAAGACTGCAAGACTTAAGTATTAAAAAACACATCTCAGGGCAACCCCATCACAGATAGTTTTCTGTCTCTGGACTAAACCACTTTCCAGCATCTGAGAACTGGAAGATTCTCACTTACAGGATGGGCTCTTCTATTCAGCCTCTTCTTCCTGCCAGAGATGCCAGCAGTCTACCGGGCAAAACAGAAAAACTAACATCTCCACATCTATTGTGCTGTTGGTAAGATTATAGCTAATACCATTTTTCTTCAGTGTGGAACCAGATGCAAGATCATGCTTCTACTGATTCTGTTTTATCATATACTTTGGAAGTATTATGTAGTTAAACCTTACGTAACTGTATGAGGTACGACAATAGCATTTCTCCTGCTTTATATACAAAGAAACTGAAGCTCAAAAGAAATGACTGATCTCCTGAAGGCTACAAAGCATCAGCAAAAGCCGTGGAATCCTAATTCTCAGTCTTATTTCTAACCCATCAGAACATAGCACTCAACAGGTTTTTCTGTACTTTGTGGCCAGAACTGGTTAGTTCAAAGAAGTGGGAGCTCAGAAAACAATAAAATACATACTCACAGCAGTAAAATGAGCAGGCCAAGTTCTTAAAATGAGCCAGCTTGAATCCTCACTCACTTCTCCTCAAATTCAAATGTGAGATATAGTAGACGTCTACTTTTTCCAGGAAGGATTATAAGTACTAATACCAGCTTATCACTAGCAGAATGCTTTTTCTAATATTTCTAGCTGAAACGCAGGCTAAAAATATAGGAAATCTTGGGAGAGGACCACAATACTTAGCCAATTATAGAAGGTTAATTGAAAGCACATTCTAATAAGCATCCAAGGCATCAGTTCACCGTTTACAAAAAATAAGTGTAGCTGTTGCTTGAAACCAGATGAGGCATCGGATTTAAGCTTTAGCAATGTATTATTGCAAGCACTGGATACAGAAACATGAATGAGTGATTTAATGCTGCATGAGACAGTTTCTTTAACTTTTTCATCTCTTGTTCTCTAACTCATGGCTACACGTATCTCATGAGCCCTATGTCTTCAGACTGACATTCACAGTTGCAAAATATATTGGTCTAATCACCAATAACATCTTTTTAATCATCGATAACACCCTTTTAAAATTGGTAGTATTTTTTAAGTGTTAGTTTCAATACAATGTTTTCTTTCATGAGAGAGCTGATATGAATTTTTCACTTTATAGTAAAATTTAAATCTGAACTAATGCAAATTAAATCTAATATTTCTTTATGTTGTCATTTTATAGGTATACTCTGAATGGTGAGTCATTTAAATTCTAATACATTTAAATAAGGAATGAAAGAAAAACATCATTCGATCTATTTCTGTCAAATTACCTATATTACATGATTACTCCTCCACAATCAAAATCAGATTTTAAGTACGAATGATACAAACAAGATTACATTCCGAATCTGCAACAGAGATTTTAGTTGCTTGTTTAAAATGACATACCTAGCTATTCAGTAATCACTTTATAATAACCCCTTTCATTTCTAAATCTACTTAGCCATCAGCCACTAGTGAGGAAAATGCTGGCAGTGGTTTTTACAACTACACATTAGTTTTACATTTCATGACAAGCTAATTCTAGAGAGTTTGAAAGACAGACAAGCATGTGTTCTTAAGGTTTTCTTTCTTTTGCATGAAGGAAGCACACATCTAACTGAGAAGTGAAAAATAAAGAGTGCAGACATATACTTTTCACTTCACACATATGGCAGTGACAATTTATCCCAACTTCACCCCAGGAACCTCTGTGAATATGTAAACCGACAAGAAATAAAAGGTTGTGACAAACACATCTCAAAAGAATTACCATGGTTAAGATGGCAAATAAAGTGTCTATTTCTAGTAGACGCTACCTCTGGTAGATCTATCTTTGGTAGATACTTGGATCAGAATGATCTTTGAGGAAAATTCAAGTCAAATAACCTATGTTGTATATATTGTCCCTCATCACAGGCGTTTAACCCTTTTTCTGAGTTGATCACATGGGTGTTTTACAGTGTCATTATTGTCCCTTTCTATCACATGTCCATCATGTTAAAGAAGTAGATGTCATTATCTCTTGATCTGACACAGAGTCTCATTTAACCAGACACGTACCTCCACACCTGTGGCACCCTTCAGAAGTTGGCACAGGTAGTGGACTTCTAGACCAATTTATACAGCATGCAATCCAGATGATGCTCATATTTGAGAAGCCACAGGCAACAGAAAGGAAGCTGAAGGTCTGAGGAATTGCTCTTGTGGCCGCCTGACATACCTTGTTCACACAGTTACCATGCAACAATATTATCTCCGCTGAACATGAAACCATCTGGTAATAACAGGGTCAATATAGAAACTTTCAGATATATGAAGAGATGGTGCAGGTGGCTGGCTCATAATTAAGTATATTCATGAGAACAACAGACATAATCTTTCTTCTATCCCATTTTCCTGAAAATGGCTGGAATACGTCTATGACATTGGAGTACTGCAAAACGTTCTCTTTATATGCTAATACAGCACATGTGGTTTTGTACAGTAAGTGCCCCAATCACCTTCTAATTGTGACTAATACTAATGGCAAAGCATGCACTGTTTGCTCTGTTGTGTGACACATTAGCATGTTTGAACTCATTAAGTTTTATGGTACAGCTGCTTGAGTTGCCCCTGAAATCAGTCGGAGAAAAGATAAACCGTTGTGTAAATTAGTGAAGGTTTCAGCTGCTCAATACCTGCCATGAAAGTAGAAGCCCAGAGACCATTTATTATGTTGTGCAAAAGAATAAATGGAGAATGGTGTTTCATAGATCAGTCAGAATAAGATGTAGCAGCGTGTTTTGGTTATCACTGTGGCCTATTGCTACTGACAAATCACATTAATTCAGAGCTGTTACGTACAGTGGTGTTAGCTGGTGTTAGTACAGTGGGGATTGAAAACAGGCCTTTATTGAACCTAGATGACAGGACAACATGGTCATATAAATCTACATAAAAGAGAAAATGCCACCAATCAATGTTACTCGTCTAAAAAGAATATTTACCATTCTTTCTTATCTGACATGTGCAATCAACCTTAACCAAATGATGTAGAGTGAGATCAGTTTTGACAAATAACTCTCAAATGCATAAACTTGATAAATGAATCAGATTCTCTGTAACAACTGGTAAAGGAAAATTTGAACTTACATACATGTCAAAAGGTAACAGAATATTCTGTCTTCCAACCACACTATTATGGGCTAACTACTATTAACATGTTAAGTACAATATTAAATGAGAGGTAAGTACTGTAAAGTTGAGAATATCATCTGTTTAATTTGTGACAAGACCCTTTTCGCAAAAGAACCTCCTATGTAATTCCCAGTCAGCCTGGATACAGTCTTAAAATCTCCTCAGGTTAGGCCCATTCTTAGGACTTTTCCAGGAGCTTCACACAAGTCTGAGTTTCTAGCTACTGAGCAAATGAAGGTGCTTTTTCACCCACCAATCTACCATCTTTGTCTTTGTATACTGTCAGTAACTAATAAATTGGGCCTCAATATCAGTTGCAACATTGAACTCTGATTCCTTTCTCAAGCTAGCATAAACGAGAACGGAACTTGACTCAGACTTTCTTAAAAGAAGCCAAATACAAACTTCTCTTATGTAAGTTATCTGGGTAAGTCATCAAGTTTTGGATGCCTTAATCTAGAATGATATAAGAACTTACATAAATGATATAGATAACGTAATTTTTGTTATTTCTGGGTATCAGGCTACCTTGTACGAAACGAATTTCTTGCTGATTCCCATTCAATAACTATACATAAAGTCTTCATACATTAAAGTACCTACATTAAGAGTATATACTGTTGACTTTGTAGGTTGAATATATTCAGCCCTTTTTTTCCTGCTGTATCACAATATATAGAAAATTTCTTGAAGAACTCCCCCACATTTCTCCCTCTCTGGCAGATTTCTCTGAATTTTCCTGTGACAGCTGAATAAGTTATTTGCCACCAGCATTCTCTGTTATACCATTGCATCTAAAAAGCAAACATAAGAAAATATGCTTGCTGATGAAGGGAATTTATACTGTTATACTGTACTATGAAATACAGAGGAAACCAGCCCACCCCTGCTTCTGACACATTTGTAATAAGGAAAGAAACTTCCAGTGGAGGAGGAAGAAGAGCTGGGCAAAGGGATGTAGTGGATGGTAAACTGCTCCAAAGTTAATTCTCTTCTTCCACATAAGATTTAACAGAGTCCTATGACTCCCCCACAAATGCATATACCTGGGACTTTGATGTCTGCCTCAGATACAGAAATATATGATACTACTGACAAAAAGAGTAGACAAAGAAATACAATTACAGAATGAAGAAAATATGATAATAAACATGCTTTTGCGTAACATGTACCACAGGTCAGTTAAGCCTATGTTGTTTATTTCTTTTCTTTAGTCATAAAGATTAATCATTTATCAGGACCACATTTCCCTATATTGCCTGCAGCAATCCCTGCTTTAATTGCTACAGGTCACTTTGCATTTGGTTATGTCCTTTTGCTTCCTTCCCCTCTTCTAAATTTGGTCCTGTCAAACGGATTAAAGAATGTGTGCATTTATGCCAGAACCATAACTGACATGGAAGAACACAAAGCAGCCATCAAATATTCAGGAAAGTGGAGGTTATGGGAGGTTGCTAAAGTACCTGCGATCCTGACCAAAGGAGAGGGGCTGGGACTAGATTATAGTTTCACTGGTCAAAGACAGGAAGTTGCTTTACTGTTGAGACACAAACGAGTTCCACAGGTCACTCAGGAGCCCTGGATTATAGTTTTACCACACAGCTCAAGCGAAACACAGAAGAGGTGGCTAGTAAAAGACCACCAGAAGTAAGCTGGTGTGACAAATTATGGAACTGCATATGACAGCAATTACATAAACCTGAGAACTGTCTAATTCTATCACCAGTGAGCCAGGATTCAAAATCCACTAAGCATTGTTTTTTCCAATTGAACTGAACTAATGGAAAATAACTGCTACTCTGAAAAAGGTCATACACAAAGTAATAAAAAAAAAAAAGTGCTATATAGTCACTATTTATATGTTACTCTAATTTGAATTTATAAATTGCTGACGTCTGTTATAAATCATGCAGTTTTCTTTCAAGCACAGACGTTTCTCATTGCAGGCTTTTCCCTGTCTCTACTACAATTATGAAAGTAAAAAATTCAGGATAATAAGCTACATAGAGTTTGTGGAGTGCTCAGGTTTTCATCTTTAAGGGTGCTTTTCCTAACAAAACTGGAAAGAGAGTAAAAAGGAAGCAAAAACCCCCCAAAACCCAAAGACATAAAAAGCAACAAGAGCCTACAACAGCTCAAAATCAGCAGCTTCCAGCTCATAGAATAGCCAGAGATGGTCCTTATTTAAAGATGAAAATAAAATTTTAAATAGTTTTAGAAAATAGGAAATATTGGGAAATATATAAACCACACATTTTAAGTATCAAAATTTGCATTTGATAGGAAATGGAGGCTCTTATTTGTAACTCAGAATTGAACCAAACAAGAAGGTCACAGTAGAAGAGCTGTTGCTTTTGCATTTGCAGAATGGTTTAGGGGTCGCTTGTTATAATCTTGAATTATGATGATGCTGATTTTTTTGTCAGTAATCTACATGCACATAAAAATGGTTTGCTGTATTTAGTATACATATGAAATCTAGAAATATTCATATAATGTATAACCAACTTAAGCTAGAAGTTTCTCGACAACTGAGCATTTGCTTTGTGCTTATGTAAGCCTGCCAGTAGCAAAACTGCATTTTAAACTACGTTATATTTGTAGGAACAAATAATTTCATTGACTTGTAAATAGGACTGTGACATTCAGAACTCCATTTCAAATAGTTAATCTGAAAAAATAGAAAACGGAATGTAGCCATTAATAAGATACTATAAACATTAATTTCTCTTGTTGTACTAGATGGTGCAAACATTCCCATGAGGTCTTCCTGAATGGTTCTCAAAGGTCAACCGTAGAGACAAACTGGAAAAAAAAACTGACAGAAAGACAATACGACAGAGACTTGAAGTCAACAAAAGCTCATTTGCTCGCTTGCCCCATCCAACCCATCAGCTAAAGTCTGTGTGGATCAGTATGATTCACACAGGTGACAGGGCTTAGTGGAAAGATCCCTGTACTGGGGAATTTGAAACCTCAGCTCAATTTCTGGCTTAGGCACTTGTCACTGGAAGATCGTAAAAATCCCCCTCAACACCTCAGATTTGAATAACTAAATCCTCTGTTTGTAAAGCACTTTGATATTTATGGCTCAAAGGTGTTACGTTGGAAGAAGATATTATTTTTTTAGTATGCTCTGAAAGTTGAAAGAAAAGCAACATGAAAGTCAGGGTCTCTAGCTATTCCACTGCCGAGGACACTCACCAATTCATACAACCGCATTGAAGATAAATGTATGTGGTAGTCTGCTTCACTAATACATGACTTCAGAAACGTTGACAAACTGATGTCAGCGAAGGCCAGTGCTTCATTCAAGACAAAGAGGGCAGTTAGGATGGTGTATGGGGTGCACCTGCCCCGGAGCTGGCAGGGGCGCTGCAGCGGCGTGGAGTCAGGAGAGGCCGGGGCTGCCCTGAACCGGACACAGCCAGCTACAGCCAACCCGCCACAGGGCATGGCTGTGAGGAGGGAAAATGTTGTTGTTTCAAGCTGTCTTTGTTTCTCATTACCAAAATCTATTTCAACTGGCAAAAAACTAAATTAATTTTCCCCAGGTTGAGTCTGTTTTGCCTGTGATGGTAACTGGTAAGTGATCTCCCTCTCTTTACCTTGACCCATGAGCTTTTCCATCTTATTTTGTCCCCCTGTTGTGTTGAGGAGGGTGAGTGAGAGAGCAACCTGGGGGGGTGTCTGGCAGTCAGAGCCAGCCAAGGTCAACCCACCACAGATGGGTTTGGTATTTTGAATATCTAGGTCGGATCCAGGTACAAGTGAGTGTTCCCTGAATGAAGAATGCAGCATCAAGACCTCAGTAAATAGCAGACTAAAACAGACAAGAAGTTTTGCACTATACAAATTTTTTTGTTTAATTTTTGATGAATTCACAGTGTACTAAGTATTGGAGCAGAGAGCAATCGTTTTAACTGGTATCAGCACTAGCAGCATGTAACCATGGTAATTAAAACAATATTATTTTTAAAAATTACAAAAGACTACTCAAGACATTTGAAGAGGAAGTATCCAAGAAATAACATCTTTCTTCTGATAACTACATTTCTG
Source organism: Strix uralensis (assembly GCF_047716275.1). Lineage (NCBI taxonomy): Eukaryota > Metazoa > Chordata > Aves > Strigiformes > Strigidae > Strix > Strix uralensis. The sequence goes on from NC_133972.1 coordinate 119,071,549, forward strand.
TAAGTCTGCAAAATTATTAAAGACACAGACATTTTTTACTCCTGCTAAAAGTTAGATATGCTACAGAATAATGATTTTAATTAAGAATTAAATTAAACAGGGAGTTTGCATGGACAGAACTTTTAGGAAGCCTTAAAGCACATTACTGTTAGACCTCTGAGAGAATATTTTGACCAGGATTTTCCCACTCCTTATTTATATGGAGTATATTTTCTAGTATTTTTCCAGTTCCCAACTGGGAAAAAAAAAAAACAAAAAACCAACATAAAAAATCGGGCTTTTTAAGAGTTAAAGCAGAAGGTGCTCACATGACAGCTCAGAGGCATTTAAATCCACTTCAGCCCTTTCACTGAACACTACATCTAATACTACCATTAAGACTATAAGTGAATAGGGGTTGGAGGGGACTGATTTCTCATGATGCAGTCCTTGCTTATGACAGAAGAAAAAACTCAGTAGACAACAGCATGGAATCACTTAAGTGGTAATTTATATAATAATGTTTAACGTGGTACAAAAGCATTCTTGATTTAACGTCACTGATCTCAGGCTGCTTCTACCACTGGCTTGTGCTAATAACAAAAAAGATACCCTTCTTGCATGTGTTACAGTTGTTCAATATGGTCACACAACTATCCCTAGAGAAAATCTGGTGTAAATTATTAGCTAAAATGAGAGAATAAAAATCCTTCTACAAGCCCAAGAGTAGTTGTTTTCTCTCTGAATTCACAAGTGAATTCAGCCACTGCATAGCCATACATGTGGCCATCATAACAGATCTTCTGTAGCCCAGTACACGGAGAAAAGATTTGCAAGTTCAGAAGACACACATCCTTTGCCCTCTCCAGCATGCTGCAGCACAGCAATTTCCAGCAGAGTCCTATGGTGCACAGGATCCCTGCAGTGACTTTCTGCCTACAGCAATGGGACCTTAAAAGCTCCCAGCCATCCCTGAAGGCCATTAGTGAAAGCAGGCTAGGAAAGGCAAGTTCTGCCTTAATAGTACAGGAATGCGGATGAAGTACTGCTGTAGGTGAAAGAGGTAAGACAGACAAGTCTCATGCGCTCTCAAGTTTTCCATCAAATACAAAATTGTCACCAAAAGTTAAAATATGACACTGTTACTAACACCAGGAGATGGGGGCATATAAGGTTAGCCTCCTATCATACTCAGGGAACTTCTCATCTTTCCCACTTAGGGTTGTGTTTGAACATGCAAATGCTGCAGGAGAGATGGTCACCACAGGACTATCCTGTACCCCTGGAAATGTGCCCAATATCATGAGTGATATGAAGTCCTGTGCTTTGGAGGCATTCCAAGAACTTCTATCCTTGCTGTCTTGTTTCCTGAGTGACAGGTGTAGTAAAAGCTGCTGGCTCACACAAACAGGAAAACATACTTTTGGTTTTCTTGATTTCTCTCTATTGCCCTTGGCAAAATGTAGAAGAAGTGGAGAGAGGAACAAAGGCTCCAGCCATTCTCAGCTGCCTCCAAGAAGCACAGAGGACCCACCACAGACAGACATGTAATCAAATAATGAGGGAGCTCAAGGATGCTGGAAACCTTTGGTTATTCCTATGGCCACGCAGAGATGCTTAGTGAAAGCTTCAAGTTAACCAGACTGTCTGATAAGAAGCAGAAGTGCCAAGTGTCTCATCAGAAAGCCTCTTCTCAGTACTACCTGATAGTTTAATTTAGCAGATTCAGGGCATACGAAAAACCAGCTGAATAAAGACAGAGGGGGTTTATTTAAATTAGGCTTTGGCTCAGAATGGCACCTGTCACTAGAGGGAAGCACTGTATGACAATGCTACAGGTGAAAGACCAAACCAGGTAGTGTTTATGTGTGCTGTGTAATGCCATGTTACACATTTGTGAGAGGGCTTTAAAAAGACAAACAAAAAGCTTAAAAAGATGAACCTGTTATTATGGAGTTTCTGCCTTCTAGCAGAGGGAAGTCTAAGGCATGGTTATGGCATCTATTTTTACAAGTTTAGCCAAATCACCTATCCAAATTTTCTCTAGATAAATTTGCAGCAACAAGTTTAAAACACATATAAAAAGTTAGCTACAAATGGCAGAAAAAACCCTAGGAGGCTTCTGGCAGCTTCATAGGCATTAAACGTGATCTATATATAAAAGTATTCCCCATGAATTCACATAAAATAAAGCAATAATTCCATCTACAGTTCCCAATGACATGAACAAATGATTCAAGATTTAATCCTGTTGTTTACGATGTTGCTAGAATCTTGTGATAAAAGTAAAGCCTAATGTTTATAACTATAGACACATTACTCTTTACCATATGTTCAGCAGACCATAGGATTACCTACATGACTGTACGTTGTTGAAACAATTTTACTCTCAGTACAACTGAAAAGCTATTTAAAACTACAATAAATAAACCCATTTGCTTCAGCAGAATTTGCAACTCATTTCAAATTTTAAAAATAGTAATAGTCATCCTGATCTTAATGTAGAGCTATCTCTTAAGTCAAGAGGGAAACATATGGACAACAAAAGGAATACAGCAATACTATGGAGACAAAATAAATAGGTGCATGAAGGCTGTCCTATATATACAAGACAATACTTTATTCTTTCCTAAGTCACTGTCTGGAATGTCCTGGAAGAGCTTTCTCCATTTCTTTTAATGAAGAACGAAGAGGAGCATCTGAAACATTCTGGAGGCAATCTACCAAAAACATATTTATAAACATCATTGTATGTATAAAAATGCCATTACGAAAACATAGTCAAGAGCCAGAAAAATGTCACATGGTATCACAGACATCACTGAAAATCCTGAGTTCCTTTATTTAGCTATGAAAATTAAAGAATTTTATTGTTTCTTGTAGGTACAAGGGCCTCCAGTCCTTTGTCATCTTAATTTACAACTAGTAGGTGAACACTTTGCAAGCAGTTTCTCAATAAAGCTACAGAGTGCACAGAATATCTGAGTGCTCTTGTGGTTATCTTGAGTATGCCTTTAGTATTACATTTAGAGGTAGGTATAGCTGTTTGCCTTACCAGGAGAGAAATTTAGCAGTGATCTGCAGATATCTCACTCCCATGTAAAAATATTTTTATACGCATTTAAGTCTGGCAGTCCATATGGCAACACTAATGATTGCTGTTTCAATCATGATACATCTACATACCCAAAATTTAAGTAACGTCAGTACATTAATTTTATCTTGAACTCTATTAAGTAATATAAAAAAGCCATATTAAAAAATGTAATATCATTGTCTACTTTCTTGAAAATAGACAAAATACCTCATAAATAGCTCTTTAGTTGAAATAGAACTGGATCCTTATAGAAGTTATGGAAAGAAAGTAAAGAAAAATCACACACTGCATGAAGATGCAAACTGAAGAAGAGCAAAGAGAAAGTACTATCAGGACTTAGGTTAGCACAGCAAAACTCTTTTTAGTAAAAGCACAATTTCACAAAATGCAGGCTTCAGGTTCTTGACTGCCACCAAGTTTATGGCTGCAATCTCATATGAGATGTTTATTGATAAGCACACGCGGTGAAAAAAATGGGGCTGTTTATGTGACAGCTGATCTACAGAAGTTTTCCTAAGACATTGCAGACTGCAGTATCACAGTCAGCTTGGCTGTCCAGGCATGAAGGCTCAGAATACCTGCAATGGCAGGAAGAGACATTCTCAAACGCTGGGGAGGACAGGGTGACTTATGCTACACTGAGCACTTACAGGTGCCTTCCTACTGAGCAGAATTTAAATAGCAGCAAAGACAAGGTTGAAATTTAAGGAATGGAAGCTGCTGGCCAGATTCCAGAGGAGAAAAAAAGAAACGTTTTCTTTACAGAAGGACCATTAAAAGGAGAAGAAAAAGAAAGAAAAAAAAATCTTTAATTACCGACTTTACTTAGCAATTATTCCAATTGGAGAAGTATATGGATAGCACAATCCATACACTTGTTATGCTGTGAATAGTCATTGCTTTTCACTTTGAGTTTGTTTCTATAAACTGTTTTTTTCAGTAATGTTGTGGAAATAGAAAACTTAACTTTTAGAATATAAAATCTGAGGTTGAAGAAGAGCAGAAGACCTTCACAGAAATCAAACATTTATGGCTTGAGGCATATGGCAAAATAAAGCTGGTATTCATAAGGTTTCCCTTCCTTTTGCAACTGACTCTAGTTTCTAAAATGTGTTTGTTTCACTTGCATCCAAAATAAAAACAACTTCATCAGATGGCAAATGGTTCACCTTGTGACCCCAGGCTAACATCTCAATCTTGTATTATAGTAAAACATTGCCTATAGTTAAAACACACTCTGTCATTTTGGTTCAGGCAACCTGATACCTAATGTACACATCCAGGGGCAGAATTTGGCCATGTGTACAAAATAAATAAATCTATCTTTTCCACAGAAGACAAATTACAACGTTACAAAGCTAAGCCAAGCATATTGCCTAGGGTATCTGCAAACTGCTTGCAAACTGTTCACCTACTAGTTGTAAAGTAAGAAGACAAAGGACTAGAGGCCCTTGTATCTACAGTAGTACAGCAGACCTGAGGCCTTTGTATCTTCAGAAAAACAGTATATTTGAAATAAATTTCAATTCATTTATCTTTTTTGTTAACTACCTATTTTCACTTAATGGTTTTCCCTTACCCTACATGATGGTTCTTTCATCTTTCATACCGATTTCTAGCATGTTAAAACACAATCAGCATTCACCTGATGCTGATGATTTGATGGCTCCCACAAGGTGAAAAGTTTCTATGATTTTATTGTCAGTTTTGGATGTTTTGTAAAATCCTAAAAGTACACCAAGAAGTGCTTATGCCTTAAAACTTTGCTAGGTATTAATTGTGAGACAGAATAGCTAGTCTTCATTATATCTGAGAAATGCTTTCATTCAAATTAATGCATGAGCATTTAGTATATGGCATCCAAAGACTTGAACATACAGCTTTGTTTTTATTCATTCCTTTCAATGTCTTCAGAAGTAATACAAGTTGTCTATGCTATTATGCATCATTGGTTTATTTTATTAAGAAAAGTTATGAAGGTGTTCCCTATCAAATGAAAGCATTTACTAGAGTGCCTATCTCTAGGAATAGTGAGAAGCCTCCATGAATCTGCCTTCTCTTTATTTAAGAACTGATGCTGACAGTTGATTTAGTCTGTAGACTCAGTCTGGAGACACCTCTGCCTGGGAAAACATTCGCTCCAGTCCTCACAAGCTTTGTTGTCTTTGCTTCTTTGGCAAGCTTTTTGCAAGTTTGTGACTCCTAGAAAATGAATTCGTAGTAGATTTGTTGTTAATGATACTCCTGTCTTGTATATGCTCCCATTAATGTTTTGATAAGTTCTTCAGGAAACCACTGTAACCTTAGGGTTTGGAATGGGACCTCAAAAGTCCATATGATTACTAGATTGTTGTGATAGTCAAGCAATGAGACTGTCCTATAAGACTGATGACAAATTTAGTTTTGCAATCTGGCATGACATTTTCCTAGAGCAATTCAATTTCTGTGAACAAGTCAGTTTTACTTGGTCATTTTCCTGCAAGGCAGAAGGCTGGCAACTTCCTTTACCAAGGAGAAGCACATTTGTTCAGCTCTTAATATCCACTCTGAGATGAAATATCAGATCCACATTTATCCACTGGGCAAAAGATTTAATCTACGTGAATCATATGGCCTCTACATGTGATAAAAGACATTAAGTTTACAGATCTCCATACTGGACAACGAAACAACAATGAACAAAGAACACTGAAGCCTGAGATTTCATGAGGGATGTCAAGGTTCTTCAGGGAGCCTAAGACCCTAACTGGAGTATCGAAAGGACATTATCACTGCTTGAAGCTAACGCCATAAAGCCACAATAATGCAGTATTCATTCTCTATGCGTAAATTTTGCTTTGCAGGCATACATCAGGAAAATACCATTTCTCGAATACACTGATTTCTCTTTCTAGAAGGCATGGAAAGATGAGTACATTCCCTTTTTCCAGTTCAATGTAAAGTTTCCCTCAGCAGTTCACTGACTAGCTAATGATACCTAGATATAAAAGGTGAGAATTGCTTAAAAGCCTCATGGCTTTCTTTTCAGATGCCTAAGGTAATATTATAGAATAAGGTGAATTGGGTGCCTAATTGGAAGTCTGTACCAAAGACACAGCATCTTTAGCAAAAGCTCCTCATTTATTAGCAGTTTGGATGAGGAAAGCAGGCAACAGTTTCAGGTCAATTTAAAAGACAGGCATACCGTAACTCCTAGTCCCATGACAGTTCTTTTTCTCAGGTTCCACATGAAGTCTCAGGGAGAGAGCAGCTCTGCACATATTTCATGTCTTGCTTTTCTTTTGCAAGAAGAATTGTGCTAAAATATCCAGACTTTGTGGTTTAGTCACTATAAAGGTGTAACTAGAATTAAAGGTCAAAGCATGGCTGCTGCAAAGCACTGCAAGTGTACAGACATATCACTTGTAAGCTGGGAGCATGTGACTGACATAACTGTTCATAGAGAAAGAGCATGGTATCATACTGTTGATACATCTCACAACTTGTAGATGAGAGTTGTAGCTGCTGATGATCCATTTGGTGATACTGGGGGAGCTGGTAGTCATGGAGTGGCTAGGGTACCTCCTGTTACCACAAGAGGAAAGAGGAACTGAGACTTGTCAAGTGATGGAAAGATAGCTCCAAAGATGAGCAATTCCCAGTGTAATGTGAGCATTTGATCTAAAATGACCACTGTTACCTGTTGTCAGATCTGAACCCTCTGCACTACTAGAGCTACAAACCTTGGAAAGACCCTTTTCCAAAATGATGCCATTATTTCTGTATTACTGTAACTATAAACAGTGTTTTTCATCAGTCAGTCTGTTTGAGCACATTATCGAAACTGTTTCCTAAGCTTAGGAAGTAAAAGTAATAGCAAAGACATGTTCTGTTCAGCCTCTTCTTTCTGTTAAAATGACTCCTGATAGATAGGTAAAATTGAACTAGCATAGGAAAATGAACTACAGAATCGGAGCTTACTGATACATTGGAGAAAAGCTTCCTATTTTTTAATTTAATACGGCACTCATTTTTATCTTTGATTATAAATCACATTTTTAGAAGAACTTTTATTTTTCTGTTAGTGTTTGTGGATCTGATGAAGAAATGTGTTTATGTTTATCCTCTCTACGTTCACTTTCTCTGTCTCTCAATGTTTTTTTTAATCCTATATCTGCTTAGACTTTGCATGACCACATAGCTCTGGTTCTTTTCTGAGCAGGAATGCTAGGAGCACTGAAGCACACTGCACTGTTTTCCTCATGCCATAATTAAACAGAATCAGCTCGCAGAACATAATACAGAAGAGACTGACTGAGGTAGAGAACATCTATTTTGTATTATGAATTGCAGCTTGAAAGAAAACAGAGGGGGAAGGGATGTCAGATAAAAACAAGAATAGATGAACATATTATTGAAGGACTCAAGCTCACAAGTGAGATCCAGTGTTTCTAACTTTTTCATTAAGTCCTCACACACCATATTTGACAGAATTACTGCTGACACAATCCACTGGTCTCCAGACTTCATGACAGTAATGTCCCTGTCAAACCTGACACCTGTTTTTCATGTCAAGACATTGATTCTCCACCTTATAGCCAATGTATTTCATAAGAATAAACTGTTATCATTAACAGCAAAATACCAATTAGACTGAAATCCCTACCTATAAATTTATAGCCTTAATTTCCAGTAGGTTTCATCAGTTATCTTCAAGCAGATGAAGATGTAAGGGAGTCATTAGCATGTGTCTAGCAAAATGTTAGCTAGTCTCTCATGCATTTATTAAAGTTTAACGGAAACAATGAATAAATAATTACTTCTACATAACTGGAGAGAAAAAAAAAATAACAAGCAGCTGTTTAGGGTCAGACAACAGCAACTCACAAACTGAAAGCTGTATACCTTATAGCTAAGTAATAACATGGACAGAAGTCTACAAGGAAAGAGCGTAACTAATCTAGTTGCAGAGCAAGAAAGAGGTCAAAGCTCCCTCACATCAACCCCCTCTGAGTCCCTGTACATTCAGCCTATTACCAAGGTCAGTTCTCTCTGTCCCTGTGGTATTGTCAAAACACAACTTGACTTCAGTCCCCGGGTTTCTGAAGGCCTCCCTGCCCAAACTATCCTGGGTAAATGAAGATCTCTCTGGCCTCCACATTTCTCGTATTCCACCTGAAATAGCAGAACCACCTTCTGCCATTTGTCGCTTTACCCTGATATATACTGTTTTCAGTTTGCCATACATTGTTTTATTATATTTAATCTCCTCATCATGGGGCAATATTAATTTTCCCTATATATTTCCACAGTCAAGATCCTCCTAATTCCCTCCTCATTCACTAAGCTTTTACTAATTATTTTCTTCATCTCGATTCTTCACCTTTAGCCCTTGACTGTTCTTTGTTCTCTCTCCTCTGAGTCTTTTTTGCCACCATTTTCATGTTTTGCCTCCAGCTCTTTTCCTGTTATTCTTCAGGGCCATGATGCTAGTTAGCTACTGTAGAAACACTCCACAACATTCTCTTGCGAAAGGTATTTCAACAATCATTGCGCTTTAACATTTCAGTAGGTGTCTTATTTTATATGTGCAGGTTGAAAACTTGGACCTGTAACCTTATGAAGATTGAAGAGCAGGGTCAGAATTAGCTTCTTAAAATGCAGAGTGCTTTGCCAAAGCAGCCTATGAATAAAAGCTCTTCCGAGTCTCACACGCACGAGGACACTTTCCACCACACAGCGCACCTCCGAGACGAACAAGACCTCTGGGAGATCAAGGGTACACTTGTTTGCTCACTACCCTTAAAAAATAATTTTTTGCTCCTTCAGTTACAAATCATCACCAGACCACTGTACGTCTGAAGAACAAATGAGGCATTTTCAGAGGGAGAAAAATGTAAAGTGTATGTCTAGAATTATACTATTCTGATTTAACTAACTCAAAATGCATTTAAGTGACTGAACTAAGGATCAGAAGTTTGACTTCTTTTATAGCTTTTATAGCTGAACAAAGAAATGCACGTGAATGTACATATTAGTTGTGTGAACCTTGTCAGTTGTAAACATGGACAAGTGGACTTGTAAGTAGAAATTTATAATGACTTGTGAGGTTACTTTCATGAAAAATATAGTGCAGAAGAATCTCAATACCTCAATGACAACATTACAAGGGTTCTATTTACCTACAGGAATACATTTCTGACAATGTAAACCCAGAAACCTCTTTCTCTCTCTCCTCCCTATAACAGGTAATAATTCCTCCATTTCTTCTCAATTATTCCTTAAGTAAATAAGTTATTTTACTTACTCAAAAGAAAAAAAACTTATCATTTTTATATTGAAAGTATCAATCTAAAATAAATATATGCAATTTATTAACTATAATAAACTTGTGTTGTTTTCAGGTGCACAGATAATGCTACAGCTAGGAATGAAAATCCTATGTAGCTACACTGCACTTTTCATACTCTAAATAGAAAAACCCACCTTTCATTCATTAACCACATATTATGACTCACAAATGTGAAAGAAACAAAATAACTATAAGAAAAAATTATAAATCTTGGCTATTCATTTTTGTCTAGCTCTACAATATCCTGGAGCTCTTTTATACGGACAGATTCAAAATTCTCTGGAAATCAATAGAATAGTTAGATGAGATTTACGTGCTGAAACAGCAAACAACACAAAATTCAGGAACTACACAGATTCCTAAGGAAACAAATATATATACATTTTTCAAATTATATGCGAGTCATTTACACTGACAATGTTGATACGCATTTCAGTGAGAGAAAAATGCAGTTTTCGTGGTGACTGACAGAGTTGTGCCTAAAACCAGAGAAGCAGGTCATTACTCTGTCAATTTACAGTGCATAATACAAATTTTGCAACCTGTAAAAACATTATGCTCTGTTCTACTCTGCTATGCTTACGGTTGGTCAGACTGACATTTTTCTATTGAATAATGCAGAGAATCAATACTCTAACACAGAAGGGAGGCAGGGGAAAGGATGCAGTAGGGGACTGCAACTCTACTTGAAAAACTCTACTTGCACTGTGCATATTAAACAAGTCCAAACAGTCCACAGAGTAATATAGATACCTAAGCAACGAGGTCCAAATGTGCCATAAACTTTTTAATACAGAGACTGGAGGGTTTTTTGCACTTCTTTCTTCTATAACCTATGAAATTCTCACAGACCTCTAAATCCTGAAGAGATTTCATCTTCTTTGGAGCAAAGATGATGATGGTTAAGGAGTTATCCAAGCTGTTGCCTGAACCTTAATTTTGTCCATCAGAAAATGGGAAAAACTTATGTGGAAAGTTCTCTGTACTTTCTAATCTTACATACAAGTAGGAAGCATACGACAAAGTTGGTCAAATCAATATGTACAGATACCTGGCCACAAAGAGAGAATCAGTAGGGTGTAGCAGAACTGTGTAACTGGCACAGAAACTATGGTAAAAAGAATACCAAAGAGAAAATTATTTTTCTATTGAAGAAAAAGGAAAAGTACTCAGTATGGACATCAAGGCAACTGAAGTATGTAATGCCCTTTTTGTATTATCTCCACTAAAAAAATCAACTCTGACCTACTGGTTATCAAAAATGCAGATTCAAGGGGTAAAGATCTTAGCCTACAGTAGGGAAAGAACAGGTATGCTGAAGGTTACTCAGCTAAATTAGGTATTTTCAAACCTCTATGTCTGTTGCTCATCCTGTTTAGTTGAAAATTGACTCCTGGTATCTTTAATACATTAGCATTTATTCTGGGAAACTTGTGTGTAAGATCTCAAAAAGGCAAAAATAATCCTGTTTGTTATTTTTAAAGGCTATTTCTAAAACCCTAAAGGAAGATACATGAGGAATTACAGGCCTATAGAACAACTAACCAGACTACATGGAAGACCCAAAACTCCTGCTCACCCCTGCCAAATTAGTAGAAGACAACATACACTTGCCAAGAACACATCACAGAAAATCACAAATGTTTTATTTCTACGATAAGGCAATAGGCCCTGAGTTTGGAAACAAAGTAATAGATGCCTATGTCTTGACTCTACTAAGGCTTTTGGTATTATTTTAGAAAACTTTTCCATAACCCAAAGAAGCTAAGGAGGATTGGCCTAAATGAAATTACTACATTGTGGACTCAAAGAAAGAACCCATTGGAAAACTACACTGAAAATTTAGTGATCTGGTACACTGACAAAGTGAAATGTAGTTAACAGGGGTCTGTCTAAAATCTGGTGCTATTCAAAATTTTCACTAATGGTGCGTGCAACAGCAAAGTTGAGAAGATCTTGGCAATCAAATACGAAAAAAAAAAAAAAAAAACGGAAACAACCCCACCCCATCAACAGCCATCAGGACACTATTCGTAAGTTAAAACTGCACGATGCTACAATGAGGCAGGAACAACGAATTGCACAAATTTTAGACAGGGAACAACTGCTTTAGCTACATTTTTGTAGAAGATGCGTCTTGGAGTTAGTATGATGTTTACACTGTTAGGGTTGTAGTGGTGCAATTCTCACCCCTCCTCACCCCTCCCTGCTGGGCTGCTTGGTGCTAGGTGTGATACCACCCACATCCCCCAAGCTATACACCAATCTGTGGAGGACTGCTAACGTTAAGGCGCCCCCTTAACAAGCCTGGTTCCTGCCCTCCCGATTGCCTGGCACACCTGTGCCTGGGATGTGGTCAAATGGGAACAATGACAAAGTTGCACATTCATCAAGTTCTTGTGCAACTGCTGGAAAACACCAGAGTACTTCATTGTTCGAGATGGGCGTGAGCAAAAGGTATCTGACAAAAGTCAACTATCTTGGACCCTATAAATTGCGACCACAAGGGAGACCCTTTGAGCTCTCCTGGATCGCAACGGGACTGTGACCAGCATCTCCCCTGAGCTGGGACGCCTCACAGGTGTCAAAACCCTTAAGGTGTCGTCTGCTGTCAGAGTTGACGGAAGGCCAGGGCGAAGTCAACCCACTCGAGTCTCAATTATTGCCCGTTGAGGAATGCCAAGGTATTGTGAGTATTTACTCTAAACTTGAGAGGAGGGAAATTTTCCTTTGAGATAGCTTCTCTTTCAATCACTCCTTCTCTGCTTACTGGTGTGTGTGGGTACATCATTCTACCGGATCTGAATACTTTTGTCTCTGTGTGTGTTTGTACGTTTTGTGTTTGTGTATGCGCATGTACATATGTATAAATTAAGATACCACAAAGTAAGTCAGTGTGAATCTTGTCATCTTAGAATCTGTAAATAAGTCACTATTTTTATAATTATTTTGTAATGATCAATTGCTGTTATTTATTAATAAATCTAGATTTCCTGTTAAATCGTTAATACTTTCATCCATGACAAGGGTCAAAGGGTATTATTGTTCAACAGTTTAAAGTCTAACTGATGGCTGGTTAGAACTGGTACTCCTTGGGGGATGACAGTGGAGTTGACATTGTTCAGTATATTCACTGAAGATCTGAAGTGAGGGATAGAATATACCTCCAAGCTTAGAGATGAGAAAATTAGGGGAGCGCATTCTGTGGGAAGGCATGACTGGGATCTCAACCAGTTGACCCTGGAGGAATTGCCCAGTTCAACAGAGATGCAAAGTCTTGCACTGAGGATGGAACAATCCCATGTGTCAGGACTGGATGTGGACCAATATGCCAGGCAGAAGCTCTTCAGACCTAGAGATCCTGTTGGATAGCAAGTCAAATGTGAGACAGGAAATGTGCCCTTGTTAACTACATACAGGACTGCGTTAACAAGCCCACAGCAAGTAAGTGAAGGAAAGTGATTATTCCTCTGTATAAGGCACTAGTGAGGCTGTAGGTATGTGCACATGTTTTGGTTGCTCAGTATATGAGATTTGCGACAAACTGGAATGGCTCAGAGGGTAAATAAAGTAGCTGGAATGTATCAAATAATGAGAAGCTAAGGGAACTACACGTGCTCAGTCAGAGACATTTCTAATTGCTGTATTCCAGTACGTGAAGGAGAATTGCAGATAACAAAGCGTCAGACTCTTGGATGTGCAAAACAAAAGGATGGGAGACAACTCTCATTTTGGAAATTCCAACTCACTATGAAGAAAAAAATTCTTTACAGTGGTCAAGCACTGTAACAGGCTGCCCAGAGAGGCTGTGGAATCTCCATCTTCAGAAATATTGAAAAAATGACTGAAAAAGTTCTGAGCAAGCTGACCCAGCCTTTTAAGGACTGCTTGGAGATGGAGATTGGGTTGAAAGGCCTTTCCAGACAAAACACTGTGATGATTATTTGATTTTGTGATTTAGCAATATCACATGTGAAAAAAGCAACACTGCTGGGACTACTTACAACTCAACCAGAAGGCCACGTTCAGGAAGGGAATAACCTTTCCTCTGTGTCTACAGATGAAAAATAACAGGTTTGTACTGCAGCAAAGAAGACTGATCTTAGAGATTTGCAAAAATTCTAACAGCATGAACTGCTGGAATAGGTAGGATGAAGAAATTGCAAAATTTAATTCCTTTGACATCTTTCAGAAACCTAGACAAAAAGATGTCACAAACAACATGCTGTATGGCATAATTCAGGACACGGAAGGAACAGAAGGCCTCTACAGAGTCTCTCCATTCCAGGACCCTATGAAAAGCAAACCACGTTGACACACAGAAATAGAAAAAAATGTAAACAATTTATTTAGGGTCATAGCTTTTACTAAGAATATTAAAATATTAGTATTGCACCATTATTTTGAAACAGCTCTCAGTTACTAATGTGGTTTGCTTTGGGCAAGCCCCTAGGAAGCTTGATTTGATTGTTTCCTTCAAGAGAATTTCTTAGTAAAAACCATGAGAAATTCAAAAAAGGAAACGGAGATAGCTGCTTTCTTTATAAGCAGAAGTTTGCCATTAATTGTTCCCTCCCATTCTTACCTTTTGAAATGCAGTGCTATGTATGGACTAAGTATCTAGAGCTTCCAAAAATCTAGACAAAGGAAAATGTAGCTTGCCCATTGGCAATACTTGACATCAGCATTAGAAAGAAAATGTTATGGACTCCTTTGAGATTGCAGTATGTGATGAATAGAGAAAACTGAGAGCTCCAGGCTGACAGGTGTAATGCAGCAGGCTCGTGTGTATTTTGTGACTGTAGCTTCAGAATTCTACCTGTGGTACTATGCTCCAGAAATCAAGTTTTAATTTTAGCTTTTAAAAAAACCCTAAACCCACAAAAAAACCCAAACCATCTTGCATCTGAAGTTTTGAAAACAATCATAATGATGACAATAGCCTGTATACTCCACATTCTTCTTTAATCTACCAGTAATTTAAAACAATAGCTTCATGAGACTTAAAATCCAACTCTGATGACAAAAAATCCTTAATTCTAAAACCTGTCTATACATCAACATCATTAACTCTTTGCTCTTGCTGACTGGTTATTCTCCCTTCTTCACAATTTGAGGTTGGTGGCCACTCTGATGTCAAAATTTGGGATATAATCTTTCTGGGGGCTTGTGTGTGTGTGCAGGAGAATGCACACAGAGGTACACGAACAAATTAGCACTTCTCTCTTGCTAAAAGGCGGTAGTTCACCTAGATATTACATGGCATCCTACATTACTGAAGCTGGTATTTTCTTCATCTTCTAAAGAAGTTTAAATGTAATGATGTCATGCCAATAAAAGTTTCTTTTGAGAAGTAGGCCAAAGTAGCAGATGTCTAGTTTAGCCTAGAGGAAAAGACGTTTAATGGTGTGTGACAAATAAGAAAAAATAAAAAAACAAGCAACATTTTTTCAATATTACCTACTTTAAAATGTTTTACTCGATTATTTAAGTTGTACATCCCTACTTATATTGCATTAGAATGACAGTAAAGATTTCTCCCTCAAGACTGGGTATTAAAAATCACCACAGTGACCTATAACATACTTAACAGTTAGCTCTCAATTTTATTAAAGTCTTGACCCACTACTTATCTCTTGAATGGTCATCTACCCAAAGTGAAGGGGGATAATGGAGATAAATACAAGGAATCAACTGTATCATTTCTTTCAAGCCCTCCACACATGTACTCTGCCAAATCCAGTTGACTCACTTGACTGGTTTAAAATGCAACACTGGTTTCCCAGAGAGGATAATGGACTAGTGTATAAACAGAAATAGAAAAAAAAAACAAAAAAAAAAAAGCAACAAGGCAACACAAGTGACAGAAACCTTTCAGGGGAAAAAAATAACCTTTTGAAAGGGAACAGACACTTTGGATACTATACGAATATAGTTTTTCAACAGCAGCCTACTAAAAAAACATGACACTTCAAACATTTAAAATAATAACATGTTATATCATTAAATGATCAACAAAGCAGACAATAGTCTCACAGTAGTGCCTAATCTAACACCAATAATAATAATCACTTATATTACCATGGGCCTAGAATATATAATTATTCAATATTCCATTGACCTAGGAGCTAAATACATAAAAAATTAAATGACAGCACCTGTCCCCTGTTTACAATCTCAGTAAAATGGAAGATAAAATCAGAGACCACAAAACAGATTCAGATACAGGGATGGCAGAGAACAAGTGAAAAATCAGATAATATTAGTTACATTTACAATATGTACTCTATATGCCAGGGAGGAAGAATTTCTACGGTCTATATTTTAAAACTCTGAAGAAATATATCTCTACATATCTCTGACAAATCTCTTGGATAACTATATCTTATCTGGAACTCATTTCTTTTCACATAGTGGATAAAGGATATTACAGATTGAGATATGGTGAGATTCTGATCATCTTCTTTTTCATTCTGGATAGTCCATTAAAAATATTTAGTATTATACAGAAAACAGTTAAAAAAATATTTCTCACATATTATTGCTTTTGGAATAAAAAGTCCCTAGTGTGGTAGACTGGATCCTTTAATTCACTTTAATCCAAAAAATTCTCTGCAGTACTTACGCATGGCTCTTGCATATGTTGTGGTCTCAGAACAACACAAGGGAACAGGACAATAGCACAGGCCTGGAAGGGACAACCCTCAGCACCAAATCCCCTCCTCCATGGTCTGTGCGTAGGCTACATTCTTACCTTTCCCTCTTCACAAGTTATAACATTTAAACCTAAGCGTGTTTCTCCTGTTTTTCACCACAATTCATGAACACAGAAACAAAATTTGTCTTTCAGTGCTCAACTGCATGTTTTTACATTTCACAAAAATTCATACTCTAAACTCCAGAAGTCCCTTTGGAGGACAAGGTGGGAAAGGTGAGATCTTAATTCAGGATGCTCCACAAGAAGCTTTAAGAAATAAGTTTACACTCTTTTTACTGTTAAGAATGAAATAACGAAAACAGTAGCAAGGTTTGTGAATAACCGTACATTATTTTGTCTAGTATATGTTGCAAATGTTGTGTAAGGCATTCTTTCAAAGAAGTGATTGGGGTCAGTGTAGAAAGAACTGTACACATTGTACTTGTTATTACATACACATTTTATGCCCTTTCATACTGTGATTTAGTCTTCAGTGGATGCTCTAAATAACATGTGTAATTGTAGATTTATTGAAAGGAGACAATTTCAGCAGTTCAGTGAGCTTATCAGAATGAGTTTTGCAGATGAAACTGCACAACATTCTTAGAAATGAAATGTGAAGGACAGAGATGAGCAAAGCCCTTTTCTTCAAGGCTCTGGCTGGCTACCAGAGCATGCAAGTGGGTATTTGCAATTGACAATTTTTCTCTGGATTCATAGCAATATATTACTGGGTTGCAATATAAATGCTGAACAGTCATAGGGAATGGTGCATATTTTCCACAGTAGAAGGTTTTTTTGACAAGATCTACAGACTTGCCTGACTGTAGACTCACACTCCTCATACATAAAAAGAGTTCCTCACTCAGAACCTAAAAGCAAGGAATGGATTTCCTTCTGTCAAGCTCTCGTCTTCATTATGGATGTCACCGAGAGACTGCCAAGCCTTGTACAGTCCATTGACTATTATCCACCGCTGTTGTTTCATGTGGGCAGCAATGATACAGCCAGGAGCAGTCTGAGGAGTATCAGGAAGAACTACAGAGCCCTGGGAGTGGCAGCAAAGTGCTCTGGAGCACAGGTAGTTTTTTCATCAATCCTCCCAGTCAAAGGGAAGGGGTTTTGAAAAGACCAGTCGAATCTGGCAAATCAACAATTGGTTACAGGACTGGTGCCAGAGCCAGGGCTTTGGCTACTTAGACCATCGGATCCCTTTGAGAAACCTGGTCTACTGGGGGCTGATGGGGTCCATCTGTCAGAGAAGGGGAAGAGCATCTTCAGTCGCAGGCTTGCCAAGCTGGTGAAGAGGGCTTTAAACTAAAGTTGCTGCAGGAGGGGAACCTCAATCCATCCTACTCCTATCAGCTTAATGCCAGTGACAGCAATAGATGCCCAGAGCCTGGAGTGGGGTCACAGGTCAGCCTGGGAGGGCTACAGAGATACTGTCTGAGCAGCCAGGGATCAGGTTAGGAAGGCCAAAGTCCTGATAGAATTAAATCTGACCAGAGACGTCAAGGGCAACAAGAAAAGCTTTTATAGGCACATTGGTGATAAAAAGAAAATGAGGGAAAATGTGGGCCTTATCCAGAAAGAAACGGGACACCTGGTTACCTGGGATATGGAGAAGGCTGAGGTACTCAATGAATTTTTGGCCTCCATCTTCACCAGCAAGGATTCCAGCCACACTGCCCAAGATGCAGAGGCAAAGGTGGGGACTGGGAGAATGAAGAACCACCCACTGTAGGAGAAGATCAGGTTCGAGACCCTCTAAGGAACCTGAAGGTGCAGAAGTCCATGGGACCTGATGAGATGCATCCACAGGTCCTGAGGGAACTGGCAGATGAAATAGCTAAGCCACTACCCATCATATTTGAGAAGCTGTGGCAGTTGGGTGAAGTTCCCACTGACTGGAAAAGGGGAAATATAACCCCCATTTTTAAAAAAGGAAAAAAAGAAGACCCGGGAAACTGCAGGCCAGTCAGTCTCACCTCTGTGCCTGGCAAGGTCATGCAGTGGATCTTCCTGGAAACTGTGCTAGGGCACATGGAAAAAAAGGAGGTGATTGGTGACAGCCAACATGGCATCACTAAGGGTAAATCATGCCTGACAAATTTGGTGGCCTTCTATGGTGGGGTTACAGCATTGGTGGAGAAGGGAAGAGCAATTGATATCATCTACCTGGACTTGTGCAAAGCATTTGACACTGTCCCATATGACATCCTTGTCTCTAAACTGGAGAGACACATGGATTTGATGGATGCACCACATTGTGTATAAAGAATTGATGGGATGGTTGCACTCAAATTGTTGCCATCCACGGCTTGATGTCCAAGTGGAGAGCAGTGACAAGTGACGTTCCTCAGTGGTCGATATTGGGACCAGCACTGTTTAACGTCTTTGTTGGTGACATGGTCAGTGGCATTGAGTGCACCCTCAGCAAGTTTGCTCACCACACCAAGCTGTGTGGTGCAGTCGACATGCTGGAGGGAAGGGATGGCATCCAGAGGGACCTTGACAGGCTTGAGAGGTGGGCCCATGCAAACCTCATGAAGTTCAACAAGGCCAAGTGCAAGGTCCTGCATGTTGGTTGAGGCAGTCCCAAGCACAAATACAGGTTGGGAGGAAAATGGATTGAGAGCAGCCCTGAGGATAAGGACTTGGGGTGCTGGTTGATGAGAAGCTCAACATGACTTGGCAATATGCATTTGCAGCCTAGAAAGCCAACTGTATCCTGGGCTGCATCAAAAGTAGCATGAGCCGCAGGTTGAGGGAGGTGATGCTCCCCCTCTACTCTGCTCTCATGAGACCCCACCTGGAGTACTGTGTTCAGCTGTGGGGCCCCCAACATTAGAAGGACATGGACCTGCTCAAGCAAGTCCAGAGGAGAGCCACAAAGATGATCACGGGTTTGAAGCACCTCCCCTGTAAGGACAGGCTGAGAGAGTTGTTCAGCCTGGAGAAGAGAAGGCTCCAGGGAGATCTTATAACAGCCTTTCAGTACCTAAAGGGGTTCTAACAGGAAAGATGGGGAGAGACTTTTTACAAGTGCATGTACTGATAGGACAAGGGGCAATGGCTTTAAACTGAAAGAGGGTAGATTTGGATTAGATATAAGGAAGAAATTCTTTACTGTGAGGGTGGTGAGACACTGGAACAGGTTGCCCAGAGAAGCTGTGGCTGCCCCCTCCCTGGAAGCGTTCAAGGCCAGGTTGGACGGGGCTTTGAGCAAACTGACCTAGTGGAAAGTGTGCCTACCTGTGTCAGGGGAGTTGGAACTAGATGATCTTTAAGGTCCCTTTCAACCTAAACCATTCTGTGATTCTTGCCTACTTTGATATCAACTTTTGTCATTTCACTTAGCAGTAAATAACTGAGGCATAATGTACCCATAAGAGGCAATTATCCTCACAGTTCTAATTGCTATGTAATACTTCTGCACTTTAGAGTAGTAGAATACAAATTTTGCCTTCTGCAGAAGCAATATGATGAAGATGCTACTGTACTAATCTATCAAGATTTCACCCACGCAAGTAAATAGCAAAATCTGAAAATATAAATGCATGAAAAACAAATTCATCCACATAATTTATTTGATCATGACTCAATAAAGTGCTTTTGGGCACAGTTTAGTTGCCTAAACATAGATGCCTACTGCTACCTGAAATGTTCTAGCATATCTGACTGATCTGTACAAGGATTTCGGATAAGATGGACTCTGTGGGAGACCCTCTGCCCTTCTGGAGTGGCAGAGAGACCAGGAGGGACACTACAAGGAATCTCCAAAGATACTCACTAGTTGCTTGTTTTTAGGGACCTGAACCAAGTCTTACAACTTAAGGTAAGCAAAGTAAACATGACTAGTTAGTACTTTTTAAATGAAGTTTTATCATACACAGGGCCCAGATGATCAGAATCATGCATGAAAAGAATTAAAGAAAAATATTCAATTAATTATATGTTTTATTGCCCAAGACTGCTATTTCTATTACAGACAATATATCCTCTTTTATTCTTTAATATTACATGTATAATGGGAACAAAAAATCCCCCATGAAATTATTATACCAACTGCACACACCAATCTAACACACTGTCATTTGAAAAACATTAGTTTTAGTTAAGCAAATGTATCTATGGTCTAGCTTGACTAAGTGGATTGAAAGGAGTAGAAAAAATAAAGCAAAAGGATCAGGGAAGCAACTTGGACGAAACAACAAGAGAATCCAGGTTTATTCCTTGGTTCATGATTTCCTTCCATATCCCTACTGCTTTATTTCTTTCTTCCATCTTTCATGAAGGTAAACTAACAAAACTAACTACACAACAACGAAAAATAATTCCTTCAAGTGCTAATTTTGTTTCAGCAAAGTACAATGTCCTATGTCTGTGGCTAGAAAAAAATTCGAAGTGTGAAATGAATGCACATAAATGGAGGCACACACTAACAGCAGTTAGCTTTATATTTCAAAAGCGGCAGTGAATTAGGACAAGTAAAAGACTCAGAAGTAAACAAATTATACAGCCCCTTCTCAGTCTTCTGTGCAATTTTACACTGATATCATCAATATTAAGCTTTGTAAGAAAAGAACAATTTTGATTCCAATCACAATATGCAATTCCACACTGCTGGAGGAAATGCATTAGGGAACATATATATTGCCCTTTGCAGGTTATTAATGTGCTTGCCTGCTTGAAGAGTAGTGCTAGAATGAATTATCAAAACATGCCTTGCTGCTCTAGCTGTGCTTTTTATCATCATCATCCCTTTAGCCATTTCCAACAGCATTTAAAAAGAACCAATCACTTCTTAATTTTGCTTTTTGGATGCTGATGTTGATATGCTATGAGGCCACAGGACAAATGTCTGCTCTCAACTTTCCATGGTGGAGCTTAGAAATGCTGCTTTAGTCGAACATGCAGGACTCAAGAGATATTCCTCCTTTGGCCCCATGTGCCTGGGTAACACAAGCTGAGCCAAGCTCCACAAACTGAATCTGAGAGCACCATCTGCTTTCAGAGCCATATACCTTCTTGCAGGTAACACTAATGTCTACATTCAAGTTTTTCAAATTTCTGTGCCACACAAAGCCATGGATAGGTGTACTAGCAGTTTTGTACAGTGGAACAAGCAGAGAATGTTTTCCTTGTTTGTCTTATGGGTAACACCCATTTCCAAAGGAAGGAGTAAAGCTATGAAAAGAACCAGAAGCTATTTCTGTTACAATTACTCCATGGAAAAGACAGCCATCCACTTTGGAATTCTAAAGAGAATAATGTGCTTTCTTAAACACTTCATAAAACGATAGTTTAAAAATTATTTGTTTCTTAACACATTCACAGTGCTGTATGAAGAGCATTTTCTTTATGGATCTGTTCTAAAAACAATATATACAGAGAAAAAGAAGAGGATTGGTTTTTTCCTCAAAAATTTTATTTTAAGCTTAACAACGAAACATTTCACCACTTTTCTTCCTCACCCGTTAATCTTCCCATAGTGTGTCAGCAGCTGTTTATTGATTTTTTGGACATCTGTTTTGCGTTGTACAGGACTTCACTGTCAACCTCCTACTGTACGCATCTGATGATCTGCAATTTCCATGATATGTAGGAGGACGATCTGATATTGGTAGTTAACATGGCAGCAATATTAGCACCTCGCTAAGTTGGTAAAGTCTTCTTATGTAATGTTCCTCTGCTAATTTACCACATATTCAAATCATAACAGGCTGAAAACTATTCACCTACATTACAGTTCATCTCCACACCAAAATACTTGCTGATCCTCTGAGGGAGCCTGTCAGGGCATATGCCATCTAAAAATTTTTCAATCTGCATAACCAGGCATTGATGGTAGATAATTTTGCAAAAATATTCCATAACAGTACTGAAATTCTGTCTCTTTTCTGAACATTACAAAGATGTTTGACAGCATTAAAAATTAAATGCTTTATTTTCTTAGAAAATTTGCATCATACTTGAGTTAGTATTATAGAGGTTCATCCAAATAAGGATTTTAGTTTGTTAATATGCCTCACAGTCACAGCATGCCCCTATTAGTTCAGAAGCTATAAAAATGAAAATGCTTTTGGGCATTATTCGACTTTGCCCTTCAACATAACTACTGTAGTTTGTGTATGCAGGACATAATGATTACAGAAATCAGTTTTATTTTCATTTTGTACCTTTTTTGATTTCTTAACCAAGTATCTCCAGACTGGACGTAAATCTGACTACATGATGGAAGAGGTACTGAACAGGCGGTTAAATAGTACATGTCTGGTTCTATGGCACATCACCAAGTCTGGCAATCCAAAAGCTTCTGCTCAGACCTCTAGAGCAGAAGCTATAAATCCTGACGCATCATACTTACTGCTATCATTTAGAGCCTACTGCTCTGGAGGAGAGAGATTTGCCAAAGCTCTTTTTTAACCAAAGAAGCCCATTTTGAGAATGGAAAATGCGTGAATATGGCTCTTCCTCAGGACAACAAGCTTTTAAAGCTTTAAACATCCCTAGGGACTTGTTCCTTCTTTGCAGGACTAAATTCAAACTGATGAGTAGGATTTCACAGCTCACATGAAACCACGTAAACCCCTAGATTTTGTTCCACTACTTTGTAACAGGTTTAAAAGAATTATAATTCAGGTTAGACAGGCCATATTCAAGTGTCCATAGACATAACATTCCATCAAACCAGCTTGGAAACTACCCCAGGTTAGATTTTCTTCTTACTATGGCTGGCTGAGAAAGCAAGAAAAAATGCCCACCAGCAACTGCAAAAGACTGGATCAGTTATACTTGTGACTACTGAGACAAAAAAAATCCTCACAATAAATAGAGGACTGGCAAGATGCAAATCTTCACCAGTTCAGATAAAACACTCTAGCCCTTTGTTCAAATTTGCTTAAGAATGGCTTATTTAGCCTAGACCAGTTCCTAGTTACTTTAACATTATCTGTGTGCACTCTTAAGTGTGCATTTTACTCAGGCTACATCAGGCTCAGACACAAAACTGAACCAAGAGTATCTTCTAAGACACTTATGTTAAATGTTATACCAGGTCAACAAAGGTGAACAGTATCTAGATGTTGTCTGATTAGCATTTGGCCAACTTGTAGCCATGCCTCAAAAATCAGTCTAAGGCCAGAATTCCAATTAAACTAGTACAGCCTTATAGGCATATCATAAGCTGTAGTGTCAGTCAAGTTTGCGTGGCTGCGAGCAACTAAAATGAAGATATGATCAATCATCTGTTGTCCAGAGTAGTAGTAAGATAACCGAGACAGAACAAAAACTTTCTAGGTGATACAAAACATTTGTATAAATTAGGCCACTGCAAAATTGAAATAGGAACATGCAATATGAGTGTAACGAAGAAAAGACAGATTGTGGAGAAGGCTCAGGAGGCAACGCCAACTCAGCCTGAGGGCTCCAATGCACAAACTTATCCAAACACAGCCATGTGGCTTCCAGACCACATCTAGCTCACTGGCAGCCAGCTTAGGCCTCCACATTGGTGGCACAATCTACTGTGAAGTTGGATAATCTACCAATGGATAACCGTGGGCTGAGTGTGGCTCAGTTTCCTAGCAATGTACTTCGTAATGGCAGATCATTGTAATTGGAACTGCAGTTGCTAGAAAAATACTACCTGAGAAATAAGCAACCCAAGCCAGTAAATGCAAAATAAATATTTAGTACTGTGGGCTTCACCTGGAATTTCTTCCTAGTCTACACGTCACGTAGCATCATACATTTCCTTCAATGTATGTAATATAGCTACTAATTTTATGTGATATAGCTATAATATATAGCTACAAGTATATTATTAGGTAATAATATAGCTAAAATATAATATTATAGCAAACATTATATTTTATATAATATAGCTACTACTTTTATAACTTATATAATTACTGCCTAGGGATAACATTACCCTTAGAAACTTGTTTCCTTCCTTAGCCTTTGCAGAGTTATTAGTTAATGGGATATGTGTGAGATTTTGTTTTGAAGGAGAGGAAAACAAACAAACAAAAAGAAGAAACATAAGGAAATAATCACATATCATTTTCTCTACCTGAATTTCTGAAGTTGTACTATATCTGTAAAGAGTGTACGAACTCAAGAGGGTTCTGTTTGCATAAAAAGAATCTGAACCCTTCCAGCATAGGCTTGATGTTTATCAAAAAACTAGAATAGAATACTACATCCCTAATTAGAAAAGTTTGTTTAAACTATAAATGATTTGTCTAGAAAGAACAAATTAACATGGTAAGACACTGGTGCACACAAGCACAAAGCTTTACCCGTGTTCATTGTTCAGGAACATATGTATCTCAGAAAGAGCTGGCTATTCAAGTTTGTAGGATGACTGTATTCCAAGAACTGAATCTTCAAAAGTTGTCTAATGTCTAAGGGTACTGTGCAAGCACTGAGCATTTTCAGGATCCATTTCTTCTACTACAGAAACATAACTCAGTTGGTAAACTTTATGAAGCACAAACACAGTACAAGTGCATTTTCCAAATTCTCACCTGTTTTTCACAGGTAGTTCCTCTTTTTCCTTGACTAAATTCTCTACAGTTTATTTTTCCTTTCTTAAAATCTTTCACAGTTATCTGATATTCATTACTGATGCCTTGGAACAAGACACACATACTTAATCTTTGAAAAATCTCTTTCTACTGGTGCTAAAACTCATTTAAAACTGTAAATGAATACAGCATACAATAACATTTCCTTATTCTATGCACAATGTAACCTCTGTTTTGGTATGGCCCAAACTGCATGAAGAATAACCAAAAAACTTCACAATGGGAGTATACCTGGATGCTTCTTGCTAATCAAGCTTTACCATATGGAACATATCTTTTTCTGTGCTGAACAATGAATATCAATTATGACCAGCATCATGGCATACACTGTTTATCTGAAGTTTAGAAAACCCTTACAACGTTCAGATGAGGAAAGGTTTTGTTGAGCTATTTTAGGTACAATAAATTTACTATTATAAATGCTTTACAGTAAACAGAGTAAATATGGCCTGACGTTTGTATCACTATTACTGCAAATCTCTAATTTTATCACAGTGTCTCAAAACAAGGCCCTCAGATGAAAAGCGCTGGTCTCTTGTTTTGTGCTTCTGTGGGCAGTGCTGGGTTTCCCATTACTGGGTGTGA
Organism: Strix uralensis; assembly: GCF_047716275.1. NCBI lineage: Eukaryota > Metazoa > Chordata > Aves > Strigiformes > Strigidae > Strix > Strix uralensis. The sequence continues at coordinate 119,096,832 of NC_133972.1, forward strand.
GGCATCAGCAGGCCTGTCTGAGCTTTGAGACCACCTACGCTTCACCTGAGGTGGTACAATGAGAGTGCAGTACAGCACTGTGACACAGCTTTTCCAAAAAACACACCGCGTTTTCTAACCTCAGTAACAGAAACAAGGAAAAGAGGAGTTTTAGCCCAGCTCGCAGCCTACAGGCATTCCTCTCCTAGGAACACTTATACAGACCTAATTTGGGTTAACAGAAATCTTCTCTATCCCCTCTGCTCCTAGAACAATTATCATTCAATTGTCTCCCATTATTCTTTTAGTCAGCACTAATGCCTTTAACCCACGCTGTCCTGAACCAAGCATTCAGAGATGGTCTAATGAAAAAGTCTAAGGAGTCTTGTGTTGTACTAAGAAGCTACAAGCATGGAGATAGATCAGTATCGCTTCCTTTTTATGCAGAATTTAGCCCTGGTCTGAACCATCTGCCAGAAAACACACCCTAAGCAACTTAGTAACAATCATGTGGATTTTCAAAATTTGTAATTCCCAAAGTGTCACTATCTGATTTAGTCTAGATAACACAGTTTACCATAAACCCTTCTATAAATCACCAGAATCCATGTTTTTCAGCTGAGATTTCTGGGGCTCCATCAATTACTTCTATGTGATTCTCAGCAGGTAACTGAGCAGACCTCTAGTCAATAGCCTTATATGCGCTATACAGAGTGCTGTATGCAGTAATGGCACAGCTGTACCGCTGTTAAAATTTTTATGGAGGTCTGCAAATCAAAGACACTCAGGGGGGAGGAAAAAAAAAAAAATCACTCTACTGAGCTTTACCCAAACGTATGAGTGAATCATTAAAGTTTTTGCTTTTTTCACATTACTTAGTCATTCTAAAGCTATCTGATTTGCCAACACAATGAAAGTACAAATTAAGACCTCTAACGTCCACGTTGTCTCAAAGCCTAATTTTGAAATTAAAGACTGCATGAGGTTACTAGCCATTGCTGGGGGAAATACCAAGTAAAAACAAAGCACTGGTGAAATTACTCCTCTGCCAGCAACTTTACACAAGAGATGGTTGTTACCACTATCTGCACCCAAGACCAGGAAATTTTGACACCCACTAAAGATCAGAGCCTGAGTCTTCTCACATTCACAGTGATGCTAATTACTCTGGTAACAGCAAAGCTCCCGCTGAGAAGGCAAGGCCCCAAGATCTGAACTTTTTGTCTGCAGTCCAGTAAAGCCAGTTCAGCACTAATCCAGTATAGTCATGAAAAAGCCAGAAAGGACCACACAATGCGAATTTTTCAGATACCTAATGGGTAAAAGGAAATTACTAACTGGTAACAGAATCAAGCACAGTAAAATAAATGCATGAAAAACACATGAAGTGTTAGATCCACAACCATGTTACAGATTTATTTTACACAAGTTATTATGGTGAAAGTCACGTGATTTAATTAATTTCTGCCTCATTAGTGCTATGTGTTTTGGAACCACACTTAACTACAGGTATCATTAAAGTTAAGGAATTGCTTCTTTTATGAGAAGAGAAACATTTGCAGCTTTACAAACCACAGACTAGCCATCAGGGAAAACATACTAACATCTGAATTTAATCATATGTTCCTTCCATCTCAAAGAATGGACTTCAGAAAAGTTTAGTACCAATGCAGTAGTATCAGTCCAAGATGTGGAAAATATTCTTGTGGTTAAAATATACTTGGATGAAATATTTCAGATATTTTTGTAGTTGGAACTGCCATTTTCATATACCAAGCTTCCCCCAGATTAAAGAAAGTTCATAAAGAAAACCAAACCACTTTTTCCATCTACTTTTCTCTGCTCATTTTTTTATTTGCTGCTTGTATGCATGTAAAAAGAAAGTTGATTTTGCAACATGAAATATATTATGACTTGCAGATCATTAAAAGGATCATTACATATTTCCTGTTATTTTTTCCCTTTTGCTATTAACACTTTTCCAAGCAATAGCTATATTCTGCATAACACTATCTTGACAGCAGATCTCTATACAAGTCACCATTTATTATATAATTCATGACATTTAAGATTTGCAAGTGCTGTTCCTACCTGATGGTGATTCTGTTACTTATTATAGCACAATCTGGTTCTATAAAAAGTGGCTGAATAAATTTGCTAACTTCTTCCAAGAAAGGATAAGGTATCACTTCTGTATTTTCAAAAGATCTTTCAATCCATGACGTAAGAGAAATTTCACTATATATCTGCATGGTAATAGGATTTATATAGGCTGCAAATCTTTTCTCATCCCCTTTTAAAATACTGATTTCATGATTCTTTCTTAGAAGACTAGGCACCAAAATAGCTTTCTCTGAATATCTGAGTTCTCTCAAAATTTGACTTTCAAAAGTAAAGCAGTAAGACTGAATGAAACTTGTCTGTGAAAAAGGAAAAGGCCTCCAAGCAAATACCTTGGCTTGTGTCTATCTAATGAAAAAATCTATGGCTAAATCTACTTGGACATTCAGTTATCCACATGACAGTTTTCAGCTCTACATTGCTAGAGAAACCATGGAACTGGCGAAAAAATTATGGAAAAGCATATGTGCTGGGGTTGGAATCCAACCCTTTGGGAAGCAAATACTCCTCCTTATGTTTTTCTGCAAAAATACTAGTTGAAACTAGTCCAGGAATTATTTCCTAAAAGATTTCTCATTAGTAGGGACTTCCCTCACCGATTTAACACTCTCATATTCCAAGATGCTGAGGCTGTGCCTTCTTCTGCCTAATGTCCAAATTCCTAAACTCACTCCTTTTCTGAATGTGCTCTGAATTCCAGAATGATGCTGTCTGCCAGTGGACCCTCCTTGTATGCAGGGTCACATGGGGTTGTGGCCAACTAGAATATTATTAACTGGATCCCAGCTACTCCTCTGCATCCAGGAATGGTTCCACGCTGAAGTTAGCACTGTTTGAGCAGGTGCAATATCTCTGTGGGGAAAGAAATCATTAACTCTGAATAATCCAAACCATGATGCAGCTCTGGAAATCTGTACAGAAATACAGCTTTCATTTTTCTAATCTAATTTCTGAAAGAGCAGCTCTGTTTCTTTTGGTGTTTATCTGAATCCCTGGAGGAGTCAGTACTCTACTGAAGCTGAGATTGCTTTTGTCTAGATTTATTGCAAATCAATGTGTGCTGAGTTCACAACTCACCCTGGTTATATTCTAAATGACTTTGCTCTTGGATGATGGCTTGATGAAAGCGTCATCCAACTAAAGAAAAAAGTTCACCACCACAAGTTTCAAAAACGCTTTACAAATTCTTGGGATCATAGAGAAGCCAAATGGCACATATGTATCAATGACAAATGTCCTTTCAATGCTGAAACTATAGGATAAAAAAAATGCCCCCTGGTTTGAAAAAACATCAAAGAAACTGTCAAGAGTTTCTTGGATCATATTCAACTCTGAAGTAGCTCTTTATTTTACAAGGAAGATTAACCCGATGATGCAGGACATTCACATTTCCTTGATTTCTTTGACAGTATTCCCTTTGGGATTCCTCTGATCCATTTCACAGGGCAATTCTGCTTGAAGCACCCGAGAAGGGCCTATGCCAAATACAATTTCTCCATAGGACAGAAAAGAGCTGCTTCTCCCTTATTTGTTGGCATTCCCTCTGGAGACTTCAGCAGACCTTGGCTGGCCAAGGACAATGGATCAGAACTGAAAGAGTCACTTAGCCAGAGCTTCAGAGAAGTTTCTAGCCCCAAAAGTGGAACTAAGGAGAAATGGAAGTGCTTATAGCACAATCTATAAAATCCCAGCTCAAGTGTCTAAGGTTGGGAACACTTTTATGGTCATTGCTATGGCCAGACCTCTTCCATCCTGTGACAATTCACATTGCTTTCTGAAAACACTACAAAAAAGTTTCATCATATTACAAATGAAGCGTTAGAATGTCTTATTTATATAATGCCCCTCAATAGCCTGTATTTTTTTTAAGAATTCTTTGAACATTTCTAATACTTTGGAATTTTTAAATCCCGTATGTATTAGCCTAGCTTTTTTTGTTAAACCATTACCTATACAAAGCTGGGGAAGAAAAGAAATAAAGATCCTGTCCCTTAGATCATCATCTCTTAGTTGCTTTATTTCTAGCATTTCCATTTCTGGTGGGCAGGATACTAAGACTAAAGCAAACACACAGTCTGCATCTTGAAACAAGATCTATTTTAATATTTTCACCCTGTTCAGTCTTACCACACCAAACAGAGTAAAATGGAATAGCATAAATTTTACCACATTCTTTCAGGTGTGCATATTTACTTCAGTGGGACTTAAGTGTAATGTGATCCTAAATGCCATGCTATAGAGCAAGGGGTTGTCTAAACCAGAAGCAAAACATGCAGCAGAGTAAGGAGAGTAAAAAATTAAAGATCCTAGACAAAATAAGCAGTCACAACAAGAAAGGAAGTGAAGAAGCAGGCAGCACAGGATGACATTCTAGGAATAATTTGATAAACGTTCACAACATGTTTTAAACAAATCAAGCATCTCAGATTTGAACCTACTGAACTTAGTATGTATTTTGGTAGGGAAGGGGGAGGTCTGGCATGCCTATGTTTCTTCTTCCATTGTGTCACCCTTTTTTCAGTCCCCTGCAGTCTTGTTCAAGCGTCTTCTCCCTTCTCTCCCATCAGGTTTGGAGGGCATGTGGCTAAAATCAGAGATTTGTTCTTCCACTTGTCACTTATGTATAATGGAAGTTTGTTTTTAAGTCTATTTTGGCTAGCAGTGGCATGTACCTGCAAGGCATTTTCACCATTCAGCTGTACTGTGTACAAAACCCCTGTACTCAAAACATACACTGGCAGATTTGTTTTTTTTTTCTTTAAATGGGGGACATATAGGTAAACTTTGGGCATAGTGTAATCTGGGAACTGATTTAGCTACAGCAATGTATTACATATATTTTTAGGAACATAATTTAGTCTTATTCACTAAATTTGACCAAAAATACCATCCAAACAACCTCTCCTCTCCATTAAGAACTGTTAAAAATATAAAGCAAACACATCTAATCTTCCTGACAAAATGATAGAATTATTTTTCCTTTCTTCTAGAACATGAAACTCTGCTGGTAATACTACTGTTGTCAGCTTATTCTTAAGCAGCACAATTCCCTGGCATATCTCACAGTATTTCAAAACAGTTCATAAAATCCATAGCAACTAACTTCAGAATTTGATCTTTTTTTCTGGTATTGAAATTTCCTTGTTTATATTAGATGTTTGGACAACTTTTAACTCCACTGACATAATAAATAGTATCATTCTTGAAACAGCCCTTGAGAGTGAGCAGAGTCAGCGTCACACTTTAACCTCAGCAATGGCCCATGTAAAAATGAATGGACACAGTCTGGAAGATTAAGGAGACATTTGTCTTCTCTATTCAGAGTAAGAATGCATTCTGCTCAGATTCAGAAAGCCAAAGCACCATCTCACATTATAACACAGACTTAATCAACAATGGCCTGAAAGTGAAGCTTTAAACAAGGTGTTCCTGACCTTATTTTAGGAAAAAAACTGATTTTAGTCCTTTGTCAATGGATATCAGGACTGACACTATCACTGTGCCAATAGTCTTTACATATTTTATAGAAGCAGCATATCTTACTTTCAATCTAGAATGTTTTATCTTTACCTGCAAAGAGACTTGTGGGTATTTACAAAGGTGCAGGAGGTCAGTCTCCCTCTTAGAAGTGTTTTATCATCAGTGGAAAGACGGTAAAATTTAAAAGACTAATGTAAAATATAAATTACAGATTCATTTAAAAGATGAATAAGAACACTTTGTATGGATCCTGCTCTGAATCAGCCTCTTGTAAAGCCTGTCTTTCCATGTTGACTACAGAAGCTACTGAAGATGCACACTGAGCAGTGTAAGCACGATTCCTGATAGCATATGTAAAAGCTGGAGGTAGTTCTCAATTAGCAACCCATACCTCTGCTGAACCTTAGAAAATAAGTTTATGGGAGTAACATTTATTGTTTCCATAGGCACTAAGCTGCCTAAGGAACCACAGTATTTCCTCAAATTACTCATGGCAATTCTCGGTCAAAGTCAGCAGAAAGTTTATTACAAAAATATTGACAAAACCTGTCCAAGTTTTATCACAGAAGGCAAAATTAGTCTGGTCTTACTGGCTTATATTTACTTTCCCCCAAATAAAATGACTTGAAATAGCAGCATGATGGCAATACAATTATACAGCATAATCACATTACTTATTAATACCTTGAAAACAAATGTTTCTTTGCTTCTCCGATTAGTCCTGATAAATACCACAGACTTGCCTCAGAATTTCTTTTTTCAGCAAGAGATCATTATTAGTTAAAAAAAATTATAATGTTATTTGAATTATTGCTTTTATAATATTATTTGAATTATTGCTTTTATAATGTTATTTGAATTATTGCTTTATCAACTGTGCTTTTCAGGATTACGCCTACATAACCTATTTTGTAATATGGCTTATACATGAAATGCTACCCAAAACTGGTGTCAAACATGATGAATAAAATGGGAAAGTTAATGAGAAGAAGGAAAGAGGTTTTCTCCATGGATATAAGCAAAAGAAAATGCTGGAAATCAGCAAAAAATGTGGGCCCGGGTTGGACTGGCTTAATGAGCTTCAGTCAAAGCAGAAGTTTAACTTTTGCCAAAGCAGAGGACTCAAGGGTCTCCTGATCCTCATCTAGAAAGCTTCTATCCGAAATGAGCTTACTCTTTCCCTTCTCAACATGAGACTGATTCACACCCACCTGAAAAAGCTATTCTGCTTCTTGCCCTTTTTGTTTCTCTGTATGAAGAGTTAGGATATGGCTGCAAAGAATGTCAGCTTCTGCAAGTCTTAAGCTCTGAGCAGGTAAAGGCTTACTGACCCATGACAGCTTCTGTATCTTCCTGCAGGCTGTCTCATTCTAGAGCAATCTTGAATTGCAGCACATTTCAGATTCTGTTTTTCACTGGAAAAAGTGATTCCAGTCATAATCTCAACATCTAATACCACTGCAACACTGTTGAAGCCCTTTTTCTCTCTCCCACACAGCAAAAATTGTAATTTTTGCAATCCATGGAAATTTAAAACTGAAAATAGACAAAAATTATTTTTCTTCTACATCCTGTGCCCTGTGCTTTACTATAGCATGACAAAATTCTGATTTGAATTCATAGTCAATTTTGTAGTATCCAAGACAAATTACATCACTTTTAAGTTTCTTTAAAAAGAGTATCTGAGTAGCATATATTCTTTAACATTTCATACTGAATAAAATCAAAGATATTCGCTACTACTTTAAATGATATTCAGTGTATGTTAATTTAGCCAGGCATCAGCCACTACATGTTAAAGTAAAGCAACTAAGTATCTTCTGAATTAATTTGGTAACCTTAAATTTGGTATTTTGCATGAGAAATAGAACAAGCGAGTATACGCCTACAGATACCAGTGCACACAGTTGTCACATACATTTCATTATCAGTCTCTTATCAACTGTTTGTGTAACTCTGCCGAATATAACAATTTTGCTGGAATGACCACTCTTCCTCTTTCATCATGCTGGAAAATTTTAGCAAATCTAGTTCAGCTTTTTCTGAAAATGAGTTTAAAATTAGTTTATTCAATGTTACATGTCTTTCCACCATCATTTAATAGCTCCACCATCCCTTCAGGGCCAGAAATAATCTTGTGCAAAAAAATAATAAGAAAAAAGAAATTGGTTACCTGCACTCATAAAAATAAACCTAGATTTACAAGTTGCAAATCTGAGAAATAAATAAGTTACCATTTATGTACAATCTAAGAACTTCATAAAGATTTGCTCCAATCAGTTGCTCAGCTGTACTAGGTGTGCCCATTTTTGATCAAGATACTAAGCTATCACCTGTGAAGAAGTAATTAAATGTCTATGAGGATCTATGATGTACTCATGCTCATAGAATTCTCTGAGGGCTACCTTTTTCTTCTTCATGCATCTTTAAGACACTGCAAAGGCAGAATACTGTGGTGCACTGCCATTTCAGCATTTCAACTTGTCAGATCAAATTATATTAGACTACAGTTGTTACAGAAGACATCTACTAGGGCCATGTCACTTAAAACTTCTCAACAACAGAAGACAGCTTAAACCTTTTTGTTTGAAGGAAAAAACTCTAGTCTGATCCACTGGAGAACTGTGCATGCATCTGCAAAGCTCCAAATGCAGAATAAAACCATAAGGTGTTATCTAATTATAAATCTTATAGTTTTAGCAATCAATACATAAATCGGTTTGCAGAGATTAAAAAGCCTGTTGTCTGAACAAAGAGAGAGAGACTAACTGGCCTCAGCAACTTGCAGTAACATCCAGGAAGCAGCTACTGCAAAGCATGAAAATGAATGCAGAACAGTACTTTTCTGACAGATTTTAAGATATTAACACTGACTGCTTTCATAAGCAATGGTCTGTAAATCAAAAGACTAACAGTAAAGTGGTAGTATACACAGAAGTAAATGATCACTTTGAATTTTAGTAGACAGTCTCTGAAAATTATTGTTATGAAAATAACCTATTTTCAAGTCAGTTGTTTTAGGAACTCAGTACAATACTGTACATTAACTGCTTAGCAGAGATTGTGTCACTGTAACACAAAATAAAATAAATTAGCTTTGGAAGATTCATGCCAAATTATTCTGTGATGTTAACAGAGCAGGAATAGATTCATTGTTTTAACAGATTCATAGGTAAGACGAAAGGCATTTTTACTTAGTCAAGGGTCCAACTTTCCCGTGTACATAAGAATCATATTTTGAGGTTAGGGGCATATACACTTTGTGTAAATAATGTACAGATAGCATAGTAAGAGGAATCAGTGTACAATGAGTAGACTTCTGTCTAATTAACAGTGATAACAAAAGCACACAAAATACTGTAACTATGGAGCTCAAATGAGTGTATGGGCGAAGCATCACCCATCTGTTAGTTAAATGAGAGTGACTCTGAGCTTTGCAGTTGCCTTTGAAAATCTGGTGCTAAAACTTTTTAAAATACTAATCTTTGCGGGAGCTCCCTTTGAAAGATTATGTAGAAATGAACAGAGTAGCCTCAAAATGTTTTTATTAATTTTCTTTGAGACCCCAGTATTGGAAAGCAAAAGGTCCACTTCAATATAACTAGAAATTTAGAAAATCAGAATATGTTATCACTTCTTGTACTAGAAACAACTCTGTCCAAGATGAAACACAACCTTGATAGGATGGCCTTAGAAAGATCCTACTTCTTCATGTATAGACTGAGATTAGATACGTACTGAGACAAAGTTAATGCTAATAAAGGGAAAAACAGACTGAGAAGCCCTATCTGCATAATATTACTCTGAATTACTGCAAGACTTGATTCAACAACCAAAATTTTTCATCTTTTACAGTAAGTGCAAAAAAAAATGAAAGAATTTTTAGTTTCTTTTTAAAACAACTAACAATGCAGTGCTATTTGTCAGTGAAAGGTTTTTTGACAAAAGAAATGCTTTCATTGATTATCCTGAATTATAAATTATAGCTCTCTAATTCTCCCTCCTATAAATGAATACTCTTCACAATCTAGCCTTACATGTCAGACAAAAAAGATGAAACTTTTATAATGGAAATTTAATTATAGTACAATTTTTGCCAGTTGTCATTCCAAAGTGATCTATAATTATGCTCAGGTCATTAAAAGTTTTTTTTTTTCATTTACTTGGCCAAACATGCCAGTTACACATTGGTTCATCCTCTCAAATTCAACGCTGTACAACAGTAATTAAGTAAATTATTGAATATTTTTTGGGTGGGTTTTTTTTAAGCTAATTGCAAACAAAACATCTGCAGAAACAGTCAAAACAAAGAGCAACTGACAGTTTGATTTTTGTTTCTAAAGAACATAAATTTTTAGAAATGAAAAGGCACTTCTGCATGTCAAGAGTAAACACTTATTATTGCCTTTTTCCTTTACATGCATTTTCCCATACGTATAATACTAAAAGATAACAGTCCACTATAAACATCATTTTCTACTGCAAAATTTCTGCACCAAAACACCTTCAGAGAGCTTTCTGAAAGTTCTGAATCATAAATTAATGGATAAAACTGAACTCTCCCTTTCCCAAAAGAAAACACTCTTTTTTCCTTACCAGAAACAGATCAAGCTTAACAGAATGAATAAGCATTAACTAAATGCATAGATAGTTTTTAATACATTTAAAATAATAAAAAGGGTGCTCAAAGGATGATCTATATTGAAAGACAGCTAAAAGCAGACATCAGAAGTATAGATTTGAAAACAATTGTTAAAAGTATTTTAGACGATTGGTCATATGTCTCATTCTAAAAATGATCATGCTATAGATGAAACAACACGATTCTTGAAATTCAAGAGCCCTAATTCTTTAACTTCACTGGCAGTCTTAATCTCCGTTTTTCTCTGTTAATACAGTACTTCATGATAATGCTACACACAGCATTTCCGAATTTGATTTAATATTTTATTTTAGATATTTAAGTATTTGCTTGCTGGATGTCTTCACAGTCAAATGTTTTACTTTCTTTGGGCCAGAATCCATCTAGCCACGTAGGTACAGAGAAGCAACAAAGAGTATAGAGCAGCTTTCCCCCCTCAAATTTTGTTGTTTTTAAGAGCCTTCAAGAATCTTGGTTCCACAGGGATGCCCCTCCCTGACTAACCAACACCCTTAGCAGTAATTACATAGATTACCAAATGACACTATTCTTTTAAAACTATAGAAATGGAGATCTAGCGCTCTTTGAACTGTCTCAACTTTATTTTCTGTAGTTGTAAACAGAAACGCGATGCACACTTGCTGACCAGAAGAGACCCTCGGACTGTAGGACAGCATTACCTATTTATTGCACTGCAGTGACCCAGCACCCTGAAGAGAAAGAGAGAATTTTTTTTCCTCCAAAGTCAGGAAATTTCTTCATCAGGATCTGCCCTGATTTCAGGTCTCAAACTAGACACCTAGTCTGTAGTCTAGGCTATGAAGTTGTAATTGTACTTTATGGGAAAAAGTAGTACCAGAAAACCCAGAGGTCACAGCACCAGCTCTTCTTCCTGGGAACCTTCAGTAGGTTGGACTGGATTCTGTGTACAATTCTACATTTGTAAAACAAAGAGCTTTGCAAAGCCAAAATGCCTCCCAAGTGCTGAAAAAAATGGAACCACCTGAGTTGTGTCATTGTTCGTTTTTCTTTTAAGTGAGGTAGAATTAATGTACCATTCATTCTGCAAACCTTTGATTTTACCTTTTCATAAGCAATTTTTTTTTAATAAGAAAACTAAAAGGTTCAAAACTTAAGTACCTCAGTGTTTCTATATAATTCCTGGATATTTCATGCTTCACAGATGCTCCAGTAGAACTGTCAGTTATGTGTTTTTACAACTGGCCAAAGCTGCTGGGCAAGATAGTACACGGTCTAACAGTCTCAAACAAAAGAGTGAGCCTTAAAATAATAAAACAGAGGAGCATGCCTGTCTGTTCATCCATTTCCATCTCTCAATACCCTTTAAAACCATTGGCAAATTTAATCCAAGTAACTTGTTTCAAATTTAAACGAATTTGACACAGTCCTGCCAGAATTTAATTCCAAAAGATGAGAGACAAACTAGCGCCCTAATTTAGGAGGCTCAGGGCAGACAAGCAGAAGCCTAACATAAAATACTCCATTTGACAGCAGACTCCTGGTTAACTGGGTGCTGCCTCTTGCCTTGCAGGTCTGTCATAAGGGAAAATGGGATTACCATCTTAAAGTGACGATATTTAGTAGACAAATCTTTCAGAAATTATGCTTCCACTGTCTATGGGACATCTTATTTTCTTGGCTCCTAAAACACATGGCTCAGAAGTTCACGCAACCATTTTTTTTTAATTACAAAACCTGTTCTTTACAGACTAAATCCCCTTTGGTCGCAGGGGTGATACATTCATACATATAGATGAAGGAAAAAGAGAACTGAATTGATGAGGATATATGTGTGTGTGTGTATATGTATATACGCACATATGCACTCTCAGACATGTATAACTTTAGACATAAATTGAAGAAGTAAATATACTTTGTCCACTTCAAATGTGCAAAAGATTTTGCTTTGGCCTTCTCCACTGACTAAGTCAGGGGAAAGGCCATCCTCTCCTGTCTCATTTGTTAACGTTTTTGCCAAGGGATCAGCATTATTAATAATGAAGTGAAGTTCGCCTGTAACTGGAAGGCAGGATGGCATAACTGGATGCAAAAACTGGAATAACTGATGTGAAAATCGCCCTCATAAGAGGGAAGAAAGTGCTCAGCAGACAGCTGTTAAGAATAAATTCAAGGCATCTGTGGAACTTCACAGGGAAGGCACCTATTCCCAAAGCATTCCCTTTTCTGTATGTCTAACTGCTTTTAATAATGGAGTACCAATGCATTTATTTAAATCTGCAGTAATGATACTTCTGAGAGATCCAAAGCATCCATGGAATGGTTCATGTCCAATTTGTTCAGAACAGAATAATACTAAGGAATGACTTATCAATATTTTTCAGAAGTATACCTAATTTATCACTTCTATTAAAGGTGCCTAGTCTTTTGTTTATAACCAGTACACTCCCAACTTGCTGGGGTTTTTTTTCACTCCATACCGAGAAATTCTTCCTGAATCAATGTTGGGTAAAATAATTTTTTGAGTGTGTGTTTTTTGAACTCATCCTTATAATTAAGAAGAGGCTGCAACAAATCCGGATATGGAGATATGTCATAGGAGAAATCATATTATCTACTTTTTCTCAAGGGTCATTATGTTTTCTTCACATTCCCTCTACCTGGCAGATGTGAAATTAATAATTTTGCCCCTCAGGTTTGCTATAAGATGGTGAAGGTTCATTTGTCTCAAAGAGCAGGTTAATTTCTTCTTCGGCAAATGTTTTGAAATGGGAACCAAATAAAGAGAAGAACCAAGTCTCCATTTATATGACTGCTTTTCACACGACCAAAGACAGTCCTACCTGGCAGTTCTTTATACAAACACTCAGTTTCCACCCCTATATTAATCCAGCTATAATTGTCAGGAAAGAATCCTAAACGCTTCTCCTCACTGTAGTGAGGAGCTCCTCAAAAGAAACTGATCTGACAGTCAGGTTTCGTACTCTGCGTCTTTATCATCACTAGAATGTGTCTACATTCCTTATACGCTCTGACACGTGTCAGAGAGCGGGCTAACAGACCTAGATCTTTGAAAGAGTTTTTTTGTCCTCTTCCTGCCTTCCCCTTCAGGTGGTATGGAGGGAAAATGTTCTGTTTCTCCAATGAGACCTCTGGATGCTGTAACTGAACCAAAAATACGTATTCAGGGACTGATGAAGACACGAAAGTGCAGGGATTAGTAACTTCTACATAACACCAGCTTGCTTGGTTGCTGATGTTTGTGCGCACAGGCTGAAGATTGACTGAATGGAGAACTGACCTGCGATTTTCCCTCTGAAGGAAAAATACACTTGGGATGAAAAGGCAGATACCCTGATAATGTTTTATTTTCTAAAAGCAAATGTTTATTTTTCCCTATCACTGGCAACCACAAATCTGAAGAGCATCCAGAATGATGTGGTAGAACTCAAACTTTTGTCTACAATTGTCTTTCCATCACGCTGTACCTCACTATTCATACAGTGATGGTGAAGAACAGGAATATGATGGAGAGATCATGATACATCCCTGCTTGTGAAAGCAGAATCCAAGAGAATTTAATAGACACCATGATGACAGCTCCTCTTTCCCAGAGTTCAACAAGAAACTCAGAATCACAGAATGGTTGAGTTATGAAGGGTCTGGTCCATCTGGTCCAACCACCCCCCACCCCACCCTTTCTCAACCAGGGCAACTAGAGCAGGCTGATCAGTAGTACCATGTCCAGACAGCTTTGAGTACTGCTCTCCTCTCACCTACCAAACCATTTAATTGGAGAAGGCTATCAGGTTCACCAAGCGTGACTTCCCCTTTTTGAATCCATGCTGACTTCTCCTGATCATGTTTTTGTCCTTTATGTGCCTGGAAATAGTTTCCAAGATTAGTTGTCCCACCACCTTCCCAGAGAGGCTGACCGGCCTTCCTCCCTGGGTCTTCCTTCTTGTCCTTCTTGAAGATAGAAGTGGCCTTTGTTGCAGCTGCATTTGCTGCTGTTCACTGCATTTTTTTGCTTTCATGGACTTAAAGGACTCCCAGAGTGGAATTCCAAGACTGTGAGATGAAGAGGAGGAGAAGTGGATTGAAAGAGATTTTTTATGGGAGGAATTTAGATTATTTTGTTTTTTCTTGACCGAAGTTCTCCAATAACACAAGTCAAGGCTGTTCTGTAAGACAACTGACACAGAGACATGGACATACATCCCACTAGGTAATATTTTCTTGGAATTCTATTAAAATCTATCAGCTTACCTTCTGCACATCCAAAAGCTGTGATTCACCTGTTACACTGCAGAAAATCCAATACTAGCTTTTACCCTTATGAGAAAGTGGACCTTATATGGGAACGATTTGTATACCAGAAAGGCATTAAGAACAATACAGTAGGTAGACTTCATTTCAAATTTCTATTAAAACTGTAATATACTTTCACAATTAAACCATACATGAAATATAAGTTCACTGTGGACTTCCTGTTCTGATAAATCAGTGCAACTTCCTACTGAAGTTTATTACAGTTTCAGGTTTGGAATGGTGACTTTAGAAACACTGTTGAATTTTCCACAGAAAATAAAATGGTCCAATATCTGCAACCCTCCTCCTCAGGCTTCAGGTGTCTGTGATCTGAGGTCTGGCTCTAAGACAGCTGCACAACCCTGATTTGAACTTCTCAGAAAATTGCTAAGTTCTGAGAAAAAGCTCTAAAAAAGAACCTGTAGTACGGCTTCAAGTTGATGTTTTCTTATAATCACAAAACTAAGCAATGTTAAGACTTCATTATATGCCTGAAAAAAACTGAACCTGTTCACAGACAGTCCCCCAAGGTACAGCAACAAGAAGGAACAACTTAATTCCCAGTAACACAAAGATCTTTCCTCTTCTCTTGAGACAAAAAGATCCAAAGATCCAAAGAAGCCTGCAAGGACAGAGAAAGGCAGCCACCATTTCAACCTAGAGAATTTCCTAGGAAGGAACTCATCTTTCCTAATAGTGATATAGAATGGGGAAGGGCATGGAAATAAGCAGTAAGTACCACTGAGATTCAAGACAGACTAGGGCATGAACACTGACAGAGGGGAGACTAACTACAGAATTAATGGCAAAAGATGGGAGGGTGGAAAATAGGGAAGACCAACTGCAAAGATGATTGAGTATTCAAGATGTCATACACCAGGGGCTGCAGACTGTCTATCTTGTAGGATCTGACAAGTGCTCCAGGTCATGGGGCAGGAGGAAAATGGTGGCATGGACTACTATCTGGTGTACCTGAGCACACTGACTTTGCATGCAGGGTTCAAGACAGTTGCTGGCTCATACCACCTGCCTAAATATATTTTTGTCTGTTGCAGCCTGATGCAGTTGAGAGTGTATGACAGTAAACTACTGTATAAATTGTAGGAACTGTCTAACATGGGTAGATGGGGAAGAGTTTTATACTTTGGCTTTGAATCAAGCTACAACTTTTAACAGAGAGAACCTATGTCCCCTATGTGAATACTGTATTTCCATACAGTTTTTCAAATGGCTATAGACCGTACATGCTTGTAAGTTATGCACCTCTTTTAGCAATGAAAAGGATAAAACCAGGAACTTAGTTAACATTCCCAAGTAAAAACAGGGTTGCTGCTCTGGTCCATGTCTGATCATTTTCAGGATCTGGCAACAGGAGATGAGGTCTTAATTGACCAGAGTGAAGAGGATACTCATTCCATCAGCAAGCATTTTGGCACGTGTAGATTTTTTCATAATGCCAGTGGATGCCAGTGGGTGGCATAGAACTAGCAAAGCAATTTTGAAACCCTGGAAAATTATCCAGCTGAAGCCAAAGCAGTGAGCAAAATGAATAAAATGAAAAAGAATAATCTTTATAAGAGTGGGGATTTAAAGAGTACCTCTTCTCTGTTCTTCCAGATTGTAACAAGCCTTCTAGGAGTAACAGACAGTTTACAACAACCTGCAGCAGTGATTCAAGAGCTCAGTTGTACTGGGAGTAACAGCTTTCCTCCTGACAAGCTCAGGTGATGGGGTAGAGACAGCAAAATGAACTATGTTAATTAAAACATTCTTGTTACTTCCTTGTATGAGGAATGTGTGAATTCTCTGCCTGGAAAATTACTGGTTAAACTGATGGTGATTGTTTTTGAAGATACTCCAGAAAATACTCCAGGGCAATAATTGTGTCTTGGCACAGAGGGGTAACTGGGGCACTGTCTCACCATCAGAGTGGAGGGACACAGACTGGATCAAGATTTGTATCGTGCAATGCATGTCAAAAGACAAAGCATGTTGCAAAGCACTGCAATAAATAATTCTACCCACAGAAATATTGATATAGATAAGAGGAAACTACAAAACATAGTCTACCTTGTTAATCCTTCAGCATTCCTACTTAGGTTTTACTATGAATAGTTCTACTGGTTTTGGGTCAGATTTAGAGAAGATTTGATTCTGGACTTTTTCAGGCACTAGAGGATTCCCAATCTACTTCAGTAAGGGATAACAGGGTTTTTTTGAAACTATTGATTCTCAGATCCTCAAACTTATTATATCCCATATGGCAGAGCCACTGTTGGTTCTGTGCTTACATACAAAATGATTTCTTTGGTTTAAATATTTGTGCATCTATTTAGCCGCTAGCAATGGGTGGGTGGTTGAGGTCACTACAGCAGTGGTTAGCACTGTGAGCCTCACACCGAGCCAACAGTCTTATTTCTCAGATAACAGTGTCTGAAGTATGAAGCATTCTGATATCCTGCCCCTAAATAACTCTACTTGTGGGTGACTACTCTGGAATTCTTATTTTACAACTACACCAGAGTGAAAATGTACATCAGAGTAATTTGAGATATACTGTATAATGGAAAGTTCTGCCATGTATCTCTTGATGAATTTTCTTCCATCTTCCCTTGCTCCCCTTTTATTTTAAATGGCAGCAGTCTTCTGGGTTCATAATATCATACAAAGCAGCTGTGGGAAGAGGGAGTTTTGAGTACAGCAACTGGCAATTCAAATTCCAGACAACCTGGAGAAGCCTGGATTTCAGACCTTGAAACGAGAAAAATCTGTTTTCCTAAATTTGACTCAAATGTAGTTCACAATGGCCAAAATCCATTAAACTTCTCTTTCAAACCTGAACTCCACGTTCTAGGTTAAATCTAATCCAGACCTGAATGTAATGCCTCGACCTTCCTGAACATTACGCTAAAAGAGCACTTACATTTATATTACATTTCATCGAAAGGAAGCAAAGCACTCTAGAAAGTATGTAACTGCTCCACTGAGGGTGATGAAGTCAATTCTGGAGAGATTTTTTTTCTTTGCATTCTAATTATAGATGCTTTTATTTACTAAAGTTACAGATAAGACTTGTCTATTACAAGCCTCTGAAATCTCATTTTGCTAAAATGAAAACATATTTCAAATGCTTTGGAGAACTATTAAGATTATTGAATGTCTAGCATACTGCTTCAAGTCTCCAAGTGGTTCACTAGGCCCCCTAGGGAACAGGCAAGCAGCATACAATTATCACAGTAATTAAAAAGGTGCAATGACTCTTCTCTTAAAGACTCTTGTTTTATTAATTCTATGGTATGCTTTGGAGACTGGCATTATTTTACTCCTACCCAGCTTAATTATACCGTCATTAGTTTATCAGCATCTCTTTTTAAGCCCTTGGGCCAGTTATTAGCATGTCACTTGCTAACAGTTAACCAATAACCACTACACCTTCAAAGCAGGATCTTCTGCTATAAAAAAGCCAATTTGTAGAGACAGATTTAATATCATCATTCAATTTTAATTTTTCAGTCAGCCATCACTTTCTGCTTTTAATTTAAAAGGGTTACTGTTTAGCTTAATGAAAACACAAATAATGTTGATGTATTATAAGACATTACCAGGTAATAAAATACTTCCAGTACATAGTGGTTTATGAGACTGAAGGCATGTTTTAATACTCAACAGTATGTACCACTGAAAAGACCAGAAAACATATGATGTTCTTAAATATAACTAGAATTCTGAATTTCCCTCTCTACTGGGTCTGGCTGGGATGGAGTTCATTTCCTTCATAGCAGCCTGTACGGTGCCGTGTTTCAGATTTGTGACTAAATCAAGGTTGATAACACACCAGTGTTTTGAATGTTGCTTAGCAGTGCTTGTACAGCCTCAAAGCTTTCTCTTTTTCCCACTCCGCCCCTGCAGTGAGTAGACTGGAGGTGGACAAAAGGCTAGCAGGAGACACAGCGGAGACAGCTGACTCCCCCTGACCAATGGGGATATTCCATACCATATGATGTCATGGTCAGCAATCAAAGCTCAAGGAAAGGAGGAGGAAGGGGGGATGTTCACTGTTATGACGTTTGTCTTCTCAAGTAACGATTATGTTTGCTGAGGACCTGCTTCCCAGGAAGTGGCTAAACACCTGCCTGCCAATGGGAAATAGTGAATAAACTTCTTATTTTGCTTTGCTTGCGAGTGCAGCTTTTGCTTCACCTATTAAACTGTCTTCATCTCAGTCCATGAGTCTTCTCGCCTTCCTTCTATCTTCTCCGTGTCCCGTGCCAGAGACGACTGAGTGAGCGGCTGTGTGGGTACTTGGCTGCTGGCTGGCATCAACCCACCACACTCTCTAACCCTTTAGTACAGACAGGCTCGCTCACACAGCACCCAATGTTACATTATCTAATCATATAAGCAGATGATCAAACTATGAGAAAAACTGTTCTTATTTGAAAATAACTGTAGTACCTGTGTATTAAATACATACTTACCTTGTCTAGACAGATAATTTCACATTATTATGAAAGGCACAGTGACCCAGAAACCCTCCTGAAGGGAACTGTAATTAATTTTTAGGCCTCACTTTTGACTAAGCTGAAGTTATCTTAGTCTAGTAAAGAACATCTTATAAATACTAAATACTTAACTATTATTATAACTTAACTGTACTGCTTTTTGGTATTTTTCATTAAATACTTCTTTCCATTAATGAGAGGAAGAAAAAACCCAAAAAGAGTATTGAAGAGTTAGTACTGGCATAAGCTTGCATCTTCAAAACGTAACACTGGGATTCTGACAGCAACTATATTTCATTCTGTGTCTGACATCACAATGACCAGTTTAACTGAAATGCATTTAGCCACTGACAGGTGGCCAGGTGACTTTACAAAAAGTAACTTTACTTTCATATGCAACGGAAATACATAATTTCTCTTGAAGTATGTAATTTTTCCTGTTAAAAAGACAAATAACACCAAGCCATTCTTTAAACCATTAGGATCAATAAGCTAATATCATCTGCTCAGTCCCATTTCCTCTAGGTTCATTTCTGCCTATCTTCCACCTACTTTACAGAAGCAGAAAGAAGATTCAAAATATTGGGGGAAAATACTAATGACAAAAAAAAATATGCAGGTCACAGTATACTCTATTATTTTCTGAGCAGCTGAATCTCAAATTAATACCACTGCCACTCTTCCTGAAAATTATTGTACCATTGCTTTTGTATAATAGGTCTACTTTGTATCTTTTTACAGTCAGAGGTCAGCACTATTAATTATAACATCCAAAACAGGAGCCAAGACTGCTACACAACACCACAAACCACACTATCTCATTTAATGAAAAGACAAGCTACCAGTCACTCAAGAAAGCAGCCCTTTGCTAAACCTCATCTGCTAATTGAGACTTAACAGCGCATACTTTTGCTGCTACACAGGATCTACTTCCACTTTATCTTCAAGTTTGATATACCTGACATTGAAAAAGGAAAAAATAAACTTTATCTAAAACAAAATTTTTATCAAGCTCACAATAATACCCCCCCCCCCAAAAAAAAAGAAAACAAAAAAGGATGAACTAACCTGAAACCCAAACATACACTGGCAAGAAAGTGGTGTAATGAAAGGGAGAGCTCAGTGTATACCTGATAGTAAAAATTGTTTATTTATACAGCAGTCTACACTGACCACTTTAAGGCATGCACAGGCATGATTTCATCTACAATCTACAGTGGCACTGAAGGCTGGTTTCAAGGTCATCGTAGCTGGCAAAAGCTAATAGCTTATACTTAAAAGCATTCAGTCTTAATTCCTGCAGCCTGCTGGTTTAAGGTAGACAGTAAAAGTTGCTAGTGAAATAACTTTTGTTTTCAACCTAGAAAGATACTTACAACTTCCCAGTCACTTCTGAGTACTCACCAGCACATTTTGTTCTTGTTTTGAGAGCCGGGCCAGGAGATCCGGTTCCTCCTTCACCTGGTCTTGTAAGTAATACACTGATTTCATATTCTGTGTCAGGATCCAGGTGCCCAATCTTATAGCTTGTGGAGTCCACAGGTTGTATGTCATACCAGCTTCCACTTGAAGTTCGATACTCAACTTCCCTTTGAATAATGGGTCCATCCCCATTGATGGAATTGGCATTCAACTGTATCCACAGGTAAGTTGCACCAACTGAGGACAGCTGAGGAGGAGCAATGGGAACTGGTGGCTCTGAAGCACAATAAGTTACAAAAAGCAGCAATGATTATACTGGCATTTTTACTGCTTCTAAAACATTCAAATAAGCAATGGGTTTACTACTATATTGGAGCTGAAGATTGCATAAAAATATTGATATGAAGAAATCATCACTACAGATTAACTTATTACCAATAAACTGCAATATGCAAATTCTTTTGTTTATACACTTGGAGATTTTAACTGAAGTTTTTGTTTTACACCATATCACTTCAAACCAGGTGCAACTGGAATTCTATTCACTAGACTTAACATGGCAGAAAGATGATCTCAGGTTTTCTCATCAAAATACAGTTCTTACTGTATGTAAATATAAATCCTACTCAAAATAAACATTTTTAAGCTAAAATTGATATTGTAGTCTATCCTTAGACATAACCAGAACAGTGATTTCTGCATGGAAACAAAATGAATTTTTTATCCATTATTTCTCACGGACTGTACTACTCGGCCTTCATATTTTCAGACTTCCGTGTAAGCAGAATAAATGTAGCATTTTTTCAGGTCCTATATCATGGTTAAACAGAAAGAGCTTCTAAATGAGAGCTGGGGAATTCTTGAGTCTTTACTATGAGTCTGACTATTTCATGCAATGGCTTATTTTCACTACCACACAGAAGCAGTACTCTGTCTCACAGAGCAAGCATGTGTGTGATCTCCTGATGGTTTGCATTCTAAAGATTTTAAAAGTGGGCAAAAATTTTAAAACTACTTTTATATATTACATGATGGACATCTCATTTTAAATTAGACTGCAGAAATAATTTGCAGACAGCATCTTCTTTTAAAGGCAAATAACAAATTCATTTTCTCCTATTGATTAACCAGGAGATTACTCTGCTGTTTCATGCATCACATCTGCATAAAATTCACCTTCCCACTGGTTAAATATATTCAAGTAGAATGAAACCAGGATGGTGTAATAAGGCAGTGTTTGATCCAATATTCTTAACATATCTATCAGCAAACACTGCCACCTTCTTAAAGCTACACAGAATACATAATGAACGTAGTACACCTGTCTTCCCTAAGCTGTAGATTCAGATTTATCCTCCTCTGCTAATCATTTCCCAACATGTTGAGATATAGGTAGTCAAACAGAAAAGAAGTTGAATGTATATATTTCATCATTTTCTCAAGGACTTCAAAGTCACAGTTAAAGCAAAGAACATAAAAGAATGAAGCACAAGGAAGAAAGGAACTCTGAAAATAAGTATTAGTATTTCCTGAGAAACAGTAGAATTGCTGTTTTAACAAACATGTAATTATCCTGTTATGCTACCTTTTTTTGTTTACAGAAAGAGTACTTAACTCACAGAGCACTAAGTACATTAAAGATTAGCTATGCCTTATATGTTTCTAATTAGCACTGTACACTTGTACATAAGTTTCAATCTGTGCAATCTGTCAGCAATTGATGAAATATGACATCACAAACCAGCAAACATAGGCATCAGCATTAGATATTTTCATCTTAACAAAACTAATTCATTACTATCACGAAGAATATGATACAGTGGGTAACCATCCAGAATGTTTCCAAAGATGTCTACTAATTATTACTGATTGGAATAGACATAAAAATAGTTTAACATATTGTAATAGATTCCAGTACATAAAGAAAAGAATATTGTTTACATTTTCAAATCACTAGGGAAAACTGTTCAATGTCAGTAGCAATGTATAGCAAACTGGTGTCATCTTTCAGTTAGACACATATTGTGGTTTTACTGAAATTATTGTTTCTAAAGTATATAAACTATGGCTTCATACGGGGGGAGCATGTCTGAAAACAGTTCTGACTTGACTCAAAATGATTTATCATCAATTTAAATCATTAGGCTGTTTTGTGAACCAAGACATTAAATGGAACTTTCATAGAGCATCCTAAGGCATTTACTTAGCCATGCTGAAAGAACAGTTAATTACTTTCAAGTTTCAAATGCTGCTAAAGGCTGTTGAAGTGCCATTCAAAATGCGAACTCAGGAGTTAGGTCACTAAGGTTAGTGGTTACACCAATTCATTCCAAGTATTACAAGTACTTGAAATAGAGAGTATTTTATTGTCTTTTTATCCCTCGGGGCATATTTTTCATTCCTTTGTGACCACAGTTCAAAAGGTTAATGCAAGCTGCATTATTTCAGCAAAGCCTGAATATACTGCAGTTTAATACTAGTAACATAGTTAAATACTAAAAGTAGTCTTCCTACCAGAGATCGAGGTTATATAAAATGAACCCTTCATTACAAATATGATGCTCATTATTAAGTGACTAGTTAAAAACATGAGACCCAGAGTTAAGCAGACACTTTAATACAAACAATGTACTACCGAATACAATGAGTTGATTTCATGACTAAAGTATGAAAGTTGTTCTTCTGACTTATTCATTTATTCCTTCTTTAGGCAGAATGATTATTTTTTTTTAGGATACTGATGAGTCTGAATCACTTAATCAGGTAAGTACCAGACTGCAGCACCACCATCTTTCACTAAAAGCAGTTTTACTGGTGGTCACTGGGGTAGTCTCAAATAAATACCATGCAAATTATTTTCCAATTAATACCATGAAAATGGTACAGTAGACCTGTGATTTTACAGCTGTGCACATTCAAGGAAGGAATTTCAACTGATTGTAGAAACAAGTCTGTAGCAGTGGCTATTTAGTACGATGTTTTAGCTTAAAGAGGAGTTCTTCCTTGTAGATCTCTCTTGAAACAAGTAAACAAAGCTATTCAGTACTCTGAAACCCTTTAAAGACAGGCTTTTAAAACAGAATATTAAAAAAAAAAGCTAAGTTTATGCGTAATTTGAAATTTAATACTTTTTAGCCTTTGAATAGACAGGTGACCTTCTTAAATTCTGTGACAAATGGCAATGGGCATAAGCCCTTATGGAAAGAAAATAGTGGCCACCTTATAAAGCCAGAGGTCTGCGTATGACAGCTTTAGGCAGATGCTCTAATCTCACCCTACATAAATGGATCATTTACAGTAAATATGAGAAAAAGACAAAGACCTTATGATAAGGAGCAAGTCTTCTCTAATGCAGAGGATAAAAATAAATGCAGCTGTACATGCATATAAACTATTTATTCTTTTGTGCTTCTATATTAATTGGAAACACTTGAAACGGTAACTCCTTTATTTACACTGCTTTGTACTTTAAATTATACAGAATTTCCAAACATTTTCTACAAGATTCTAACATCTTTATGTTTTGCAGTTCTTTTAAAATCTTAATAAGGAGGGAAAGGCATCACACAGAGATGGCACTGGAGATAATGTAAATCTCTGAGATTTAAGTGAATTATAGAACACAAAAAATAGACATTTCTTCTCTGTGGCTCAGAACAGCTAACTTGAAAAATGAAAAAAATCTTCTTCAATAGTAACAGTAACATTTTTCAATTTTTCTTTTGGGATGAGAGAGTGCGAAAATGAGCCATGCTACATTTGCGGAGGGACAGGGAAGAAACATTTATCCTGCAAGCTAATTTTTTTTTAAATTAAATAGTAACTGTTAGAAAGACAATGCCATGACATTCCCAAGTGATACTGTTCAGCACGTCATGAGTGGGTGAAATTATAAAAATAAGGTATGAATCATTTCTGATGCTAAGTCCACATTAATAACATCTTAATTATTATAAACTGATCATATCATTATAATTTTATAATCTTGAAATCAACTAAACAGCTTTATTTTAAGACTATTTTCTTCCATTTTCCTATTTTGTTTTTTTATACATATATTATTGTGCTCCTCTTTTGAGCATGCAAATGATTCCATCCCCTTGGAATAATGGACAGCAGTGCTGTTTTTCAGCATTTAATTCTGGATAAAGGGCAACAAATACCCCCACTGATAACAAAAGACACAGCAATGATTTTGAAGCACCACAGTTCTTCATGCAATATTTTTTTCAAAAGTCTTTAAATAATTCCTGCAAAAGTATTTTATTATTTAATTAAACAATATCTCTAAACAGTATGATGCATAACACATGAGCTAATTTTACACTATTCCTTTACTGAGACTGTTCAGGATGAAAACTTGACCTGACCCAGTATCCTAATGTTCTTAAAATTACTTATAAATTCATCATGTAAGAAAATGTCATTGTATTTTTTACATATTCTGAAACTTTACAAAAAAAACAAATGATAAGCCTGTGCTGGTACAATCTAATTAGTTGGACATTAGTAGATATCCTGCTAAACCCTGTAGTAGTAGTAGAAGTAGTAGTATTACTATTACCACCTATCCCGAACTAGGCACAAACTGTTGTTCCCTTCCCCAAACATGATCCCTCCCAGACCCAACTGCTCCAACCTGCCCACTCCTGACTCACCAACTCTCTTTTAAGAGTGAAGCCTCAGCCTGCACTGCTCTCGCTCCATCCTCATCTGCTTACCTATGTGGTCTAAACACATCTAACCTTCCCATTCTCAGCTTTGCTCAGTTTTTGTTTTCTCCCACACTATGGTGGGAGAAACACTCCACACTATGGTGTCCCCACGTTCCAAACACCACTAAATTCCCACTGCAGGTTTTTTTTTTCCACCCCAAGCTGTATCTACAACCTCTGTGCCTGCTCTTCTCCCTACCTTCTAGTCTCCTGCTGTTCTTCTAACCATGCTTCTCCCTAGCATCTGCTTTTCCTCTCCCCTTCTTCACTAGACAGTTCCCCTTTCCAGACAGTTCCCTTTTCCACTGGCCTCAGCCCCCACCCTCATCCCCTACATACATATATATGTATACACACACATATTCCTGCATATGCATGTATGTATATATGTTCATCTTCCACCCTTTGTGGTCTTTCTCCCTAGTTTTTAGTGCTTATGTAGTCCCAATTTTCACCTACTTCCCCTCTCATTTCCAAACACCTCCCAGTTTGCTATACCTTTTAATCCCAACACTAACAACCTCATCTGAGTATGAAGCTTCTTGCTCTTGCACCCCTTGCAATCCACATCTTGCATCTCACCGTTTTACCCTCACCGTACAAGGGCTCAGCGAGGTGGAGAGCTGTATACTAAAAGCACAGGAATGGTAAGCTCACAGCTTTTGATTCCTACGCCTGGAACCAGTCTGTCCCAGAGGAGCTCAGATCAGTGCTTCCATTTAAATTTTGCTCACTGTATCTAGAATTTGGGGAGAATTTGAGAGTTTAACTCAGAGAAGTCTCCATTGTACATATCAGAATGGGGGTCTTGGTGGGTTTTATTTAGTGGCTTGTAAATTGACTATACTTGAAAACAGATTTTCACAGGAACAGAAAAACAGGTGTTCTTGACATAACCGTTACCCTCCTGAAAAAAAGTTCCTGCTTCAAAGCCCAGAGTCTTCAGCACTTTCATATGCCAAGTTTGCTAAGATGGCTGAACTATCTCAACTGTTTCGGCTGGAGGTTTTCTCAAAACCTTCAGGCTGAGGCACACACCCACACTGGAAAATATCAGCCTGAAGTCAGTTTGCCAAAATACGAGCATCTGAAAGCAGGACTTCATGACAGGAATTGTCAGGCAACCATAAAGATAAGTCCTAATACCAGCACTGTTAGTAAAAAAGGGGTACAGACTGATGGATTCAGGATGAAAGGTTAGTTGGCAGACAGAGAAAATAGACATTAAGTACCTGTGTATATTTGATGTACAAGAACAACTGATACCACAGGTAAGCAATCATCAATATTTTCTTACTGCGTCTTGATCTCAAAATTATTTTTCCCTCTAGAATAAATTCTTTGCTCTAGACGTCCAGAAGAGGTTTGGTTCTGTTCCTGGCGTTAAATCTTCCATTTGGAAGGATGCAGACATTTCAGCTGCCAGCATTACAGATGGCTACCTTTCTATGCCCTTGTTAAAAAACCTAACAAAACTCCGTTTAACCAATTTGACACCTAGGTTTACCTTGTTTGAACTCAATAAGCAGTCTGAACTCTGTAATAATCTGATGTCTGCTCAGACAGGCTCATTCTGTTCTCCTAAATCTAATCTGTGTTAGATCTCCCCTCTATCAGAAAAATTCAATCTAGGAACTATATGTAGAAGTCTAATTTACTTCACCAAATACATTTAATCAATTCCACCCTACTATTTTCCTTTTGCTCAATGTTTGATTACTTTTATGTCACCTATTAGATGCAAACTGCTGTTTTTTACAATAAGTGGGTGATCTGACAAGGCCAATTTCATGTCTCCCATTAGATAAAGTGACATTTCAATCCAATTCTCTGACAAACTTAGATGAGGAAACTGTGTAGTTTGAGCACACACAATGACAAGGCACTTGTCTTTTCAGCCTTTACTATCAGAACAAACACTCAGGTAAATTGAAAACCTCCCCTTCAGGATTTATTTAAATAGAGCAATCAATACTTTATTTCACCGTCCTCTAAAAGGCATATAAGATAACACAAACAAGTTTTTTAAAAAAACAACTTTTTTTTCTTCTTGTTTAAGGACAGACTAATTGTTCACTGACAGGCTTTTTGCTCATTAACTAGACAATATTCATGTTTACAGTTCTTTAATAAGATAACATGGGATTAACTGACAGCTCTAATTGCCTTTTTTTTCCCCCCCTTCCATACAGATTAAGCCTTGATATAACCATCTCTGCTCAGGTAAAAAAAAAAAAAAAAAGTAAAAAGAACATTTGACAGTGTTTTACATATCTCCCATCTTCAAGATTTCATTCCTATGCCTTTGTGATTTCAGATTTGGTTTGCAGCACCTGATACTAGCAGCCCTTCCGCTGATTTCAAAAGTTTTGGTACCTGGTCTCCTGAACTGCTCAACCTCACACCACAGCAGCACTACAAACCTTAAATAGGTTTACATAAGAAAGTAACTGGAATCTACTTAGAATAAAGTTCCTATTTAGTGAAACTATGCCTACAATGAAGTAGAATGAACACTGTATGGAGTTGTAACCCACTCTACTGTGCAAACATTCCACTTAAAAGCAAAGATATTTTGAAAAAAATCCAAACTCCAGTGCAGGATTTATTTATCTGCAACTTGAGTTAGAAGTACAGTAACCAGAATGAAACAGAGCACAATAAATGTGAAGAACTGATTCTCTTTAACTTACAAACGCTAGGTTTGACTCTCCTGTCATCCTAGCAGCATAATTCCAGGAAAATTCCTCTCAAGTCAGTTTAGTTACACCAGTGTAAATGAGAAGAGAATTAGATTCATTGTTTGCAACAAAGAGCAGGAAGTAATTACACCACTGTTTCTACACATACTATTATTAAGCCATCAGTAATTCCCAAGTATACTAAGGATTACACGCAATATGGGTAAATGTACATTTTTCATGATTTATTGATAGTGATGGATTAAAAAAAGATATAACTGCACTGAAATCAATCCATTATCTTTGAATTCTGCTAACTAATATTGCAGAAAAGCAGCTGAAAATATTAGGAACTACCATTTCCTAATTATATGCTATCAATAAGAAAGCATATTTACTAATTAGCCCCTAATGCTGCTATTTCAGTACAGTCATCTAAGGTTTTATAGCACAATGTTTAAAATAGGTCTTTTTAGGTCAGAAGGAATGACCTGCAGGTGGTCTCATAAAAGCTCCAATACAGGCAATAGGGATTACCATAATTACTTTGCCACTCTACAAGTAGTTAATGGGATTACACCCTAAGGCTATCCACTTGTTCACAGTGCCCAATGCAAATTTTCCAAAAGAATCTGGGTAAGCACAAATGCTTTAATGATACACTTCATAACTTCATCTACTGCACTGCAAAAGGAGCACTAATAAATTACAACACCCTAAATCAATCTAACTTCTTCAGCTTCCTGTACCTCCTGTCACTGATGCAGTAAGTCTTCCATCTGTCTCCTTCAGGCAGTCTCCATTCTTCCTCATTTTCACTGATGTTGGGTCTGAAAGATGCTTCATCGTTCCTATTGGGGCTCACAGTCCACAGTTTCTTACTTTGCTGATTTCCATACATTTCCATTTTTGGCCAGCCCTTCTATTTCTTTTTCATGTTTGGACTGAAATAACCTCATTTTTTCTACCCTGCCTTACAACTATATTCTTTTCTCACCCACTCTGTTTCTTTCTTCATCGGTTTGTTCAAATAGCTTATCTAAGTTTTCCTATTACAATTTGTTTTCTCTTGTTATCTTCATACACTGGTTATTTGCAACCTCCTTCTCCTTGTCTTGTCCTGTTTCTCTCCACTGTCTCTAAAACACATCCACCAAAACCATGTTCTTGCTTATGAAAATGGTTTCTTCTTCCTTATGGCTCTTTTGCATCTTCTACTGGTGACCTATTATTCCCCAGTCTAACACATAGCCCAAGTTTCTTCCTCACCAATCAGCCCCTGTTCATATCACAAACACTGTTCTCACCATATCACCTCTCCATTATTCCACTCTTCATTTTCCTCTTAAATATCCCCTCAATTTTTATCTGATTCAAAAAAACCTCATCCTTACCTACAGCCTAACTGCTAACGTTCCTCTATCTCTTCTCAGCGTAAACTCTATTGTCCTTCTCACTTTGTCTCACCTTTTATCCCTCAAAAACTTTTGCTTTGCTTTTTTAATGTCTTGGCCTGATTCGTTATTTATGCCATTGTGCCTCCTGTCCTTCCCCTTACTGCTAGCTTCTCATACACATGCTTTCTATATTGACTTCAGAAAGATCCAAGGTACATTTTCAGATTTAACAGTTATCCTACACCTTGCTTACTGTCCTACATATAAGTTGCCTTTAGGAAAACGATCACATCTTTAAAAAGTTCTGACAAATCCCATACAGGTTTATAAATACACAAAATAATTAAAGAGTTAGGAGAAAGAAAAGAGCAAATCCCAGATCAACTAATAACAAAGCCCTTTATCCAGCCTGCTGTCTGCAACTAGAACTGTGCAAGCTCTTATACTGCAATAGGTACTAATTCTTTAATTAGATGACTAAGTCATAAGAAATGTTAATTTGTATCTTAACCCAAAAGATAAAACCTAGCGCAGAATTTGGAAAGCAGAGTGACAAGAAGGTACTACACAAAAATTAATTCCTTGCTGTTACTCTTAGCCTATAAGTTTCTTTAATTCCATTTGAACCGCTATAATGATATCATCCATGATAATTCAAACGCTATCCCCAAAAGAAGAAAAAGTCCTATCCAACAAAGGATACTGTTTGCAAAATCAGAGGATGCATAATAGATGCAAGTGTGTCCTTCCTAATTCCCAGAGGAAAATCCCACACCTGTGGTGGATTTAGTTTTAGGGCACTCATTCACTCCTTGCCAACTTGGATCAAATTGTTTTCAGAAAGAAAAGAGCCTTTAGCCCTTCATCCCACTTCTTGCTTGTTAGGCACAGAATGGACAATAAAGGGAAGACACATAACCCAATAATGTGGCTCCACAGCTTAGATGCAACAGAATCTGATTTTGTCTCTGTAAGAACAAAAATCAAATTGTGTTCCTCCAAAATACTAGTATAAGAGGCAATCAAAATGCAATTTAAATATAATGAATGGTAAATAACTGTTTTAGTACCCTTTTCTATAATAAGAACGGACAGACCGATATGCATTCTGTAAATCTTTCATACTTTGCAGTAAATATATTTATAGAATGCAATTGCCACAAAGGAGGTAAATAGGCAGTATTATGTTCATAACTTTAAAAAATATTGTAAAGACATATAGTTCTAAACAACGCATTTTGGGAAAATATTCAAAACAACAATCAACAAGTAACT
Organism: Strix uralensis; assembly: GCF_047716275.1. Lineage (NCBI taxonomy): Eukaryota > Metazoa > Chordata > Aves > Strigiformes > Strigidae > Strix > Strix uralensis. Next base: position 119,127,336 of record NC_133972.1, read on the forward strand.
AGTTAACTAGCCCTGGCTTCTTCTGTCATCCCCTTGTTACAGCAGGATAGACTCTTAAGATTTACATAAACAGAATCTATTTATTGAACCTCTTATCGGCTTTAACAGGCTATGGGTGACATTCTTACTGAATTAGCAACTGCAGGTTCACTGAGCATGCAAATACTGATTTTTATTGTGAAATACCTTTGACTATCAGTTCTGCATAGTTTGATACACCAACTCCTCCTTCTGTCCGAATCATGCAGCGGTAGTTGCCAGCGTCCCGCTTTGTGGCATTTACCACGCTAAAAAGAGCTACGAATCGGCGAAAGTTGAACACTTTAATGTCCTTCAAAGGTGCATCCCTTACATAAATACCCTAAACAAAGAAACAAAAATAAAGAATATTGTTAGTCATGTTAAAAAAACCACCGACAACCAATTTTATTTCTTTCAAGTTCCCCAAGAGGGGAGGCAAGATAAAAGCATAAGTCTGTATGTTACTTTTACAGATGTTTATGCTGTGTGAAACTTTACTGCCTTCCCATGTGAGTTAAACCATTCATCATCAGTGGGCGACCACTCATCTGGAACAGCTGCTTTCAACTCTTTATAGATTAACTAATAGAAAGATTTAAGAGCAATGTAACATTTACTTGCTTGGCTTGCTTTACACAAATATTTAAAGTTATTTCTTTTAAAGAAACATGAAACCCAGCATTCTCGGTCTCTGCATCTGCTACTTGGCACATGCATCTTGCACAGCTTGCACGCAAATGTCAGTGGATGGTTCTCATATAGCAGCACCTACACATGGAGTTATCAGCGACTCAGGTGGAAGAGACCAAGCACAGATTTACCAGGCAAATGACCAACAAGGCTGAAGCTGTCTCCATCTCTCACTTCCTCAGCATGATACTGGGAATTGGGCAGTTTCTGCTTCATTTCAGTGTCTTGTCCTCAATTCAACATTTTGCATGGACGGCACAAGGAAATGACCTACATAACAGCCGAGGAGCACAAGTCCCAGCGTAAGTCCCATGCTACCAGCCTGCTCCCTCATGTGATCCAATGCATGGCTGGAAGAGTGAAGAAGGGAAGGTAGCAGACAGAAGAGGGCAGAGGTGACATCTTGCCATGTCCTCTGTCATAAAGATGAGGGCAGAGAGACTTGGCTCTCAAATCCTCATCAGAACTCATGCTCCATCTGCCCATGAAATAGGATATGTGCACTATGAACACTCAAAAACCCTCAGAAAATGTATAATCATTGAATTACTAGAGCTGGCTGAAAAAAAACATACAAAATCTAGTGACATTTACTCAATCAAACAAGACACACTTTTCACAGAAACATATATATTTCAGCAAACTGAAGGCTACAGCCATTATCAAAACATCAAGAGAAACTTGAGAAGCCCAACAAGCACCTCCCAGCCTCTCTCCAGGAAAGCATATGAACAGCCTGACACTACCTAACGATACTGGTTATTTTTAGCAGGTTTTTCTGACTTCAGGAGCTTCAAGCAGGGCAAAGGTCCTGCACTACCGAGCTTCTATAAGCCATCAAGACAGCTGGTGATGCCTGTTTTTCTGCCCTAGAGTTTCTAGTGTGTCCAGCAGAATTTAAGACCTATATAGGAAATACTGATCTCATTTTGTTATGGCCTTTACTGGCCGCTATATTGAAAGTACCCTTAAATAGCAGTTATAACCAGAGAGTTTCAAATAACAGCCACATAAAATTAAACTCATCCATAAATCACAAAACCAAGTCAAAGTTAATCACGCAGTTAATGCCAAAGAAGCAGCATAATTAGCAGTAAATAGTGATTCTCACGCACAGTAAGGTAGAGTTATTTCTTCTTCAAAACTAAACGTGGGTGATGCACAGCTTATTTAAAAGAAAAAAATGCTTCTACAATGCCCAAAGAAGCACGTACTATCATGCTTTAAAAATTACTCAGTCTTAAATTATTACTTGAGAATTACTTCAGATAATTGTCAGCTCCTTAAAATTCCTCGAATTCTGAGCTGCCGATAAACCAGCTTCTCTGACGTAGCATAGCAGTTACTGAAAACAAAACCTGGAAAGAAACATTTCCAAATACTATTTCAAAACTACTATTTTTACTGATTTTGCCACTGTAATAGCCTTCTTGTAAGAATGGCTACAGATAGCAAGAAGCAAGCAGAGTGGGTTAATTATTATTTCTGACAATTAATATTTCTTAAAAGCAACATCATTTTTTATCTAAGACAATAACTGATTAATCCTAATTATCAGAGCTGCTGACCAGTCACAAACCACATGGTTTTAATGTATGTTTCTGTAGCTTTCAGACACTTTAAGGGCTGTGCATAGCCAAGTCATGTGCTTACATTACATCCACCCACACTAGTTTTTCCTGTTTTCTAGTCACAACATCAGGAAGCTTTACACAGGCTATTTTATCCTGCCAAGAAATAGGGTAAGTTATTCTCTAGGGAACAACATACTGCCACACACTGATTAATTCTAGTACCTAAACTAGATCAGCTCATTTAGAGTGCGAACAAGCCCCTCTGCACTCCAGCCTGCACAGCACACTCACCCTTCCACACGGGGCACCTGCATCCAAAATTCACCCGGACTCTCACAAGCTATAATACAACCAAAGAGCCGTGTAAACATTTTAAGAATTATTTCTTGCTGTTCCCACCCAACAAAGGCTACAGGCAATGCCAAGAGGCAGTATAATTTCTGCCTTAATCTGCAGCCCATGAAGAGGGGAGACCATGGAAAGGTGTGATGCATGCACCTCACACAGAGGACTGCCTCCTACCAAACTGGCCCACTCAACCTCCAAGTGGCCAGCAGAAATTCTGAACAACACAGCCTGGGCTGTCATATAAACTGCCAGCAGCCCACAAAGGGAACTGCTCAAAAACCCGATCCCATAGGGCATATTTCCCATCACTTTTGTGTGTATGTAGAATGAAAATTGGAGCTGATCAATGCATTGCAGCATTTGTAATAAATTATGATTTCACTGGGGTCCCATAATCTTCTTCACCTTCCACTGATTCTCGAACACACTAATCTCACCTGATTTCATGTTTTAACTACTGTTCTACAACAGGAAATCTTAGTTTGATCAAATAATTGACTTATATGGCCATGCAACACATGCTATCCATTCACATGTCAATAATTTTGACTGAAAAATGGAGAAGCCAAAGCACATTTCAGAGGCACACACCATTTTGCTCAAACAAACAAGCTACATGAGCCTTAAATGTAGAGCTTGGCTCTACAGAAGATTTTTGTCCCCCACCAAAATCCAGATGTGAAACAGGTTATTAATGGTGGCTTCAAAATTCATGAAGGAGCTCCAGAATAAAAAGCCTTTACTATTATTATTTACTATTAAAAATTTACTATAAATTTACTATTATCACACCTGTAAAACATATGTAAGATTATTATTAATAAAGATTATCTTGACTGACTTCTCTTAAACATTACAAACTCACAGTGGCAAAGTGTAGAGTATGTAATTATATGTTAGAACTCAAACAGTCCCACCGAAATCACTGACACATTTCCTACTAGAACTCAAAGGAGAAAAAAAAAAACAAACCAGATTTTTTTCTTTAGTCTCTTTCAGAAAAATATTTTAAAGGAAAACATAGCGCCTGAAACAGACAAAGACTAAGAAACATAATTGCTTTACTTTCCACAAGAAAAACTACATCTCAACAGAGCAAGTCTCCCCTCTCTTCTGGGACGACAGCAAATGAGTAGGAGAGTTGCCTAATTGATTTAAGCCTGAGCATAAAGGAATGGTAATGGAGGTAATGAATTCAAGTATAAGAAAAGTTCAATTCACAGACATTGGAAAAAACAGTAAAAAAGGCTGCACAGATAAGAAAAAAAATCCCACACCTACAACCTCTCCCAAACTCATTTCAGCAATGGACAAATGGCAAAAGACTGTATTTAGTCTGAAAAAAAGCTATTTATAACTTGATATATGAATGCAGAATGGCTTCTGTTTTAACTGTACCCATACAGCCGTCTTTGCTCCCTTTATTTGTGATTTACATTTTGTTTTCTCTGACTTACTGCACAGTGTCTTCAGCAAGCTACACCAGTAAGACAGTGGTCACTTTTATGGGTTAGTTAACTAACTATCCAAAATTTGGAAGAGAATGTCGATAATATTTTCTTTACCATATTTAACAGGCCTCTCTAAGCACACTGTATGATAAATGAAAAGCTCTCAGTGCTGATTGTCAATAGCTATTCCATTTAGAACAGCTAGAAATAACTTATATCAAATGAACATTCATTTATTGAACATATTAGTACATTCCCCTACAATTTTTTTACAAATACTTATTTTTAGTAGCATTCACAAAATAAATTTTTAACACTCACTAATGCAACATTCTGAAGTCCCACAAATAAAAAGATTACTTATGATCTATTGCTTTACTAATTACAGCCATCAAAACCTTAATCTCAGTTTTTTTAAGATAGATTCTGAAATTTACCAATAGGTCTTGCAAACTCCCACTTTTTATGTGGAAACTCAAGTCTTCACAAATACATCAGATCTTATTGAAAATTAAACAAAAAATGACAAGTCTGTAATTTACTAATCCCATTCCAGAAAAGAGTATAAAATTCATGATTTACAATGCAACACTATGGTACTCTATATTAAAACCCCTTAAACGGGTTGTTGGAGCACATTTGTAGTATCCTTCTGTTTTCTGGGTGGCGTTTATTTGTTTGTTTTAAATACAATTCAAGGATAAATATGGTTCTTTTTACTGTTTTACTTTAGCCCCGCTTTGCCATGTGAAAGACTTAATTGCAGATTAAGCCTGCTAGCTTTCCCTGTTTCTTCAACTAGGAGAACTGTGTGAACAGGACACTTAATTTTTTGGAAAGAGGAAACTGCCATAATCATTTAATGCTAGACCTGCTTGGACTACAAAGGCCACGTCCCCAGGGCAGAGCTATCTAACCTTCTTACCACAGAAGAATTCTGAGCACAAAACAAAGATTGCAAGACACTGTGATCCAAAAACGAAAATAACAGATTCCACTGGCTGCTGAGCAACCCTATGTTTTCAAATGCTCAGAGAAAGCTTTTTAAAAAAATACACATATTTAAAAATGTTGTTTAAGCCAACCAATGAAAATATGTAACTCGTAAGTCACTTGTAAGAATAAATTTCCTATTAAACAACAAGTTATTTAATATATAGGGATATAAAAAATAATCTTAATTTAACCTCAGGATATACACAGCTTGAAAATCCATATTGCTACTACTAGCATATTAAATGCATACAGAGACAGCTTAAAGCACTTTAAAATGCACATTATTTTTCCATTTTAGGCAAGCTAGAGTGAAAAGAAATGGGTTGATGGTTATTTAAATTAGACTTACAGTCTCTTTTAGGCAATGAACTAACTCTAAGCCTTCTAAATGAACAGCAATTTAGCAGCAACAAGATATATATTAAACCTTTCAGAAATACTTTTAACAAAAATGCAGCAGTAATTCAATGGGATTGAAGTTCTAGGATGTTACATTCAGCACTACCACTGCATTAATCACTCTCAAGGCATGTTTCAACAATTTTGCTAGAGGAGACTTAAAAGGAAATATCGGTCAGTCATCCTGTCCATACAGGTAGATTAAGCAGCTTTTCATACATTTAATCAAAGAAAGGGTTTGCATTATCCCACTTTCAAATATGCACATTTATAAAATTGTTATTAGAGTCATACCAGTGGGATCTCCAATAATATCTGCAGTGCCAGAAGTAATTTTGTTTAAAATATGTATGAACTCTAAATCAAATAGTAATTAATACCTCAACAAAATTGTTTCGCGGAGTTCATATCGTTCCAATAATTAAGATAGTTGGCTCTACCTCTGAATTTCTAGAATTTCTTTCATAACCAAGACAACTGTTTGTCAGTCTAGATTAGAACCACCACAGATCCTGTGATTATCCTGTATTTACTCCATCTGTGTAAGTTAACAAGTGTATTTCATTCAAGTAATGAGGCTGTGCTGGAAAAAGATTATTATTGTCCTATTTGGAATTATTCTGCTATGAGCCAGAATTGCACTCTGCATGTGTAACTAATGGGCTTTCAAGCAAAATGTTATTATTTTACCTTTCAAGAAAGGTTTCAGCTTTCAATATTTTCATGTTTGATAACTGAGTCTTTTCTTCAAATCACATAGATGTCCATAACTCTCTGTTTATTATGACTAAACTTAAAATGCTGGCTGGAGCTGCCAGGTAATATTGTAAGATATTACTAAAGTTACACATCAAGTAGACACATTATCAAATATTAAGCAATGACATCTACTTGAAGATCCAATTAAACATACAGAAATAAACAAAACATTATTGCATTTCTGGAGTCATTAAGCTCAGTGTAATTTACCCAAAGCAGTTACTCTGTACTTACATATTGAAATTGTTTTGTATCATTCTGACAGGACTAAATCTGTTATTACTGCATAGAGATTTTAAAATGAAAAAAAAAACAAAAATAAAACCAAACCAAACCAAAACCCTGCTCAATCTATTTTTTACTTTTATATTAAATTCCAGAGCGATTGAGAAGAGTTAATATTCTCTAACAATTTGTCAGTGCTCACAAAATACGTAAAAATTCCAAATCTTCTTTCCATTCATCTTTAATAGCACACAATAGAATACAAAATTACTTGTAGGGAACTACATCCTCAGAAACATCTGGAGAAAACACAGCACTAGGAAATCTCTCTCTAATGGAGAGGTTTATACTTTGGATAGAAATTATGGCAATAATCCATGTATCTGCTAAGCATTTTGCTGAACTCGCAACCCTACTTATAAAGTCATTTAATCTAATACTGTATCTTAATTCTTTGAAATATGCAAAAATAAGTACTTCTCGTTATCCTTTCATTTGTATTAAAAATTCCAAGAGTTAGGATGAACACCTTGCTAAAAAATGAAGAGAACATACATAGGATTTTAAATACTCTGGCTTGGCATTCTGTAGATGCCAGGCTTATGGAGGGGCTGGGAAGGAGCAGAGTGATGAGGAGAAAATGAGAAAGTAAAGACCATTAGCATAATTTTCATCCATATATACAATGCAAAGTATACTAATGCAGGCATTTGTCTGCCTTTTCTATCCAAGTACATAACAGGACAGTTAAAAATCAGTGCACTCATGTCCCATATTCTCTTCACTACAAAAGTGTTATCTTGTTGGGAAGAAAAGCACCCTGGGATGAAAAAAGTCCAACATGCAAGTTCTGGGGACAACCTGAAGTCTATTCCAAAGTTTTAAACAACCAGAATAGCAGGCAAAACCAAAGCAATACTGAGTCCTACAAAGCAGGTAATGTAGAAGTAGCTGATAAAGAAGCACAAATGTATTTGATGACAAGAAACCATGCCCGTTAAGGAGGAGGCAGTGGCCTCCTGTAAAGATTCTTCAGTGGGAGGAATGAATGGTGAGGAGATGCATGCCTGTCATTAAAGAAAGCTATAGTAAATCCCTCAACAGTGACAGTGCAATTTGTGAATAAAGATGATAGCAGTAATAATAAGTAACAAGTAAAGTACACATTGGTTCATGTAACAGGGAAGCTAATGTAGAGGGGGTTGGCTGGAGGTGTTTTGGTCTTAATCACTGAGTCAGTCACATAAGTTTAACAGCTCCCACCCCCAACACACACCTTCCCCAATGGTCTGTTTCCTTCCTATCATCCGCCCTTTGGGTTTAATTTAATTTAATCTTTGGCTCTCCTTGCCTCAAAACAGCTGCAACAGCTCTCGGTCTTAAAAAAGAAGTCTCCAAATCCAGTCTGAACATGATACCTCCCAGCAGTAAGTTTGTACATTTTAACCACAGTATTCATTGTAAAGGTCCCTGTTTCTTTCTCCCAAAGGTCCAAGAGCATAGCACAGAAAGTGTATTGAGTTTACTTCATCAATTGCCTAACTCGTACGTGTCCCTAAGTGGTTCTACTGCTGCTGAACTATGCTTCCTATCAGGGCAGTCTTCAGGGTCCAGAAACAGGCATACCTAACATGCTCTTGAAAAGCAAGTTGAATTTAAGCAGCCCCCTGTGGCCCAGGTCAACTGCTCCATTATCTCAGGTTTGCTAATCCCCATGTATTTAATACTCCAGAATAACTGGAAGATTAACACATCACACTGAGTTTCTTGAAAAGAGAACACTACTTGGGTTGCTTCATCTTCAAATTCAGACAAGGGTATCAAGAAGGTTAGACTGATAAGGGTAATTAATCCCAGAACAACTTTTGCTATGGGTCATTTCATCAAATGAGCCCCTCACTACAAAAAGGACATTGAATTACTCGAGCGTGTCCAGAGAAGGGCAACGAAGCTGGTGAAGGGTCTGGAGCACATGTCGTACGAGGAGCGGCTGAGGGAACTGGGGTTGTTTAGTCTGGAGAAGAGGAGGCTGAGGGGAGACCTCATTGCCCTCTACAACTACCTGAAAGGAGGTTGCAGAGAGCTGGGGATGAGTCTCTTTAACCAAGTAACAAGTGATAGGACAAGAGGGAATGGCCTCAAGTTGCGCCAGGGAAGGTTTACAGTGGATATTAGGAAGCATTTCTTTACAGAACGGGTTGTTAGGCATTGGAATGGGCTGCCCAGGGACGTGGTGGAGTCCCCATCCCTAGAGGTGTTTAAGAGTAGGGTCGACTTAGCGCTGAGGGATATGGTGTACTTGGGAACTGTCAGTGTTAGGTTAACGGCTGGACTAGATGATCTTCAAGGTCCTTTCCAACCTAGATGATTCTGTGATTCTGTGATATATGGGGATGGATAGAGATGGAGAAGAGGGATGATGGATAGGGATGGAGGAGAAGGATAGATTTATATGCACCCCCTCTAACTTGCATATGTCCATAAATGTCTGCAGGTAAGCAAATTTTCTGCAAATCAGTGTATGTAGTCAATGCATTAATATCTGGTAGTTTCTGAATACCTGATACAGTCTAAAACAGGGAAAACAGGAAGCAGAAGAAACAACTACCTGTTACCAGAAACTTTTTGTCCAGAGTCCAAGTTTCATATCATCCTTGTTAAATAAATATACTAATGGCTCTCCTTATAGATATAAGGTGCAAGTGGGCATCTTCAGCAAATGAAGAGGATCAAAATCTACTAATTTTTCAGGTTACTTGCAAACAAACCTTGCTAAGCTCTCTCTAGCTGTCTTAAGGTTTTGCACTGTCGTCCATAACCAAGGTCCCAGTGGATTTCATAGTTTTCAGTGTACTTCTAAAAGCAAAAGTTTTACGGTTCATGTATTCTTCAGATTTACTTTTTCCCCAAAATCTCTTTTGGTCACAGGAGATTACAAAAGAGACAGAAGATGAACAGTTATATTTTTGCGATAAAGAGGCTTTTTCAAGATAAAAATTTTAATACCTATATTAAAAGTTTTCAGACTCTATATTCCCTTCATAAGCAGGAACAATTGGTATACTAGTTAAAAACAAAATGCATATTTCAGTGTCACAAGCAGAGCAGCATCCACCTCTGCCAGACAGGTGCTAAAGGAAGGCCTCTGGAGAACACCACACATTATCACTCCTTGCAACCTGATGGAAGACCAACACCACTACAGGGATAAGCACCTCTCTCCCCTTTATCTACAGTACCTTTTTTACCTACTGTATCAAGGGTTGCTTAGTTTTCTTGAATTAAAATCATCAAATTTGCTCACATCCACTGAAATTTTTACTTTCTTTTTTGATATCATTACGAATGTGGTCTGTGGTGCTCATTGATCTGAAGAGTTTCTGATCTAAAGGTTTTGACTAATGTCATAATGTAAAACTTCACAGCTGTTTCTGTCAGGTATTTTCACCAGTAATCAACTATTTTGGATAACATTTTAAGCTTCCATATCACTTAGGAAGGGTGGAGCTGGTTCATGAGGATAAGAGTGAAGTTTATTCTTCCATTTACCCTTATCTGCATTTTTTTAGTATTAATAACAAAACAGAATCACAGAATCACAGAGTCATCTAGGTTGGAAAAGACCTTGAAGATCATCCAGTCCAACCATTAGCCTAACGTTGACAGTTCCCAACTACACCAATTCCCTCAGCGCTATGTCAATGTGACTCTTAAACACCTCCAGGGATGGGGACTACACCACGTCCCTGGGCAGCCTATTCCAACGCCTAACAACCCGTTCTGTAAAGAAATACTTTCTAACATCTAGTCTAAACTTTCCCTGGCACAACTTGAGGCCATTCCCTCTTGTCCTATCACTTGTTACTTGGTTAAAGAGACTCATCCCCAGCTCTCTGCAACCTCCTTTCAGGTAGTTGTACAGGGCAATGAGGTCTCCCCTCAGACTCCTCCAGGCTAAACAACCCCAGTTCCCTCAGCTGCTCCTCGTACGACATGTGCTCCAGACCCTTCACCAGCTTCGTTGCCCTGCTCTGGACATGCTTGAGTAATTCAATGTCCTTTTTGTAGTGAGGGGCCCAAAACTGAACACAGGAATCAAGGTGTGGCCTCACCAGTGCCAAGTACAGGGGTAAAATCACTTCCCTGTCCCTGCTGGCCACGCTATTTCTGATGCAAGCCAGGATGCCATTGGACTTCTTGGCCACCTGGGCACACTGCTGGCTCATGGTCAGCCGGCTGTCAATCAACACCCCCAGGTCCCTCTCTGACTGGCAGCTCTCCAGCCACTCCTCCCCAAGCCTGTAGCGCTGCTGGGGGTTGTTGTGACCCAAGTGCAGCACCCGGCATTTGGCCTTATTGAAGCTCACACAGTTGGCCTTAGCCCATCGCTCCAGCCTGTCCAGATCTCTCTGCAGAGCCTCCCTACCCTCGGGCAGATCAACACTCCCACCCAACTTGGTGTTGTCTGCAAACTTACTGAGCATGCACTCGATCCCCTTGTCTAGATCATCAGTAAAGATGTTAAACAGGAGTGGCCCCAAAACCAAGCCCTGGGGGACACCACTTGTGTCCGGCCGCCAACTGGATTTAACTCCGTCCACCACAACTCTTTGGGCCCGGCCATCCAGACAGTTTTTTACCCAGTAAAGAGTGTGATCACCCAAGCCTCGAGCAGCCAGTTTTGCCAGGAGAATGCTGTGGGAAATGGTGTCAAAGGCCTTACTGAAGTCAAGGTAGACAACATCCACAGCCTTTCCCTCATCCAATAAGCAGGTCGCCCTGTCGTAGAAGGAGATCAGGTTTGTGAAGCAGGACCTGCCTTTCATAAACCCATGCTGACTGGGCCTGATCATCTGCTTGTCCCGCATGTGTTGCGTGATGGTACTCAGGATGAGCTGCTCCATCAGCTTCCCAGGCACCGAAGTCAAGCTGACAGGCCTGTAATTTCCTGGATCATCCTTCCAACCCTTCTTATGGATGGGCGCCACATTGGCCAATTTCCAATCTGTCGGGACCTCCCCGGTCAGCCAGGACTGCTGGTAAATGATGGAAAGCAGCTTGGCAAGCACCCCAGCCAGCTCCTTCAGCACCCTCGGGTGTATCCCATCAGGTCCCATAGACTTGTGTGTGTCTATGTGATGCAGCAGGTCACTAACTGTCTCCTCCTGGAATGCGGGGGGGTCGTTCTCCCAGTCTCTGTCCTCTGGCTGAGGAGGCTGGACTCCCTCAATACAACTGGTCTTGTTATTAAAGACTGAGGCAAAGAAGGCATTAAGGACCTCAGCCTTCTCCTCATCACTTGTTACCATGTTTCCTCCTGCCTCTAGCAGGGGATAGATACTCTCCCTGGTCTTTCTTTTGCTACTGACATACTTATAGAAACATTTCTTGTTATCCTTGATTGCTGAATCCAGGGTAATTTCCATTAAAACATTAAAACTTGCTGAACTTTCTTCATGGTTACTGAATTTGGCTCTTGTGCCAGGCAGGGCAGTTCGGGTGGATTGGGAGGTTTACCCCATAGAGCAACTTTGCCGGCCAGGCTTCTGCAATGTTTCTGAGCAGAAAAATATAAGGCTCATTTTTGTCTCCACTATTACTGTGGCACCATCTCATACAAGTAGTGTAAGGCTAGAATACAGATTTGGAGTAGCTATCGCACCATCAGGCATTTTACTTTTTTCAACTGTGCATTTCATTGGTTATAGTATCTCTGTAAACCCCAGTTGTGCTTCCCTTGCAAGAACTGTTGTTGCTTCCCTGCTGGCAGGTTGGCAATCCATTTCCAACACTTCTGAGAGTATATCAGTTCCCTGATTTTGAGAATTTAGTCCTAAAGCAATCTCAGCGCTCAGAGAGGCATGCCAATGGTAAGAGTACACAGCACCTGATGTGCCACTCAGCCTCACTGATGCTAATCTATAAAGGAAAAGATAGTGTCCGAGGAGAAAAATCACCTTTACTGTACATTCCTACCACAGTCCAAACACATTTTGTAAATTCAGCTGCACATAGTTTACTAATAAAAACACTGGGCTGGATGGTTTCTGCTGGCCAGCTCCAAAACATCACTGAAGTCAAAATACCTCACAGATACATTCATTTCAAAATTTCTTTTTGTTCATTGGGTTTATCATTAACAGTCCACAATTAATTAATTTCTCCTAGTCTTTGGTATGACTAATAACTGAAGATTCTGTAAGAGAAGTTTTAGCATCAGAGAAAGATTAATCAAACCTATACAGACATAATAAAACCAGTAAGCCAAGGTAAAAAAGCCTGACTGGTGTTACCCCTGATGGGAGATGGCAATCCAACAGACAGAAGAGAGAAAAGTATTGCTCTAAGCATGATGAAGCCTTCAGCCCTATTGTCCAGAGGAAAGAGATGTAACTGCTCACAACAAAGCTTCTCACATAAGCAGTGTATTCACCTTCCACAAAGGATGAGCATCTAACCTAACAACTCTTTTGTAAGAGGAACTGGTTTGGAAGTTTAGGGGTACATATTCAAAAACGTATTTGACTTTCCATACAATCTAAATATATACTGTCTTAAAGTTGTAGTATATCCATTTGCTCACAGCTAAAGTGGAACAATTAAAATAAAAGTAGATACTTTGTTCCAAAAATTTGGTGTGGGATCTCTAATACGTGTGAAAATACTTTAAAATTTTATAAGTTTGAAGTGATATTTAGCAAGCTGAGCTTTGTTACATTTCTCTCTTATGCCTCTCTTTAGAGAAAGAGAATATGTAAATCAAACTAAATCCTTCTATCACATTTTATTGAAGTTCTTAAAATGCAGAAAATCAGAAAAATTCAACTTTGCCTCCTAAAAAATTATTGTGACAGAGTTCATGCAAATTACACCTCAAGCAGAATTAAAATAAATGCAAACCCAACTAGCTAACACAATATTGTACACAGATGTTTATAAAATAGTGCTGTAAAAATTATGTGACAAGGAACAGGGATATATAGATAATGCATTGTTCCACAGATGCTTCAAAGCACCTTTTCTTTGCATTTTCTTTACATTTATAAATCATATGAAAAGAAGCTTCTTTTTGCCACTTCTATACTACTGGCATTTTATACACAGTACTAGATTGCAGCCTCTGCATTAACAGATGATTTTGTATTTCCAACACTCTCCTAACAATACGCTACTCCTTCCGCATAAATTGCTGGAATTTGAGTGTGATCAGAGGTTTAATAGGTCAGTGTTCATTGACAGCCAAAGCCCCACCCCAACTGCTTTGCTGGGTTTCCTCTGTGTGCTCTTATTGCTGAGAATTTCCTTTCTCTTCCTTTATGATCGACAGAAGTAAGAAATAAGAAGTGTAAACTGACAGAAATAGAAATTAACAGAAAAGACAAATCAAGAGGTTAAAACAGGAAAAAAGAAGAATCTAATCAATTACAGAAATAGTGTGTGTATATAAGCACACATCTCACCTCATCCAAGAAAATCCATTTCAGTTATTTCCTTACCGACAAGAACAGTGATTTTTAAATATTGTCAAAGAATCACAAAATAACTGTAGGTGGGAGGGATTTCTAGTGATCATGTAGCCCTAGCCCTCTGCTCAAAGCAGAGCCAGCAGCAAGTGTCTCATGACTTCATCCAGCTGCATTTTTGATATCTCCAAGGATGGAGATAGCCTCTCCAAGCAACTTGTTCCAGTGTTTGAACACAATAAATGATATTTTTTTCTTATGTTTAAGTGGAACTTTCTGTATTTCAGCTTGTGCCCATTGTGTCTTATCCTGGCACTAGATACCACTGAGAAGAGTCTGGCTCTGTCATCTCTACTCCTGTCAAGATCTCCCCTGATTCTTCCCTTCTCCAGAATAAACAGCCCCACCTGTGTCCTTGTATGTCAGAACCTCTGGTCTCTTAACCCTCCTCCTGCGTGTCCATATCTTTCTTGTACTGGGGAGCCCAGAACTGGACACAGCACTCCAAATGTGCCTCCCCAGTGCTAAGCAGAGGGGAAGTATCACCTCCCTTGACCTCTTGGCAACACTCGTCCTAATGCGGCCCACGAGGCTGTTAGTCTTCATTGCTGCAAGGACACATGGCTGGCTCATGGTCAACTTGTCCACCATGATCACAAGGTTCTCCGCAAAGCTACTTTCAAGCCTGTCAGGCCCCCGTGTGTAGTGGTGCGTGGGATTACTCCTTCCCTGGGGTAGGACTGCGCACTTCCCTTTAATGAATTTCACGAGGTTCCTCTCCACCCATTTGTCCTGCTTGCCAAGGTCCCTCTGAATGGCAGCCCAACCCTCTGGTGCAACAGCCACTCCTCCCAACTTCGTAACGTCTGTGAACTTGCAGAGTGTGCACTCTATCATCATCCAGGTCAGTAATAAAAAGGCTAAACAGTACTTGTCCCAGTATCGATTCCTAGGGTGCACTACTAGTGACTTGTCTCTATAATGCATTATTATTCATTATAAAGTACAATCAGTATACATAGTGAATGCTATACATAATTGCTAACGTGCACAAGTTTTTCTATTAGCCAAATATAAACACAGTTTAGGTTTTGTTTTGTTCTTTCTTTCTTTTTTAGCCTAAGGTAAGGAAATCGCTAAGAATGGTCAGGCCATCTGTACATGTGTTACTTTTTCATTTCTCCTCAAAGAACTTAAAGCTTCCCAACAAAATCCAGGCAAATTTGAAGCATTATTTCAATTCTTACCATGTCTGTAAAAATAAACAGCACAGTTCTGCAACATTACCCAAAGTGTAAGCTCAAGTATATTACAGGCATCAGACAATTCATATTTAAGGCAGATAATGAAGGAAAAGTTTTCATCAAAGATCACAGCTCCTTATACATTGTGTAACACAAACATGACACACATCACAAGCTTCCTATAACCTGCTGTTCACAGAACATTTTCTGTCACATAGTAAGATTACTATGCAGTTAATGAAAAGCAACTAAAACTGATTAATGAAAATTAATGGTAAATATACAATATTGACTGCAAGAAATGCACTAAATATATACTAGAGTGGAGGGGGAGACGCAAAGAAATTAGCATACCAAAACCTGGAAATAATATTAAATGGTTACCAAAATTTTTAAAAAGTTTAACTTTCATATATTCAGTAATAGTACCCCTTCCTACAGGGCACTAATATCCTTGTAACAGTCAAATCAGCTCAGGTTATCTACAAAAAAACATATCAGGATGCACATGCATCAGGATGCATGCAGTCTTGGCAAAATCTGTAGCTGATTGATGTCATTAAAGTTCTTCTCAAGTCAGTGGACTCAAAACAGTTTGCTATGCACAAGGTGATTGATCAGTCTTGGAAGCCTGAGCTATTTATGACCAGGAGGAAGAATGATCTCCTGCACTCCTGTAGTACACAAAAGCACCTACTGATCAAAACCAAACAATCTTTTTTTTTCTAATATTCAAAAGAACATCATCTTTAGGCCTATCTCATTGTACAGTTTATATTAACAGCTTCACTCGTTTGTGTTACTAAGTTGTTACATATGTATATGATTTAACTTTAACAGGTAAAATACTGCTTCATTATTTTAGTACTCAAAAATGGCTGAAACATTTTTTCCTCAAGTGCTTCCAGACTTAGCAATGAAAATGATAATTACGTGAAAGCCTCAGAGAGTTTACAGCATAACAAAAAATTCTTATGAAACTCTAGGACTTCAGGTCACCTTCTCGTATATTTTATGTGATTTACATAAACAAGCATATGCACACACGCACACAAACTATTTTGTATATCCTATAAATATAGTTTATTTTCATAATTTGCCAGGAGTCATTGCACTGGTTCTACATTCTCACAAGGATTTTTTTGCTACCTCTCATTTGTGTGTGTGTGTATGTGTGTGTATTCCAAAGGAAAACAATTTGCTTTCCAGAACTGCCTCTGACACAGGATTATATCTCTTCCTTTGAATAAATAATAAATAATGCATACAGGGTTTGCAGTTGTGTATGTAGAGAAAGAAAATCTTTCATACTCTTCATACCTTCAGCAAAAGATTACTGAAGATACAAAAAAAGATACACTGAATAAGGCATAAGACAGCTTTCAGGAAAGACAGGAAGAAAAGCCAAATCCCTTATTAACAGGTAATAAACTGTTTACATAGGGTAGAGAAGGCTGGCCATTAGAGTGATACTGTTCTTTGTTACTTGACTGCAACAGAGGTAGCATGGGTTCTGCATGCATAAACCACAGGTATGAAAGATTTCACGCTCTCCCCTTCTATCAGACAATACCCATTAGTCTTTTGCTATTGGCAAGTCTGATGACGAGGTTTACTACAGCTGTCAGACATATCATGAGATCCTATTGTTACTTGCTTACCTTCAACAAAGTTTTAGTAATACTCTGTATTACTGCAATAAAAGTTATGTGTCCAATAATTACATTTTTAAATAATTATTTGAATTTCAGCCACGTTTTAGAATGAGGCTAGGAAAAATACATCACTTCAGTGAAGTGTCGACCTTTCTCATCAACTGTAGCTTTCCAGTGTTTGAGGAACCTCTCTCAAGAAAGGCTACCCACACTGAGTGAAGGTACAAGTCTCTGAAAAATGCAATCGCCACATGTTTAGTTATGCTACAACAAATCTTTAGAAATTAGTACCAAACGATTGGATTTGATACAAAAATGGAATTTCATGATACCTGGGTATCACTGGAACAGTAACTTCCCTGAAGTCACACTCTAGATCATTCTAAGAACAAGTAGCACAGAGGGAACTGAATGAACCAGCTGCAAATTAGAAGCAGCAGCAGACGGGGGTGGGAAGATGGATGGAGGCAGGCCTGAGAAGTTAAGGAACAAACAAGCCAGTTGCAGAATCTTTATGAGTCCATGACTTAACAGACACGCCTTTGTCACCGAGACTTTATGGCATGTCACTTAAACTTTTCCCAGGACTCTTCTAACTGCATACTGATATTCTAGATACCTAATTTTTGTCTTTGAGGTCAACTCCCCAAAGTACTGGCCACTCACTATTGCAACTACCATCAGTGGACACTGAGCTCAGTGCTCAGTGCCTTACATGCAGAGAATCAGGTCCAGATGTCTCAGAGACTGTTTCCAAAAGGAAGGGATATATTTTGCTTTTGTTTCTCAGTACCTATGTTCCTCAACTATAAAATGAAGATCATATCAATCCATCCCACAGAAACAACTTAATATTGTGAAGCATTAAGATTAGTCGAAAAGATTCCATTAGAAAATGAATAACCTGTTTTCAGAATTGATTTGTATAGTGTTTAGTAAGCAAAGTGACACCCTACATCCTTCCTTGTGTGAAGGAACCCAGATATTAAGGAGCTATTCTTCAACTGAATACATCCTCTGTACTGAACGAGATAGGGATTCTGAAGAGAAAAAAAGATGTTAGTATGTAGCTTAAAAAGGTAGGCTCAAGAGGTTCAAACTTTTAAGGCTGAAGAGGTACAACTTTTCCCAAGTACTGCCTTGGAAACATTTATTTTAATATTTAATATTTAATATTAATATTTTAATATTTAAGCAGTTTTCACTTGATAATAAATTAATTTTACTTACTATTGAATATGTAAATATTCAATATATGACAGTTCAAACTTCACACACTTGCAGAGAAGACAATTTATGTATGTGTATATCTTGGACTTGCAGTGGAAGAAATTTACCTGGTTTTAAGTAAATCATTATTTTTCTAAAATTCATTCTCATTTGCAAGCTACAGTTTAGATTCCTGGCTCAAAGAGGTTGGTGGAAAGCAAAATGTTTGCTTTTTCAATATTCTAGGTTGCACCAAAAGAAGGTTACTTCCGAAAAAGAATTCTACCCTCTTCCTCCTATAATACAGATCGGTGTTTCTTGTGCCAATTTACTAAATACTAAGACTAGCACAAGGTTTCCAGAAGACATTGTCTCCACTGCTTTCACTTGACTATTAATTGTTCTGTGTTCCACATGTTAATTTCTTTCCAAATTCTAACTTTGGCTCCCACCTACAATTTTTAATTTTTTTTTTCTAAAGTGTATTTCCACTCCTTGGGATTACCAGTTCCTTTAGTGCCCAGCACTTTATCTTATTTTTGGTGTCAACTTCTGGAACTTGTAGTTTCAAAGAGGAATTTGTTTAAAAAAATATTACAGCAGTTGCCACAGCCCTTACTGTAGGAGCACACAAAAGAGCACAGGAATGGCCTTTCTGCTCAATCATTCAATGGAATAGAAAGAGTCATCCCATATTGACAATAACCTCTGTTGTCCGCAGATGTGATAAAGAAAATGTAAGCAGATGGGATACATCTGTTAATTATAAACGTTCATTCATTAGTGTCATCAGATTTATTTTTAAGGTACGTTTATGTTTAGAACATAAGCTAATGGGGACGTGAATTCATAAACATACAACCTAGCCAGTGACCTTATTAATTGGACACTAGTTACAACAACAAAAACAAACTTGTGTGATGCTGTGTTGTGTTCCTGAGTCCTTTCGTCTGACTTTAACTTGAAATGATGTCACTGAAAACACCCACAATTTGTTGTCAAATTATCTGACAAGCTTGCAATCACAGCTCATGCACTAGAGTGCATGGCTGCATAGCAGGAAAAATGTTTTTCTTGCAAACCACTCCACTATGGAATAGGTAAATAGCTTTCTGTCTTCCATTTCCTGAAGGAGTAAATACTGATCACAGAATCATGAAACAAATTTCATGGCTCAGTGGTCTAATTTGGGCATCTTAGCTATGAATTGTGGTTCCCCCATCACCCTTTCAACTGCAAAAACTTTCATAATACTCTGTAAATTAATAGGCTCCACATTCCATAGGTAATAAGAGTAGAATAGGCTTGAAAAGATAAAAAAAGAGAGGGAAATAAAATATGATCTATGGATTTCCCTTAGGACTGCTTCAAGGCCTGGGCATTATTAAACTAAGAACATCCATGCTGTTGCCAACAACTACTCTGCAAAGACAGGGAGACTAAAACAACCAGCCAAGTTACAGTCATTCATTTGTTTTAACGAACACATATTCCTCACAGTCTAACAGACTGTAAAGAGTAAAGTATTTGTTCACCAGAAAAATGTGTACTATTCAACTCGAAGTCTTCTGCTGCATACAGGCTGAGAGGTACTACATAAAAGAGATAGAAGTACAGGAGTAAAATCCTGTCACTACTGGAAACAGTCAGAAATGTCACTGAATTCAGTGGGTTTGATTTCACCCTGGCAATTTACTGTACTTCAGATTAACAATGTGAATCTGAAAAAAAATGACAGGTACTGGAAATCATTTGGAAGTAAATTATCTCACAACATTTTGGAATTGTCAAATCCAAACAGATCAGGCCTCCTGATATATCATATCACTTACTATGGTTTGCCCTTAAGGTTTTGTAAATGTAAGGAAACAAACCATGAAAAGGATGGTAGAAAGGGCTTAATATTACTGGTGGACAAACTAGGCATACTGGAGAGATTGCGCAACTCGTTTGTAGTACCTCTAAAACCTGAATTCCTATTACCTGAGTGCTAGCACAAATGTCTGCAGAGAATGGTGCTCTCTG
This sequence comes from Strix uralensis, assembly GCF_047716275.1. Taxonomy (NCBI): domain Eukaryota; kingdom Metazoa; phylum Chordata; class Aves; order Strigiformes; family Strigidae; genus Strix; species Strix uralensis. Next base: position 119,147,395 of record NC_133972.1, read on the forward strand.
GCTCTAGTGTACCTAATAATGTTTTTTATTAAGATGTTTTGTTGTTGAATATTGTTTCTACTGTTACTGGGAACGAAAGGATCTTTAATGGCCATTTAACTAGTCCTACGACACAGACTATACCATGTTTTCTGACGGCTATTACAGATAGCTACATTGTACTCATGGTCCTGTGGCAGTGTCATGAGATGTTATAAGCAGGCGTATACAAAATTCCTCAATATCACACCATGAAACCAGATGGTCTCAGTTGATTGATGGCGAACTGCAAGTTCTGGGGATCTGTTACCCGCTAGTGACCTAGCACACTAAAATACAGCTAATCCCTTTGGGAACCGTATCTCATAGCCTTGATTTGCAGCATCCCACACATGGAGCTGTCTGATCAGTCTTACTGTAAGTTGCAGCAGACATCTGTGGAAACTGGCAAACAAGTACAAAAATAAATCCAAGTTATCCAGGAGATCCTGTCAACTTTTAAAATGTTCTTACACAAAGGCACACTTGCACAACCTTGGACTGATTACCAGAGGGACCTGTAGTTGCATGGGCAGGATAAATAAACAGTAGCCCTGCTGGAAGATAAAATTCCTCAAAAAGTCAATCTGTCACTACTGTCATATCCTTCAATAGAGAGAAAAAAAAAAAAACCTCAATCGTGTATAAACAAGGAATCACTTAACTAAGCTCAGCAAAGATATTCTGGAATCGCTACTGCTGTTAAAAAGAATGATTTTTATATGACATAAAATCAAGAAGGATATTTAATTTCTAAAATAAAGAAATTACATTTCAGCCTTGAAAAGTATTTGTGTGTCCTAAATTCCGTGCAAAAAAATGAAAGCTGAAATTATACTGTCCTGAAACCTGTGGAAAAACTGAATGGAAACAGATTTTCCCTATATTGAATTCTACCTTCAATTATACAAAAGAGCATTATGCAAAAGTTTAAAGGTTCTAGAAAGGTGATCATTGATGAAATAGCAACCCACTATTTTCCCATACATGTTAAACTCTTTTCATGACTGGAAAAATCATTCTTTCAAAAAATCTCAGTGGCTTAGGAAAGACAGAAGTCTAATTCTACCAATTCAACACTGTAATACTAGCTTTAAAGGGCTGGCGTGTTGGAGAAATATCAGCCTTATATCAGCACAGAGGTTGAAAATACCCATGCAAACCCAAATAAAAACAAAGGAGATTTCCATTGCCTTCTATTGTATTTGATCAGGCTCTTTCTGGATAGACATTAGAGTTCATCATTCATATACAGATAAATATGAGTCTTTGCTTTTCAAGTGGTTTTACTTACTTGTTTGTGCGCTATTTTTCTTATAACTATGCAGCTGTTTAAGCTGTCACACTTAAATGAATCATTTCCAAAATGCTTGACGAAATTTTGCACCAAGTGCAATGTGAAAGGAAAACTATAGTAAAAGCCTGAAATTGTTTAAACAACAAAAATAAAGAATTTCATCTCTAAGTCCCACCTATTACTATTGTTTCAATTTCTCATATTCCTCCTTCTCCACATACTGCAGTTTCATCTGACTGATCTCCTTAGGCATTGTTTTAGGCATCCTTATTTCCTTCTCGTGGTCAATGTCCCAATTCTAGCATGTTGTTTTTCCCTTATGGAATGCATAGGGATCTGGAAGTTGGTATATCCCTAATGCTAAGTCCAAATACAGGGTATTGTTTGCTGCAGAGAACAGACAACTCTGGAATGATTGCAGCAAGACAACAATTAAACTTGCACCCCTATTGCTAAAAGAGATCAAGATTCATGTTTTTGATACAAGGTTACACATATGGGTAAGGGGACACTGCCTTTACTGAAAGAAAATGAGTTGGAGACAGCCTTTAAATGAAGATCTGACACCTATCTAGCAGCAACGTTACTGAAAAAGTAAAACATTATGGAGTCGATGAATGTAAGATTCTTTGGCTCTATAATACAGAAGGTCAGATTGTACTGTCATACTGGTCTTCTCCAGACTGAAAAAGTAAGAATGCAATTTTAGCTGAAAATACTAAACAGAGATTAAAGCAAGCCAAGAAAATCTTTATGGGTAATGTTGCAGTTAGCCAGCACAGACATTATGAGAAAGTCACGTGCTGTTCCTTGGGATTTTAGCACTTACTCAAGATCGCCAGATGTAACAAAAACATTACCTTTATTTTTAATAAAGCATCCCATTGAAACAAGGGAGGAAAATCTTCCAGTATCATTTTCTACAACAGAACACCTACTATGCAGCAGTTCAAAGGCGTTATAAAATCTAGTATTGATGAAAAGGACAGCCCTATCATTTTTCATGTTTTACATTCCTTTCAGAGTGATGAACTCCTCTCCCCTCAGATCTCAGTGCATTACGGAAGAAATTACCTGTAACCAGAGTCTGTCACCCGAGTCTGTTCCACCATTGGCAGTGCATTGAAAAGTAGCAAATTGTCCTGCATTGACTTCCACGCTCTGAAGACGCAAGAAATGGGGAGTTTTTGCTGTTGAAAGATAAAGTGTTGAAGTTATGCAACGCAGAAATTCTAGCTATGAATAATACACTGAGCAAATGATATAGCCCTGCTTTAAAAGGTTCAAATCACTGAATACACATTAGATTTTAGGTTGGTTTACTTCTGTACCTGGGAAAGAGCAGAAGAGAAGGGTGCTACTCAATTGTTCCTGCCATGTAAATTATCTTAGCTCAGCGTCCCTCTTGCAGTAACACTCTATTAGTAAAGATCATATTAGAAACTAATTATGTTTTGAACAAAAACCTATTCAATACTTACACTACCAACTAGACAAAACAGTAAGAAGTTGAGTGATGTTGTCAGGGAAACAGGTTTTTCTTTTTAACCAGGTACAGTGTCTATAGAGGACAGGTTTTAGAAATGCACCACAAACAGCTAAAATACAAACATAACACTCCCCATACAACTACAGCTATATTATTTAAACACATTCTTTTCAACAACACTGCACCAAATACCAAAACACAATGCATTCTCCATACCAATACTTATTTTTCATTTAGAAAGAGTAAACAGTCCCCGTAAAAATTATAGCAATACAGCTACAAATAACATAATAAAATAGATACTCAAACAAGAACTATGTCCACTGAAGGAAGAAAGACAGCATGTGTATTTTTGTTTTACTGGAAAGGGTCAACCACATGACTGAGAAAAACACAGAAATTTGATGCAGAAACTTATCCCTGAAAAGGCAGCATTTGCCATTCAAATGATACTGCAGGCAAGGGGACTTTTTGCAGTCCATACTAGCAGATAAGCCAGGCTCTTTCAGACATGGAAATGTTAGTACTAGCAATAAACTGGCAAACTAAACATACATTTTTCTAGCAGAGCATCCCAACCATTTAAAGTGTTGATGACATTTTCTTAAAAGACCTTATCACCAGGAGAAATTGCAATTTTAAGGCATTTATAAATAATCAGCTACCAGAATTCAAGAAGAAGTTGCTTAATATCCAGTGCAAGGCAGTAAAACAAGGAGGAGATGGAATAAAACAGCCCAAATTACTATCTGACTATGGAAGGAAATCTTTTCATGATAACTGTCTTTATAGCAAATGTATTAGAGGTACTGTTTTTTTTTTCTTAATCACTTTCCAATTAGGACAGTCATCCTCTTGTTTGCCTACGAAACTATTAATGTCTGACTATCCAGTAAAATTCTTCAGTACGTTCCCCATTTCTCAGCCACTTTTTTTTTTTTTTTAACATCTGTTTTTACCCTACTCATTTTTTTTCTCGGTGGTCTTAAACTCTGGAAAACTAGTCTTTCTGAATTACCAGGTACAGCCTAAGCGAAAAGGGGCTTTAGGTTTTAAAAATAAACAAACACACACACACACACACACAAAAAGCCCCAATCACCCACCCACCCACTGTAATCCATCCTTTTCAGTTCTATGTGCTTACAACTCGCCTTCTGCTTGGTCTTTGTCTGTACTACTCAGACAACTCCTAGTAAATATTCTTCCCATCTCAATCTTTGTTTAAAGAGTTAATAATTCCAAAAGTGTTTTTTCTGGCAATATACAGAAAGAATAGCAGTATGATTCTTGCAAAACTTTAGACACACAGTAGTTCTATTCCAATTTTCACACTTTTTCAATTTTCTTGTAGACAATGTAACTGGTTTGAGGTCTTAATTTCTAACATTTTAATAACATCATCAAAGAACTTTTCATTAAAGCCACCACTCTAGATGCTATGGGGTGTAACTCAGTCTCCACATTAACAAGAGCTACTTGCAGGTTTGAGAATTGATTGGTACAAATGCACAGATCAAACCTCTCAGAATCTGTATAAGAAAAATTATTAAGCTGATAAAATGCTGCTTTAGACTTAGCCTACCTGAACCAAAGATATAAATTTAAAATGCTGAAGCACAAACACTAACAACATGAGAGCCTGCTGTGTTTATTAGAACTAAGTGATTCAGAAATAACAGCTGCTGATTCTGCATAACTATCTCTGTATTTAAAGAAATGCCTGTGTCTTCTTGCCACTAACACTAAAACCATTTTTATGAGGTGCTCTGGTACTAACCAATAAACCACTTTTTATTTTAAATCGCATCACTTTCTTACAGGCCACAAAAAATGCATAAAGCACAATACAGTATAAGAGGAATGTGAACAATTACGCAGAAGTTGGTGTCTCTTTCCCCACTCACTCATTTGGTCAGTAAGACTAAAACCTACAATTCCATGTATGATCTTAAAACACCTTATTTAACAAACAGCAAATATGAGAAATAATCGTTTACTTAAGTAGTCTGTTCAGTTATATCTGTATTACTATAATAAAGCTTTAATTTACAAGATTTGCTTTGACATCAGTTTTAAAAGAACTTAGGATAGTTAAGTATTTACTTAATAATGGGATAAGGAAACATATCTGAAGCATAAGGAAGTAAAATGGTGCAGAAATTGAGCCATGAATCTTGGGAAGTACCCTAAGTAACCTTGCTTAGCAAAGCCTCAGCCCTCAGCCAGCTGAGTTTTCTTCCTTTTAAGCCTTGGAAAAAATAATCATATGTATTCAGCTCTTGTGTTGTTCATCTGCTCTCACTAATGTCTTGACTCGTGGCTGCTCTGAATTTTTGATGTAGACAGAAAACTGGTCAACAAATCTTGATGACTTTTGTTCTGAAGGAGTCATTAGATGGCCCAGTTAGAGTCTGGGGCTCATGCCAAGCGCTGTACACAAGGTGCATATAAGAGATGCCTTTAAAGCCAATAAGGTGCAGTGCTCAAATGCTAGCAACACTTTGTACATACTCAGCCTATATTTATAGCAGTGACATTGTTTTTTGACATTTTCCTTATCTTTCGCTCCACATTTATTGAAGCATAGTGGCACATTCATTTTAGGGGACTGGCTTTAAAATAGTGGATAGGTACTTACTACATGGATGTCCTAAAACTTTCACTTCATCAATAGCCACATATCCTGGATGACCTGAAGTGACCACTTCAAAAACAACCTGAGAAGCAAAAAGAGAATTTCAGTTAGCAGCTTGTGTAACACAGGGAATATGAAAATACTCTCTTACGGAAAAATACATCAACTCTTTTTAACATGTTGAGAACACCCTGAAAACAAAAACCTCAAAATGTGTTGTTCTTACCATTAAAATTAACAAGAACATAAATCACATTTTTTCAATTATGGAGATTTACAAGTGCAATCACATATAGCTCACAATAAGAAATAACCAAATCTCCCCAATATTTGGTCCACCAAAGTAGTTACCTAATAATCATCTTAAGTATTAAGATTCATATTTTATTTTCAATTCTTTGTCTTGCAGAGTAAACTCCTAGTTTTATTTAAAAAATGACAGTTCTGCAGTATACAGAGATTTGCACGGTATCAGACACAAACATACCTATTTTCATGAATGCATTTTCCATGCTCTTAATCTTCCACCAAATGTAGTGAATTAAGTAAAGCAGATCCATTTGTCACGGTTTGTTTAATGGCTATAAATAGGTCACAAAATAAATGGACCGTTCTTGTCATTTGAATTAAGTACACTCAAAAGTAAACCTCTCTAAACTTTGGCAGCCTTAGTTTTGAACATCCCAAGAATGTTTATGTGGAATAAAAGCAAATATGCCAGTAACGTTAGCAGGTATATTTCCAAACCAATGTTCAAGAAGTTCATGCTCAAATCCAGGTTGTGATTTTATTTTTTTTTTAATACTTCCCTTTTGCTTGGAAAATTAATTGTCTCTTGCAACTAGTCTCAGGAAGTACACTGAGGAAGACAAAGTTTAGAAACTATTTTTCACACATATGTTGTACTTGACCTTGGAACAGATGCAGAAGGACACTATGTACCATATCCTTTATTGCAAATATTTTAGCAGAAAGAGAATGATACAGACTGCAAACGTGTCACAAGGATAACATACAGCCCCATAATATTATATCACAGTTTCCTGATGCTGAATAAACACTGGCAGACCACCAATTCTGATTTTAAAACAAACCTTGAGGTGAGCAAATTCTTCACCATCTCTTGCCCCTGCCTTCTCCCGTATTTCTCATTGCTCTACCTATGGACACCGATCCTGTTCTTGTCTCCCAGATATTATCTTCCTGAACTCTGTCCACTTCTCCCTCCCAATCTCACTGGAGTGAAGTTGCTGTAAATATGCCTTTAACTCCACATGGCTGACAAGAAAAAAACTACTTTTAATTCTAGTCCTGCCTCCCGTCCACACAAAATGTAGACCAGGCAGCAACAAGAAAACACAGGACAGCAATGAGGAAAGTCCAAAAGACACCAAAGAAATTTTGCAGAAACAAGTTCTGCAAGAAAAGGATTGCTCAGTCACAAGCCCCAGCCTGTGGCCTTCTAAATGCCCGATGGCACTCTGATGGCGCTTAAAGTTGACGTTGCTGATCCACAGCAGCAGAGTGAACAGGGTATGGATTTGGCTCTCAGCATTCAGCAGTGCATTCAGAGCAAGACCATTCAAAATTTCAAGGCATCTGTCCTACAAACAAGAAAATCTGGTGGAACCGGTCTTAGGAACTATCTTAGGAAGCAGAAATTCTTAAAGAAGAAAAAAGTAGAAGCTCTGAAAGTATAAATTGCATTCAAAGACCTGAAAGTTTTTCCAACCATTATCATTCTTACCCCTATCTTAACAGCCTTGAAATGGAAATACAGATAGGTGGTATGCCCAAAGTAACAGCAAAGCACTGCAAGACCCAGAATGCAGCTCCTGTTTTCACTCACTGAACTATGGAAAAAGAACAAGCATTTCTCTATTAACAAATGTGACAAACAGCTGTTATGTTCTCAGTTTGTGTTACACTCTCTGAAAAATATGGTTATGCTGGTGCCCTTGGAAGCAGGAGGAGACTGCTCCAGTTCCTGAAGAGCTACCAAGCCTATTCAAAATGGAGAAGATCTGAAAGACTGTAGGGCATGAGAACCATGGCATAGCCCCAGGAACCTGCAGCTAATGCAGGGACATTACAACACGGTGGTGAAGAACAGGGAGCAGACAGCCAGGTCTCAGAAATGGTGGAAAAGTTTCCCAGGGAAATACGCTGCCACTAAGAAAGTCTTTGGGTTAACTGAATCTAAATGTGGAGGAACAGTCCTGACTAAAAACAAAGAGGGCTGGGGACAGTTACTGATTTCTCTCCTGTATTCCCTAGAGAGGATTTGAGTTTTCTCTGTTAAGAAGAAAAAAAAAACCAGTTAACTTCCTAGTTTTTATTGAAATACAACTTTTTTTTAAAAAAAAAAAAAAATAAAACCAACCTCCCTCTCTTCTGGAGCACTCAGTGTAAGGAAAAGATCTGCACAAAGCCATCTGAAAGGTCTACCTGATCCATGATCCTATCACTGCAAAGCAGAGGAGGTTTTTTCAGGTTCTTCACTTTCAGATAAGGCTAAATTCTAGAAAACCCTGGGAAGAACTGGCACATGCACACCTCTGAAGAAGGCAGTCAAACCAGTCACAAGTTTTCTGCTGAAAATATTACTTCCAGATAATGGGGATTTAACTATTTTAAAAAAAAATACATAAAAGTGCCTTTTCTAAAGAATAACCTAACTTCCAGCAAAACCAAATACCTGAGCTCTAGTAACAAAAACATATGCAATACCTGAGTAGAAGGTATTTCATTATTTTGTTTCACTAATTCATAAGCAGGGAGCTTAGCTACAGACTCTTCAAGAGGTTTTAAGTATTTCATTATTGTAATATACTTGCAGACAAAAAAAGCTTGTAGATTTTAAACACAAACCCATTCCTTCAGTTCACAGGCAGAAACTACAACCTCGAAATAACTGAATTGGACCTGCTTATGACAACAGAGAAAGACTCAATGAGTGATCTAAAATATCCTGACGTATCTCTAGACAGCATTCTAAAATTGTCATTATCAAAAGTAAGCCAGGCAATGTATCAAGGAACTGCCAGTTGGACATACTATTAAATTACAATTATTATCATTAAAGAGGGCATGTTCCAAAGAAAAGTAATACAAATTGAAATATTGTCAGTTTAATCATGCTTCCATTAAAAGCAATAGCCAAGCTGATATCAACTTTAATGATCGTGAGTTTTGGTCCCTTCTGACATAAAATATGCAATTTTTAGTAAATGGAAAGAGACACTACAGCCAGTAGCGACATACCACCATCAAAGGGACATCGCTGATGTGTCTTTTACTTCATATATAAAAGAACATGATACCTATTCCAAGTACAGTAATATAAATGCTGTTCTGTTCACAGACTGTGAAATACTATCAACTGCTATATCCAAATCCAGTATTTTGTTTTATTTAAATTATGCACTAAAATATCTACTTAACTAAGCATTTTCCCTTTTACACTAAAAAAACCAGTTTGATCCTACGCATGACACATTTCTGAAAGTCCTAGTAAGTTGCTGCACACTATATAAGAGGGTGCGTCAGGAATGGACCTAGAAACATTTCTGGTAGCTCATTTATTCATTGAAAAGCTTATATTAGGGATGTCAAGTCTATTCACAAATCTGGATCAGTTTTGCTAGTGATTTCACTAGAAATGAAACCTAGAAACTTATTTCACTTGCAGTTTTTTTCCATCATTTCATATCTGAAAAGTTGCTTGTCTTGTGAAAGTTAACATTTTTACACCCGCCTCCAAACTTCGCCTTTCCTCACAGCTGACGCAACACCTGCAGTCAATATAAAAGACCCCAGTCAAAACAGAGACAATGCTCCAGCAACATCAGACTGGGCAGCCCTTGGATTTTTTGCCTATTATTCCACCACCTTATCAGTCCGGAAACAACCGGTTAAAACACTGAATTCATTTGCTCAGGAAAAACTCTGCTAAACGTTGGCCTGAGAGCTGTTTTACACCGTTCTCCCCTTCGCAGGCCTGCCAAACAGGAACCAGGGAAGCGGCTTAGCACTGCACTGTCCCTGATCCTCCCTGCTTCAGTGAAGAGCAAAATTAGCTTTTCATTCCTGCCACTTCCCCTTGCTACATATGAACAAAGAAAGGGGGTCTGCTCACCAACAAAAATGCTTACTGGTGAAAATGTGCAACTCAAGATAACTTGTCTGTTCCAAAGAACAATAGAAATGAACAGCTTTTGTTGCCACACAACCTCACTCCGTAAATTCCTGCCTTTGTTGTTGCAAAATTACAACGCTTTTAGTCAAAAGGTGGATTGTACCTAATATAAACACTCTCTACTTCACACGACTTAAAAATAGCACTTTGCAAAAACAAGGAAGAGAAAGGAGTATTAAGAAAGCTACTTAATGTCAGGCTGCAATCCTGCTCCCCTGTATCCCCAGTAAGTGGGCAGTGATGTATCACACACTGCTCACAGCACACGCTGGGCTCTCCTTTCCACCTGCCATGCTTTACCGCACAGAGTGCCTTTCTTTGACTATATTTTACAAAGTGTTGAGAGCAGTTTCTCTCCAGAAAATTGGCATTGTCTTGGACTCCTGTGGGTTGAGTCCTTCTCCCCCTTTTGACTCATCCTAGGACTACCCGCTTTATCACCATGGCATAATCACAGCGACTGCTGCCTCGTCAAAGCCACATGAAGAGAGGTTCCTGACCTGGTCCTGCCCAGGCCCCACAGAAACCCGTCACAGCTTATTGACTTGTGCTGCCTAAAATGTGGTCAGGCCTCCCTGGCTGAGAATTTGCTTTATGCCATCTCCCTCCCCACCTCTCACTCCTACACAACTACTATTTGGCACTCATACATGCACTCAAGCACATTAAACAACATTTTCGTGGTTGCTGCCAACCTGAGACTCCAAAGAAACATCTTACGGGTGAGTAACACTGAAAACTGACCTCCTGACATTAAGACTTATTAAATCTTATTCTTCTCTTCTTGTTTTTAAGCCAGTTGTTGTCTTACATTTCTCTACTGAATGCCCAGAAGCTTTCTTGGTTTAGCAACAAGGGATGGAATAAAATAACAGAGCCTTGTGTACATGACAAGAAGCGCACGCCTGCTTACTCTTGGCCACTTTTAGACTGCTGGGGTTTTTAAATTCAGGTATGTGGTTTGCCGTGGTGCATCTTTCTCAAAATAACTATTCCAAAATCACCCAATTCAATGAAGAAGAGCTATTTAAGATGCCTGACACAGGGTTGTGATTGAAAATGCAATATGCATTTCAAAGTTTCTTTTGAGTTCAAAGCAAAGTTCAGGAAACGTATGTGTGCTGTTGAATGCAACACACACACAACATACGAGAATGTGAGCCTGACCTTTGTTGCACAAGAAGCTTAATTCTCTGTCCTAGATGATGACTTAAGTACATTGTGTGAGCCAAACTCCAAGCAAAGCATGTACAAGGCAGGTTATGAAACAAATGAAAGCTTAAGTCCAGATTTGAAAAGGTAGGTTGGATCTACCGCTTCTTATTCCCTAAACTCCTAATTTACAGGGAAAAGTGTCAGAATGGTAAAGGGTAAATCTCATCTCAGTGTGAAGTGATACCATGTAACTCCTTTGTGTCCTTACTAAAAAAGATCAGGAATTACTACCAGGGTCTTATCCCATTTTCTCATTCCAGCTTCATAGGAATTTATGTTTAAAGAAGATGCAGTACCATAGAGAGTAGCGTTACTCCACTGGAAGCTATTTTTAATCCTTTCAATTCCATTTCTGAGTTTTAAAACTGCAGTGTTTGTTGTTTTATTTAATCAAGATTTGTTTCAGCTCACTGCTGCCATGCCTGACTCCCAGCAAAGAACAGAGCAAATAATTCAAAATATAAAAACTGCTAGGGGGGCGGTGTGTAACTTGCAACAGTGCTGTGCCAAATTGCTTGCTTGCAGGGTTAGGACCAGGGAACACAAGCCACTCACCAGACTCAAGCCAGTAGTGGCATTTTGCATATTGTAAAGTTCCAAAACAGCAATACTTCAAAAACGTAAAATATATTTAAAATACTACTAACTGCTCTGAGAATCACTAACTAACCTAATGAAAAAGAAAAAAAAAATTACTCCCTGACTCCAAACACACAAAACAAACACAAAGAAAACAGCCCTGAAAGCAACAGATTTTCCTCCTGTTAAAAGATGCAAATGACGAAAAACAAAAATCAAAACATTAAAGAAAATAAAAGCAAACTCCAGTAAACCTTCCCACCCTCTCCTCACTAGAGGAGCAGCCTTTTCAGGACTTACTTGTATCTCAAAGCATCAATTTTAGAGCCTCTCAACCTACTGAGACTGCTCGCCAAGAATCTAAAAACAAACTCACCACTACCCACAGAAATTTACATAGCATTTAATCCTCTTTTTCTGTGTACATCTTAATTCTATTCAAGTAAGGAGAAAAGGTGAAGGTCTTAGTAATTATGCGAAGCCTTGTTTTGTTTGCAGGATGTCTCTAATGGCATGATAAACTCCTTGATGCTCTTGCTTAAGATGCACCAAGTAGACAATAGCTCAGTAAAGCAAACAATTTCTCCCATGACCAACGATAAAAAGAGGAAGTCAATGCCTCCTCAGGGGAGCACTCCTGAAGGGATCTTATAATACAGAAATAAGACTAGCTGGTGCAGAAATATCCCAGCTACTTCGAAACAAATAGCTTAGAGACCAGGAGGCACAGCAGAAAAGAACAAGCTGTGCTGATTATCTTTGACCCTTCGAAGGTGTTTGGCAGCTTGAACCTATGTTAGTGCAACTATACTGTAATCAGTAACTGGACTGCAATGTAGACATACCCTAAAGTCACAGGCCGATGTTAAGCAGTAGCATTTGGAAGACCATTAATTATGGAATTAAATATATCCTTAATCACCAGAATACTTGACAATTTAAGTTTAAATAAGCAGCAATTAAACTACAATTAGTGTTGTTACATGCAGGTTATCATTGTGATTTATATGTGTAGTACAGCTTTCATATGGGGTGAAACCTACACAAATAATTACTTAGTAAAAAGAAAAGTGTACACTAAAAGAAATTAATTACTTTGTTGCTCAGACTGTACTTCTAAAGAGTCAAATTCTAAATGGAAACCCAACATAAAAGGTATTAACAAGCTTGGATGACTGGTGCTACAATAATAAAATACTGTTAATTATTAAATCTTTTGAATGCTTTGTATATATGTGTTGATAATATGTGGTTTAAACAAATAAATCTTTAGAAGTCGGATTAAAATTCACTCCACACTATACAATCTCATTTCTAGTCAGCTACTATTAGTGGGAGTTATTTTGTCTATGTTTTTCATGAATCATCAGCAAAACAGACCAGCACCACTGTGTTTTTAAGCATCCTGCACTGTATAAATATTATACCTCTGAAATGTTATCATATGTAACTTGTCTTCAGAGTTCTGTAGTACATTTTGGTTTCATTTGCAGCTAGAAACCTTGTATGTGTCCTACGAATGGAACAGAATTATAAGGCATTCACAAACACGCAGATGCCTACATGGATATATGATTTAAAACAAAGAAAATCACACAATTACGTTGCTTTGTCCCTCCATCTACTAATGACGAGTCTTCTCCTGAAGGTTACTCACTGGGAAACTACCAACCTTCATATATGGAAAGTTAAAAAGGGCCCTATCATTCCTTAAAAATCTTCTTAGATTTGTCTTAATTTTGTTTGATAAGGTCAGACAGCCTCAGAAAATCCCTGGAAGGAAGGCTTGTACATTTTGGAGGTTACGTGGATTTGCACCAAAAGAGGAGTTTTGGAATCAAATGAACAGCAGCTTAGGAAATGGACCTGGTGTTAGACACCTGTCAGATGGGTCCTCTGCCTTCTCCCACCATACATGCAGTCATCTGAGCTCTCACCTAATTTGGATGCACATTCCCACAAGGTCCACATATATAAGGCCTCCTCTTCCTGCCCTTCTCCCAGCTGCTTGCAACTAACTTCCTGCCTTCACCCAAAACAGACTGTGAAGAAGAAAAGCATGAATACAGATGAAAAGAGTTCAGAAACAATGAGAAATTGCAAGTGTCACCGGGTAAGTGAGGAAATGGCATCAAAGATTTCTGAGAGGACAGAGGGAACCAAAATGGAGACGATTGACCATAAGATGTCAAAATGGAGACAGAGCTTCCTCAAGAATAAATTAGCTTATCTACAGTGACACCAGTGAAATTATAATATTTTACACTGATTCCTTGGACCGCCACAGATATTACTATAGCATAAGACATTTTGGCACATCAGCTAAATTGCAATACCTAACCAGGTATTATTTCAGACTATATGCAGCAAATGCAAAGAAAATTGCTTACTGTACTCCTCAGTGAAAGAAAGATTATGTAAAAATTCCTGTATTTCCAGAGGCAAAGAGAGCACATGGAATCCATTACAGACTCAGGTGTCGATTATATACCAGCTGATGCATAGTAATTTGCTAAACTGCAGTACCCCATTCAAGCTTATAAGGGTTCACCTACAAATAAGGGTGAACAGTCCAGATGGCAGGTCTCAAGGAGAAAGTGCACTAGAAAGGTTATCTTTCTATTTCTGTGGCCAGATATCCATATTACTCAGACATCAGTTAGATGTACCATATTGCTAGAAATCTGACACAGATTATTACTAATATCAATAACATTTAAAACTGTCAGAGCTTGCCTGTATTTTTATTAACATGTTAATTTAGCTTAAATTTACAAGTCAGAGTCAAGGCTTCTTCTATTAAAATTTTCCTATCCACATGAGCATTTTGGTTCAGAGCTAGGAGCGAGGCTTTGAAGCACAATCCTCGTCTTTACTGACTGCTGGTTCACAGACCAGCTCTGTTACATAAAAACCAGACTCCTTTCAGACGGCAGAAAATTGGAAGCTCCTCTACTAATTCACTCCAAACCCTGATAGGGACATTATGGTCCAGACTGAGGCATGAGTGACACAGTCACACATTCACCCAGCATCTGCAAAATGTGCATGCACCACATAGTGCTCCTGAACCACCCGGCACGCTCACAAAAACCTCCAAGTAGATCCCATGTTACAAACCGCCCAGAGTTATATCTGATGCCAGCCACAAAATTGTCTGTGGGATGCTCTACGCTTCTCCCACCATCCACAGAGGCTAACAACACAGACTGGTCCTCATTATTTCAGTCAACATAGAAAGGCTCTTTAGCATCACTGGAGGACATCCTCAACACTGGCATCAAATCGGTAACGTGGGGTCCACAGTCTTGCAGTAAAGTCATTGAATCATGGTATTTCTAGAGTTGGAAAGGACCCATAAGGACAATCAGGTCCAACTTCCTGCTCCTCACAGGACTACCTGAAACTAAACCATCAATTTCAAGAGCAACATCCAAACACCTCTTGAACTCTGACCGGCAACAAAATAGACATTGCCCTTTCACCCTGAGAGATGTCAAGGTGCAGCTAAACCAAGCTTGGCTCTGTGATCAGGATACAGCCTCATGCTCCAGAGAGGCAGGTAGTAAACAGCTACTCCCACAATGCTGAGGTGAAATTCAATTCTAACATGCCTGCCCTTCTGGAAAAGGTGCCAGTATTCCCTCACTGAGGCTGCAGGCAATTATAGGAAATCCACATCATGAGTCCTCCCAGTGAAGTTTGCCGAGATGTCCATAAACCTCCTCTGTATCCTCCCCAGGAAGCCCTGACAATGCAGTGTAGCAATTCCTAGCCACCCCGGGCAGAGCACTGGATGCAAATGTGGACCCTGTAAATACCCCCTATACAACCTAGGAACACACTGTGAGAGGCAAGAGGAAATGAATGAAAGTGTTCCTTTGGATCTTCAAGTATTGCACCCACTGCCAGATATCCCATGTTCCAAAGAAAGATGGTCCTGGCACTCCAAATTCATCTTTTGGATCAGGAATTTCTGTCAATTATGGGGGAATCAATCACAGACGGTAGACTCCGGAAAGTTAATAGAATCACAGAATGGTTTGGGTTGGAAGGGACCTTAAAGATCATCTAGTTCCAACACCACTGCCATGGGCAGGGACACCTTCCACTAGACCAGGTTGCTCAAAGCCCCGTCCAACCGGGCCTTGAACACTGCCAGGGAGGGGGCATCCACAGCTTCTCTGGGCAACCTGTTCCAGTGTCTCACCACCCTCACAGGAAAGAATTTCTTCTTTATATCTAATCTAAATCTACCCTCTTTCAGTTTAAAACCGTTATCCCTTAGCCTATCAGTGCACTCTCTAATAAAGAGTCCCTCCCCATCTTTTCTGTCAGCCCCCTTTAAGTACTGGAAAGCCACTATAAGGTCTCCCCAGAATCTTCTTTTCTCCAGGCTGAACAACTCCAACTCTCTCAGCCTGTCCTCATAAGGGAGGTGCTCCAGCCCCCTCATCATCTTCGTGGCCCTCCTCATGTCCTTCTTACGCTGGGAGCCCCAGAATTGGACACAGCACTCATGACAGCAGAGTAGAGGGGCAGAATCACCTCCTTCATCCTTCTGCACACATGCAGCCCAGGATACAGTTGACTTTCTGGGCTGCGAGTGGACATTGCTGGCTCATGGTCAGTTTTCCATCCACCAATATCCCCAGTCATTCTCCACAGGGCTTCTCTCAATCCACTCATCACCCAGCCTGTATTTGTGCTTGGGATTGCCTCAACCAATGTGCAGGACCTTGCACTTGGCCTTGTTGAACTTCACGAGGTTCACACAGGCCCACCTCTCAAGCCTGTCCAGGTCCCTCTGGATGCCATCCCTTCCCTCCAGCATGTCGACCGCACCACACAGCTTGATGTTGGCAAACTTGCTGAGGGTGCACTCAATCCCACTGTCCATGTCTCCAACAAAGATGTTAAACAGTGCTGGTCCTAATACCAACCCCTAAGGGACGTCACTTGTCACTGCTCTCCACTTGGACATCAAGCCATTGACCGCAACTCTTTTGAGTGTGACCATCCAGCCAATTCCTCATCCACCAAATGGTCCACCCGCCAAATCCATGTCTCTCCAGTTTAGAGACAAGGACGTTGTGTGGGACAGTGTCAAATGCTTTGCATGAGTCCAGAAAGAGCAAATGATGTCATCTACCCTTCTCCACCAATGCTGTAATCCTGTTGTAGAAGGCCACCAAATATGTCAGGCATGATTTGCCCTTAGTGAAACCATGTTGCCTGTCCCCAATCATCTCTTTATTCTCCATTTGCTGCTCCATGATTTTAATGGGCACAGAGGTGAGACTGGCTGGCTGGTAGTTCCCCGGGTCTTCCTTTTTTCCCTTTTTAAAAAATGGGGGTTATGTTTTCCCTTTTCCAGTCAGCGGAAACTTCACCAGACTGCCACTAATTCTCAAATATGATGGGTAGTGGCTTAGCTACTTCATTCGCCAGTTCCCTCAGGACCTGCAGATGCATCTCATCAAGTACCATGGGCTTGTGCACCTGATCTTCTCCTACAGTGGGTGGTCCTTCATTCTCCCAGTCCCTGCCTTTGTCTTCTGTGTCTTGGGTGGTGTGGCTGGAGTTCTTGACAGTGAAGATGGAGGCAAAAAGTCATTGAGTACCTTAGCCTTCTCCATATCCTGGGTAACCAAGTCTCCTGTTTCCGTCTGGAGAGGGCCCACATTTTCCCTCATCTTCCTTTTATCACCAACACACCTATAGAAGCTTTTCTTGTTGCCCTTGATGTCCCTGGCCAGATTTAATTCTTTCAGGGCTTTGGCCTTCCTAACCTGATCCCTGGCTGCTTCACAGTTTCTCTGTATCCCTCCCAGGCTACCTGTCCTTGCTTCCACACTCTGTAGGCTTCCTTTTTGTGTTTGAGCTTGTCCAGGGGCTGCTTGTTCATCCATGCAGGCCTCTTGGTGGTCTTACCTGACTACCTCTTTGTCAGGATGCATCGCTCCTGAGCTTGGAGGGGGTGATCCTTGAATATTAACCAGCTTTCTTGGGCCCCTCTTCCCTCCAGGGCTTTAGCCCATGCTACTCTGCCAAGCAGATCCCTGAAGAGGCCAAAGTCTGCTCTCCTGAAGTCCAGGGTAGCAAGCTTGCTGCATGACCTCCTCACTGCCCTCAGGATCTTGAACACCACCATTTCATGGTCACTGCAGCCAAGGCTGCCCTTGAGCTTCACACTCCTCACCAGCCCCTCCCCCGCCTTGTTGGTGAGAAAAGGGTCCAGCATAGCACCTCTCCTCGTTGACTCCTCTATCACTTGAAGGAAGTTACCATCAATGTGTTCCAGGAACCTCCTGGATTGTTTATGTCCTGCTGTGTTGTCCCTCCAATAGATACTGGTGAGGTTGAAGTCCCGCATGAGGACCAGGGCTTGTGAACATGAGGCTGCTCCTGTCTGTCTACAGAGGCCCTCATCTGCTTGGTCTTCCTGGTCAGGTAGCCTGTAGCAGACCCCCACTATAACATCTCCTGTGTCTGCCTTCCCTTTAATACTGACTCATAAGCTCTTTGTCAGCTCCTCATCCAACCCCATGCAGAGCTCCATGCACTCCAGCTGGTCATTGAAACAGGGCAACACTCCCTCCTCGTCGCCCCTGTCTGTCCTTCCTAAAGAGCCTGTATCCTTCCATTCCAACATTCCAGTCATAGGAGTCATCCCACCACACCTCCATGATGCCAGAAAGACTGTAGCCCTGCAGGCATGCGCACGTCTCTAGCTCCTCTTGTTTATTCCCCATGCTACTTGCGTTTGCGCAGAGGCATTTAAGTTGTTCCCCAACGATAACTTACTGTCTGGAATTCCTTTGTGTTGCTCTTCTTCAAGATTTTCAAGTTCTTCATCTTATTTTTTTCTTAGAGGAAAAAGGGTTCAAAAGGAACAGCTTCAGTTTGCTTGCGACATCCTCACAGATCAGCCGCTGCATCCAGAGAAAGAAGTCCAGAAGCAACAGAGTTGCAGTGGACATTGCCAAACTCATAATAAGAATATGATGGGGCACCAAACACCTGGTCACCCAGTCACCCTAAACATCACATGCAGGAATAGAAACAAGGATCTGCCACATGTGACACTGGTAGTTGGGGAACTGATGTAGGGATTAAGATGCTGTCACACCCTGGAACAACACTGTGGAATGACAATACTGTACTTCCTAGGGAGGTTTGCAGTTAAAGAATCCCCATCTCTGGGATGGATTTTCTTCGGAAAACTTCAATCTGTAAGTATGGTGACAATGTTCAGCACAGGGGACCAAATAAAATCCAAACTGCAAGTGAAGATGAGAGGAACCTCAATAACATCTTTGATCTACTGGTCTGCTCTTATTATACCAAATTACTTGCTTGTGGAGACATATGCTATATTTTCATGGGAAGAAGGAGAAAAACTGTTGAACTACTATAGAATAGTAAATAACTGTATAATTTGTAAACTTTCCTACAGAAAAGCAGCACCCTAAGGAACCATCAAGTGAAATTCTCCCTAAATCTTTATGATGTAATCAGAAGCCCATTCCTACAATAGCTACTGTTACATTTGTGTTTACTACTGAATAGAACAAATGGATATTGCTTTCAAACTGAAGACTCAAACTGAGCACTCAAAGGATTCTGCTGGTTCTAAAGCAACAAGTATTGTTGATCTAAATCAAACTTGAAGACTCTGCTGCAATAAAATCTATTGGCATTCAATTCCAGCATCCCTAATGAACTGAAAGAATGAGCGAATTTATTACAGAGAAACAGAGGTAATTGACTGAAATCAATGGCAAAATTTCTAAATCGTTTCAATATAATTATTTCATCCACATTTTAAGCACGTGTGTGTATACATTTCATACACTTGTATCAAAAATGTAAACATATAAACACAGCCATATGTATGTAAAACCAAACATTTAGTTAGCATCATCTACAAAAACATAATTACGATGAAGATCAACAAAACTTGCTGTAAGATATTTTGATTTAAAATCAAAATGATGATTAAGAACCATGAGACTATTATGAGAAACAAAATTTCATAAAAAGTAAAACATACCTGATAAAAATTGGGCCAGAACGTGCTAATTGCCAGTTCTGCTCTGTTCCAATTAGCAGTGATAGATGTGTTCCAGATCGGGTTACCAATAGGACCATCATTAACTTTCACATATATATTCAAAGTGCCAGGGCTAGATCCACTCTTGCTTGAAACGTAATAGTGGAAATCAATACAATGCGTATCATTTTCTTTCAGATGGGGCAGCAGGAGGTGAGCTTTCTGTCCTGCAAATCTCCCAGATGTATTCACCAACATGAAAGAACCTGCAAAACAAAGTCACGAGTTCAATTTCTTCTTTATTTTATTTTCCTCTCCCTAACATGGTGATCTGTAATTAAAGCATCATTAAAAAAAGAAATCATTTTGCTTTGCTTCTGTTAACATAATAGTAATTTGTATTCGGTAGGTATTTAATCTCAAATTACGTTTGAGAACCTCAAGATTTTTCTTCAAAGCTAGGAAATATTAGAATCTTTATTGTACAGTTGGAGAAAGAAAGAGACAGACAAAAAAACCCACGGAAGTGATCTGCACTGCACTGAATCTACAGATGTTAGAAGAGAATCAACTGTAGCTCCCAGCTATCCAGGCATTTCTATCTGCAGAGCCTGTACTGGGTTTGCGTGGCAAGGTTTTGGTAGCAGCAGGGGCTACAGGGGTGGCTTTTGTGAGAAGCTGCTAGAAGTTTCCCTGATGTCCGACAGAGCCAATGCCAGCTGGCTCCAAGATGGACCCACTGCTGGCCAAGGCCAAGCCCATCAGCAACAGTGGTAGTGCCTCTGGGATAATGTATTTAAGAAGAGGAAAAATGTGCTGCAGCTGGAGAGAGGAGTGAGAGTATGTGAGGAAAACAACTCTGCAGACACCAAGGGCAGTGAAGAAGGAGGGGGAGCAGGTGCTCCAGGTGCCAGAGCAGAGATTCCCCTGCAGCCCCTGGTGCAGATCATGGTGGGACAGGCTGTGACCCTGAAGCCCGTGGAGGTTAACGGTGGAGCAGAATCCACCTGCAGCCCGTGGAGGACCCCACGCCAGAGCAGGTGGATGTGCCTGAAGGAGGCTGTGACCCGTGGGAAGCCCGCGCTGGAGCAGGCTCCTGGCTGGACCTGTGGACCCATGGGGAGAGGAGCCCATGTTGGAGCAGGTTTGCTGGCAGGACTTGTGACCCTGTGGGGGACCCACGCTGGAGCAGTCTGTTCGTAAAGGACTGCACACTATGGAAAGGACCCATGCTGGAGGAGTTCATGAAGAACTCGGAAGGACTCATGCTGGAGAAGTCTGTGGAGGACTGTCTCTCATGGGAGGGATCCCACGCTGTAGCAGGGGAAGAGTGTGAGGAGTCCTCCCCCTAAGGAGGAAGGAGCAACAGAAATAATGGGTTATGAACTGACCACAAACCCCATTCCTCATCCCCCTGTGCTGCTCGGGGGCAGGAGGTAGAGAAATCAGGAGTGAAGCTAAGCCTGGGAGGAAGGAAGGGGTGGGGAGAAGGTGTTTTAAGATTTAGCTTTTATTTCTCATTATCCTACTCTGATTTGATTGGTAATAAATTAAATTCATTTCCCTGAATCAAATCTGTTTTGCCTATTACAGTAATTGCTGAGTGATCTCCCTGTCTTTATCTTGACCCATGAGCCTTTCTTTCTATTTCCTCCCCTGTGCAGTTGAGGAGGAGGAGTGATAGAATTGCTTGGTGGGCACCTGGCATCCAGTCAGGGTCAACCCATCACAAGAGTCACAATGAAATAGAGGAGAATTATATGTGCTCAGATGGTGGGATGCAGTATATGAAGTAGATGGAGTCTAAAATGTCCCCAATTCCTTAGCCTTACTCTAGCTAATCACCAGCTACGTCATTAATTGATTAAGTGTGACAATCGTCTCCTGGCCTCAAGAGCTGAGAAGAGAAAGAACAAATGAAAATACCCAGCAAACTGGTAAGCTTTACATGGGAAAAAATAAAGGGGGGGAGGTAATGAATTTTACACTATTGTCCTCACTTAAACACCAAACAACAAGAAATGTAAAGGTATAGTACAAATAAAGTTACATTCAAACAACCCTCACACGAACAGCTAGTCAATTCATGCTCTATTTTTCAGTGTCTATTAATGTGTTTCACTGAAGTACACCTTCAAAATAATCATGTTACAGAACAGATGTGCTACTAAAGAATTTGAATGGCTGTATAGACAAGATATTACAAAAATACAACATGATTTTCAAGACATTCATATTTCTGGGTTGAATAAACCCAAAGGAAAGAACTCTATTAATACATATACTATGATATCGTAGAAGAAAATAAACTTCAACACAATGTCTACTTTAGAAAGAAAACTTATCAATAAAATACATGAGGTAAACTCTGCATTTTTCATAAAAGTCAAGAAATGAATATGTTATAGGTGCATGCTATAAATGCATAGCTAAGTGCTCTTATAAAAATATAAGCACATATATTTCTCAAGCAGTCATTAGAAAATACTTTTAACTCTTTTTCTTTTCTTTTTTTTTTTTTTACTTTGATGCGTGATGATACCTTGGAATTCCAATGAGATGCAACCTCCTAAGTCATTTCTTGAACCAGAATGTAAGTGTTTAGAGAACCTGGGTCCAGACTGTACTCTTATCTTAAATAGTTTTAACTGTTCAATACTACAGTTTTGCAGTTACTTTGAATTATTTATCAAGCATAACTTCTCATTAATTTTCATCCTAGACAAAATAACTGAGTTTGTAAAGTTTACAAAAATGGAAATTAATTGTGATACAAAGGAATCTTAACATTTCACTTCCTAAAAGACATGACTCTACTACATTTACAGACTGTTAGTTACTGTAACATATTGGGACAAATCCTTATTCATTAGTAACGCAAGTAGAAGTCTCTGAACGTGTTTTCCATGCTCTCCTAGAGAAAACTTTTAATTTTTAATTTAGCAGAAGGGAAGAAGGAAAGAAGGTGAGATTCATGTGCTTTTCCATGCAAGGATTGGTTTCTACAAGTTTCTGTTTACACTATACCCAAATCTATAGTACGCACATCTGCAAAATGATGAGAAAAAGGGACACACGCCTCCCACCCATATTCTAGATGGAGCAGTGAAGAGGTGGTAACCTTGCTCCTAATCTACTGGCACAAGCACAGAAAGGAATAGTCTTTATTACCAGTCTTTTCATGTGCTTATCCTCTTTCAGCCTGTCACAACAGTACACTGTTTTCATACAGAATGCCCTATATGTTTTTGATTTGTAATACAAACATCTTCAAATACTCCAACACAGAAAGAATCAAATTTACTTCCACAAATACAGAGTAAGAAAATGACTCCTGTCTTTATCTTATACATAGGAGACTAACCAAGTTAGTAGCCTTTGGTCCTTTCAACACCTTTAGTATGATGGTTCTCAAATTGTTCATGATCTTGGGTTGATCAAAGTATAAAATTCCCCTGTGTTGGAATTTTTGATCCTGTTGCTCAGTGATTTAACTAGGATGCTGAGGAGTGAAGAATGAATAGACACACAGCTAGAACAAGAACTAGTCCTGCTATATTACTTATAACACATTTCTCTGTCTTTGTAACACAATAAAGGGTTAAAAATAAAACTCACAAAAGTATATTTGGGTACAAAAAGGAAGCAAATAAATTCTGAATTTAGCCACATGGATCTTTGTTTAAAACAGGCAGGAAAGAAACCAATATTCCTTCCATCACTTAGTACATGCCCTGCCATTCAATTTATTTAAATTTAAAATGTAAACCCCTTAAAATAGTTATAATTTGCTAAGTTATCAAAACAACACTTAAAGCATTCACAAGTTCATTAAAAATTTTTAAATCTTACCACCAAGAATGCCATAGATAAATGTCCATCTTTTCTTAGCCTCTGTAAAATTTCAAACCATTATCTTCCTGATAAACCAACCAATTTTATATACAGTGCTGCTAAGAATCCTACAGTCCTTGACAGAATCATATTTTTAAGAATTATTTAACTTACAGCATCCTGATTAATGTAGTACATACTGCACAACCGAACCATGTGAAAAATTATCAGTGGCTTAAGAAGAATATAATCAGCCTATTTTGAAAATCTGTCTGTAACTCCTTTGTTGAAAGTGAAAAACTACAGAAGAATGTCACTGAAAACAGAATAAATCCTACTTTCCTTTTTGTAAGAGAAGGGAATCTTTAAAGAGAACTACATTAAGCAGCAGCATGTCATTCAGATGTGCTGGTTTAGTTTTTCTGCTAGAAAGTATCTGATAAGCTCTTCTTAGTCCTTCAGGCAAGGAGTAGGACATAAATGCATCCTTTTAATTGTTTGACTAAACAATCATCTGAATCTCAGGAAATAAGACACCTAGCAGTGACGTGACAGGTAAACTACATCACACAGGTCTTTTGGGACAATTTGATTTCCCACTTGTGAAGGTCTTTCGGAAGCTATAGCTTCTGTTCCACCGCACCTGGAGCAGCACCTTCACTCATACAACTTAAGACTTGAAAAGCAAAAGGATGTTCAGCCATCTAGTGTGACCTTCTAAACCCAGAGTTGATTAAGCAACATGTAATAGCTTGTTGTATCAAACATAGTAACTTCTATTCCAGCCTAAACATATCCTCTAGATAGCATTTAAGGAAACCTTTCCTGAAGCAAGTAGGCATATAGACGATGGATCCAGGAGCACCTGACTGTAAGAGCCTGGTTTCAGAAAAGAACAGACTTACACCAGGCACAGGCCATGACTTGTGTGCATGAGAATGAAATCCCAAAGTGCCCATTCATTAAGCTATTTAAAATCAGACTGTTTAATGCTGAGCTATTTCAAGCTGGCCAATGAGGAAAAACTGAATATAGATACATCTGCAACATTACACACCTTTAAAATTGCATGCTTTTCTGGAGGTGCAAGAATGTGCTTTGTCTGCCTAGAATAGCTAGCATTGCTTTTTTGAACATAAATGCTTAGGTCTCTTCTTTCAGTGCGCCAGATGAACATGAAACGTACACACAAGAAGTCTCAGGTACACACAACCACCAGTATGTGGGCAAATCTAAAGTTCAGATGTAAGCCACCAACATTCTGGGGGTTTGACTACAGTTAAACAAAAAGAAAACATGGATAATAAATTTCATGGAAGCCCCCAGTTGGTGCCTTAACGCTTTATTAGCCCTTGTCTTTGAAAGGGATCTCATGAAGGAATTCAACATTTTGTTTGACAGTATCTGTTTTTCCAGGCATGTGAATTCTGACAAAGATCAACTCAGCTTGTACAACTAGATTTAACTATGGATGTCCTCCCAAGAAAAAAAAAACCCCACAACTAATATGTATTAAAATGAAAACGCATGAGACAGAAATCATTATATATACTTTACTTAAAGCCATACAATGTGCATAACACAAAGAAAAAAGTTAATTGAATGCATTAAAATCTTTCTTACAATGTTTGGGGTTTTTTTTCAAATCTAGTCAACTTATCCTAAGTGTTAAGTCATGTAGAAATTTTCTCTTTCAACTTTTACTATTGTCATCTGTTAAATGGATTGCTGAACAATAACATGCTAGATGGTTATATAACTCCAAAGCATGTGGATAAACTCAATACAGAAATAAACACTTAATTTTGACCAAAAAAAAGGGGGGGTTTCTCTGCCATGAAAAAGGAAAAGAAAAAAAGAACAGAAACCAAACCCATGGCATACTTTCTTACAGTGGATCAGTTCTCCAGAATCGTTTATCACATATTTGGGCACATAAGAAATGCAACTATTCACTGGTGTATCTACTAGGAAACAGTTATCTTCCAGGAAACAAGGATTCAACATGAAAACACGTAAAATTATAATCAACTCAGAACTCAATCATAAGAAGAGACAGCAAATGCACATATTACTATAAGCATATTCCTTTTAAAGTGACTAATTTCCCCAGATGTACTTTCATGTTTAAACACATGGATGATGATAGTTTCCTCAGTCAAAAAGCTTAAATGGGATTTATTTGGGTTCAGTGCTTAGGCCTGTGTTTAGGCACCACATGCAATTTAATAGTTCGAAAGTACACACTGAAATCAAACTAAGAATAAAATCTAAGGTAGCTGATGGTGCTAGCATCCGTTGAATTCAGGCTTCTTTAATCCACAAATTTGCTAAATCATCCATATTTCATCCTTTACCCAGAAGGTTTAAATCAACAAACTGGTGAATTTGCTACAGTTGCTGCTGTTGTTTACAATTTCTCACTGCAAAATGTTTCAGCAGTAATTCAGCAAATATTTGGTTCATTAAAATCTTAATTCTAAAATGCAACACTTGAAAAAGAAAATATAGATTAGAGCTGCTCCAGAGTATATGGGCAATTGAACATCCCAGGAAATTCTCATTAGCATCGATGGACATTTTCCGTGAAGTAAATATAGAGGAAAATGATATTTTGTACACAAAAGGATGGCCAAAAGATAGAGTGACACAACAACTGCAAAAAAAATAAAGTACTTGTTTAAAAAAAAAAAAAAATCTGACAACTGGAAAAGCAATGTACTGTCCTACAAAAATGATGGAAATGGCACAAGAGAGATTTTCCAGTCACTTCTGCAAGTTTTCACCATGTCACATCACCTTGTTAAGAGATACTTTTTATACTTGGAATGTCAAATGCAATGAAATTGAATGCAGTATCATTTTTCATGCATAAAGAAAATGGGACTAGTGAGCAAAGAAAGTTACTTTGTTGATTTTTTACCAGTCTTACACATGGTTGAGGACACATGATTAGTTTTCCTTGCAGACTGTGACAACAGACATGACCTATAAAGGTTATAACCACAATCCTATTGCTATTTCATCGATACAATAATAAGTTAAAAATTACTGGTGTTTAAATCATTTAGGCATCAGTATTGGTTGATTTTGACTCTCGATATTTGAAAAATGTGCTAAATAAAGGAAAGCATAAAGTCTGGTCTTAGGAACAGATATTCTGTGTATTACCTTATTAACAAAACACCCTTCAGGTGCAGAAACATCTCCTATGTAAGGCTGAAAGTTATCAAAAATGCTGCAATTAGCTAGATATAAGGTAGGTATTAGGTAGGTTACTTTTTATTAACAAACCAGCATTCCCCAAATGCCAGACAACCATTTGCCATCACTCACAAGGGGCAGATGCCTTTTACCAATAAGAAATCACTGACTGTGACTACTGTGAATGCCCAAGATGAAGCATATGACTGTCCAAGATACTGGAACTGCTGTGCATATGCAGATGAATTGCAAGGCTCAAGCACAATGGGTCCCACTTTCAGACAAGGCAAAGTCAATATATATGTTCTTTTAGTTATTATATTTTATAAACATGTGTACGGACCATCTTGAAAGTACTGAAGAAAGCAGAACACCTGAATTTAATAACAGCCAGCCTTGAACTTTAATTCCGAAAGCTAGTAAACAGAAGAGCTTCCGTCTTCAGTATTTTTTCCTACTATTTACTAATTTTACAGATAAAGGAAAATACATTTTCAGGAAACATTTGAAAATTATGGAGCTGCTGTAATTTGAGAAACCTTTCAAATTATACTAATGCTACCTAAAGAAGCCAGAACTTCTGCTTAGATGCACCACTTCCAGATACCATGCAGTAGGCAAATGTATGTAATGCATAATGCAAATGACAGTGCCGCTTGCACCCCTGAATTGTCATAATGAGGTGTCCTAAAATACACCACTGAGAGTCTTCCCTTCAGTGCCTCAACTAACATCCATTAGTTCTGATCATTAACTTAACATTATTTAGTCTCAGGTGAATTTTAAGCCTTCTTTTGAGCAATATTTACTCATATTAAATTTCATGTGATAATTTTAATAATTATTTACTACCCATCCTAAAAAAAACCATGAATCATCTCAACTTTCAAGTTATCATCCAAATTTTCAACTAGTAAAACTATTTTAAAAAATTCATTAAACTATTCCATCATAAATCCTGTATATTGTTTGAAAGATCAATCCACTTCTACCCATAATGCCATCTTTGTTTTAGCAGAACAACTAATAAGCCTAATAAGCCTTATAATTCTTTCACCAAATTCAATTCTTCAAATTCTTTCTAATCTCATATGCACAGACACATCTTCCATTATTTTGTTAGAAATTGTTTTGATCAAACACAAACATGAAATCACTTATCTCTGAATCACGTATTTCTGCAGTCCCTTTTCCAATAGCCAGTAATATCTAAAAGAAATGCTTTCTGATGAATGCTGTTTGTTTTTTCAATCCTTTTCAATATTTAAAGAATTTCAATATTTAATGAATTTGAGTATTCATCCTATAATCTCTGTTGTTTCCTTCATGACTACTGTACATTTTCAAACACTGTATTGACATTTTGAAGGAGGTTTCTTATGTAACTAATATTAGCTCTTTGCAAAAAGCAAGCAATGTACAGAAGGTCCATACACATAAAGTTCACAAGCTATTAGAGAAAACAACAGCATGTGGACAAATGCTGAGATGTGTCTGAAGTTTCAGATTCAGCTTCTGAACCAACCATTTCATTTTAGAAAAAATAGAAAGCAAAGTAAGAAAAGGCAAATTATCCATATGTTGGAATATACAATATGTTATTTAACGAAAATAAAAATATCAGCTGGTGCAGAGCTAACTTGAAAATTAAGGTTACAGATGAAGAAAGGAAATGAGGTGAGGGAGGATGGGATGGAAAGTGTTGGAGAAAATGTATAAAGTGAAGATTCATAACTCCAGGACAGGCAGAGGCAAGACCCTGACCGAGGGAGACTTTTAAAACACAAAGTGATCCAGCAACATCTCCCAAGCACTGGAAAAGGCAAATTCAGGTTGAGCATTCTAGAGCTGGGAGCAGGTAGATGTTTGAAACAATTAATTTTAGTTAACTGAAATCAGAGGAAAATGTGGATCTTTCCAAAGTTTCCTTCACATAAAGTAATATGAAACAGAACTTGACTCATTTCTACCCTCAAGCTTGATGAGAGTCAGCCTTAAAACAGAAGGGATTCAGCATTTCCAAGATGAAGATATAAAGTGTTCCCCCACATGAAGCTGTCACAGTGGACATCCCCAATCCATTTCAAGCCAGTGCAGCTCTAGAATAAGAGCAAAGATCATTCTTTAAATATATACATCCAAACTGGGGGAAACTATATATTGCAGAGTATTTCCTCCATCTTCTACTGTTGAGAAAGGACCAGAGACAGTTTATGGAAAAAAAAAAACAAAACAAACAACAAAAAACAACAGTACTGTCCTACAGCTGGATGGTTGGTATGCGAAAGGTGCTAAGTCTCTGTATCGTGAACCATATGTGTACTTAAAGAAAGAATACTGAAAGACTACTGAAGAGAATTTATCCATCTGAATTAAAAATACCATGCAGAGTATTAATTGAAGGGAAAACTAAAGCTCACAGGTTTGAATGTTACCTGCAGTGAAAGATCCTGTAAATATGACATATCACAAGCTCCTCTGGCTTCAACAGTGTGGGTGTAGAATATTGTCGATTTGGAACAAAGAGAAGTTAATGCAGGATTTGAATAAACCTTCTGAAGGGCAGGAAAAAACGACCACATTTGAACCGCAGTTCCACTCATGAAGGCAACTGAAAATATATTTTTTTTAAACAGGAAATCTGACTTGCCTGAATATAAGGCAAATGCAACTTGTTACAAGGTAACTCTCCCTCTGTCTGATAAGGGGGGCCGGGTGTGCCGTGGGCAACAAAGTCTCCAAGTTGTGCTACTCCTCTTGCCCCTGGGCGGCCACCCTAGACGCAGCCAAGCCCCAAGGCAGTAAAGCAGTACCACCGCAGGCAGCAGGTTTCCTTACCAACCCTAGTCACTCAAAAAATCCAGGGGCACCTAACTAGCCAAGGGATACAAACTGCTTGGGAGACTCTTTTGCTTCTTTGTTTTTAAAGGAACTGTGTTCCTTTTGGGTTTCACAGAGACAAGTTTGGTGCAGGACAACATTCTTGTTTATTTCTGTAAGATCCCTCATCCCATGTTTGGCCTAACACCATATGCTTTGGCAGCTCCACCAGTAGCTTCTACAGCCAGTGAGAACTGTGCTACAAACTGTTAAAACAGTCAACTGATTTATAAAACGCACTCACAACAGACAGCTTCCCACAAACGGTACACAAAGTTTTCTTCAAATTTTCTCAAGAGTCCTCATGATGCAGTCAGCTGGATTTCTTTAAAGCTGGCCTAATACCTTCTACCAGCTATAACATTTTTTAACTTTTATGCTATGACTGGATCTCAAACATGCCAGAGCTTTGAGAAAGACCTATCTGCACCTTTTATTTCTAGTGAACACACCAAAAAATACCAAAAAGGCTTTGAAGAAGCTATGTTTTATTAGAACATAAACTTGAACAAACTCTCTTCTGTCTGAAAACCCAGATTCTTTCAGGTGAGAGAGAGAAAATAAAGCCATTTGAAAACAAATACGTTTCTGCCCAACTGTGTCTTCGCAACAAGGGCCCTTTTCCTCCAGAACTGCTATTCACACTAGTAACTTTAAATAGTCTCTATGGTTTCAATGAATTCTACTTGTTCTCCTTTGGGTCAACAGAAAAATCTCACTTTTTCACCACCTCTGGCCTCATTTTGTGTCTCTTCCCCATTATTCTAAGAAAACTCCCCAAGTGCAAACTCCCCAGTCAGCATATCTATTACTGCCTGCTCTGCTCTTCCGTGGAAAAGCTTCTCCCATGGCCAGGTGCTCTCAACGAAGAAATCCTCTCCTCCCCTTCAAAGAACTGCCCCTGACCAAAAAGCATGCAGTTACCAACCATGGACTTAACACAGCATATAATGTGCATACAAAAGATAATTTTAAAAGACACCTTGAACCACTACCTCATTTGTCACACACAGAATGACAATATGTGCATGGATTTTTTGCATGTTCCTTCTGTTTTCAAGAAAATAAGATGAAGTTTCCAACCTCACAAACAGAATAGCACAAAGGCTCTTTCCCTGCCTCTGGGGGCTACGCTCACAGATGCTTCCTTGCCTTGTCTGTTTCTAACTGGAGAGCACAGCTCCACCAGTTGATTCTCCAGCCTGTGCGCCTGCAGTGAGATTGGAAGAGGTCTGCTAGACACATCTGCTAAATCTATCCTACACAAAAGAGGAAAGTCAAAATACAGGATTCAGTAAATAAAGGATTAAAGGATAGGAATAGAAATATTAACAATGAACATGGCAACAGACAAACAGGTCTTGGTAAAAAAAAGCCTGGTTTTACAGTTGGAGGGGATCGCAAGTACTGCTGAAAAAGAGAGTAGCTAAAGATATAAAAGACTTCTGTGAAGTGCTTAACATAGTAAACAAACTGATTAGAGCAGCATAACAGAACACATCAAATGTATTAAGAGCTGAATAAATGAAGCAACTGTTAATGAAGAAATCCCAGTAAACAAGCGATGAAGTTCTGCTAGTAGGATTCTCTTTGGATCACCATTAAACTAGATGCTGTTTAATTTCTTTAACAAGGACGTAACAACAGATGTAAAATTGTTTCTGGGAAAAATTGTAATGATACAAACACTGGCACAACAACACCAAGTGTCTGAGTAGCCAAACCTAGGCCCAGGGTGAGTCCTCAGGACCCAGGGTGAGTCCTCCTCTCCCAGCCTGACAAAGACTGATGCAGTTCCATGTCCCCAGATCAAGCTGGTGGTGAGGCTTCCCAACACAGAAAGACATACACAGAGATGGCCTCACAGATCAAATACAGACAGAAAAACAGTGCCTTTACCAGCACCCCTACAAACACACACAGCACTCACACAAACAGCATGGACAGCCCCACGCTGTTCCTCCTCTCCAGGTAATGGAATTTCAGTCTGCTAGAGGAACCCACACCCTGCTCCTCCCCAGGTGCTGGCCCCCAGACCCAAGAGCCCCTGACTTTCATGGTCCCACACTAGCTGCTGGAACTCAAATCTCTTCTGGTTAGGCTGGTTTGAAGTTCATGAGCATTCACGCACACATTGAAGATGAGTGCATCCACACACAAGATGGTTAGAGATAGGATTTAATAAGAACACAGGACAGACTGCGGTGATCAAACATCAGGCAGAGTCACACCAGCATACCAAGTGGTCAGCTATTTGCACTTAATGAGACTCTTTCATCCCTTTATCCCTCTGTTTTTCCCATGCTTGCTCCTTCCCAACCCAACTTTACTCCTGCCTTTGATCCCCACATTAACAGTTGCACATGCAGTGAGGGCAGCAAGCAGAACTGCAAGCCATGTTTTCCAATGAGCCGCTTACCTATCAACTTGTATTTTATTATAAATTGACACTCAAAGCATGAGACAGTTGTTTTGTCACTGAAGATTAGTACCTGTAAAACTAACCAGCACATGCCAATGATTATGCTGTAGCACAGGAAGGCTCCCTTCTTTTCTAAGTACATTGTCTTTGCCACATCACCAGTAACATTAGTCGTTATTTTTGTAAACCATTCAACCATGCAATTCAACATTTAAGAAACAATACTCAGGAGATAAGCAGAAATCAACCTTAACATCTTTCAGGGGAGCTCCTGGGGTAAACCAGTTACTCTTCAGGTAAAAGCTTTGGGGAAGTAAATAAAACTGGGGGTGGGGGGTGGCAGGAATAGGAACATGGGTTGATCCTCCATGTTATCCTTATTGAAAAGGGCCATCTCCAAAAACAGGGTTAAGTGATACTGATGCTCTTTTCCCAGTGACAGGCTGAAAGGTTTGTTAAACACAGAGGTTAATATAAAAAGCTTCTCAAGGCCCAGAGACAGTGAGATTTACAACTTTTATAGAAATTCAATTTTGTTTCAGCTTTAGGTTGCTAGGTTAATGGTTGACTAGCGATCATACCTATGTATACTCTTCTGAATTTTAGATCACCCCAGCGATAAATGACTTTTCATTTAAAATCAAGCTGTCATTGTACTTTCTGCATACAGTATTCTCTGGAAAGCATACTGCCACCTGGCCAATTATGAATTTCTTAACTACTGATAAAGGCAAATTGTCATCATAATACTATTAGGTGTGTAAACTACTACTAAGGTGTTGCACAAATTAGTCTGCAGTAACACATGCAAATGACATCCATCTTTTGAATTCCACTCAAATGTCTGACAGTTTGTCACAGACCTGTAAGACAGGAAAGAAAACACTACTGCATTGTCTATGGAGCTAATTCCCACATCAATACAGAGCCTTCTGAAATCTTGTTTGACATATCAGTAATTTTAGAAGCATATTAGCCTCAACGGCCATTCTGTTACTGAAGTATTTTACTCCTGGTTTTATGAATGTGCATAAAGATATCTTACAAGAAATGTAAGAAATGTATCTATCAAAGAGTAGGGTAGAATAAAAACAAAACAAAATTCCTCCACAGATCTACGGTAAACTACAATGTAGTATTTAACCTACTCTTTTGAATCAAAGCAATCATCTTTTTCTCATCTGCTTAATACGTTCATCTGAAAGCTCCCTTAGCATGGACCATATATAGCCCCAATTGTTTTACTTCCATGTAAAAAATCCTGCTCAGAAATTAGCAGCTCACCAGTATAAGTACAATCAGAGATGCTTCTCTAAAAGATACTTCTGTATTTTGTTTATTTGTTTGTTTGTTGCTCTGAACTGAATCACTCATTGAAACTACAAAACACAGGTAGTGGGCTTTTTTCCTAGTTAAACTGCAAAGTATTTTAGATTAGCATTTACAGCATTTTCCCTCCATAGTAACTCTTCAGAGACCTTAGGTAAGACTTGCTGAGTAAAAGTTTAAGCACATCAGGGCCTGTGTTTAACTGTTGAGCAACAGGATGGTTTAGGACCTTTACTCTTGTGCCAATGTCCCCACAGGAAAGCACTATGTTGTTATACCAGCATAAAGGCACTCACGTGCTCCATTGGAAACTACACGACAGTTTAAGCCTTAATGGATAAGCTAATGCACTTTCCACAGCTACGTTATACACTTTAGATATCTACCTTTTATTGTCTCATAGCAATCAGTCTGCACAGTCAATCTATACTATAACAATATGAAAGCTTTAAAACTGATATAATAGCATATGCAACTGGGGCTGTTCAATCTTAAAAAAACAACAAAACAAACAAAAAATCCCACCACCATGAATTCAAAATCTGCTTTTAAAATGGAACTTAACTCTGGTCTACACCAAGATTTATATATGTGTATGTGTATATATCAGCCTGAAATACTGCATTAGTTGGACTTACTGCTGTACAGGAGTTAGAGACCCACTACATCTCCATTCCTGGATTTCTTTCTTTTTTTAATGCACTTATGTTTTTGCCACAGAAGCAGCTGACAGCATTTTCTACCAATTGGTATGTAAAGCCGTATTTCATTTAGTTTTTCTCCTCATAAGGAGCCTGTTACACTTACTAATGATAGAGAGAAGACAGAGAAAAGAGTGACATATCTTAAGAGTTCTTCCTACCTGATTTCCAAATTCTAAAGCAAGTAAAAAGGTCAGAGGTATTTGCTATCCCAGGTCTAAGTTATACGACAGGGTTACATGAAAGGGTTTCAGTACATGACAAATGGAAAAAAACATAAATAATTTGAGGCATGAGAATTGTATTTGCTAAAAGAACATATTTAACTATTAATTCCATAAATTTGAAATCTCACCTATAAAATAAAACTCTTTGCAAAAAAATGCCTTCTTGGCATCCCAGGAAGAAAAAAGACTTACTCTCAGCTATTTTATTCTAGACATGTTAACCACTACAGTACAATCTAGCTTTAAAGGCTCTTATCTAGAAGATATTACATCACAGAGTACATCACAAATAATTAATACTGTGCAGGCTGCCAATTTATCTGTGTTTATTCATACAATAATTTCCTTCACTGTGACAACAGGCAGATTTTCCAAAGCCATCTGCACACTGATAAAGTGGGAATGTCGCTTCTCATTCTTTTAAAGAGACTCTTTCCAAGCCCCAGAAGGAATTGGTTTTAATTCTTGTACTACTATGGCCATTTGCTACATCCTAGTTAGTCTCAACTTGTATTCATCTTAAATATAGCAGAAAACATCCTTAAATCATTTAACCAGTGTACATAATGTAGTTAACATACCTACCCCATAGAACTATGCATCTGTTTTTCCTGCGCAGTCCCATGGAGGATACTGTTTAATATAGCTATTTTCAAGTTTTAGTCTGCCAGAGATGCATTAAAGTTATTAATTTGGGCCTGATTCATAACTGAAATAAACCCTCCAGTTTCCATGATTCACAATCCCAGAAACTCGATTATCAAGAGAACAACAGGGTCAGGGTTTTTTCCAGGAAGCAAAG
Organism: Strix uralensis; assembly: GCF_047716275.1. Classification (NCBI taxonomy): domain Eukaryota; kingdom Metazoa; phylum Chordata; class Aves; order Strigiformes; family Strigidae; genus Strix; species Strix uralensis. The sequence goes on from NC_133972.1 coordinate 119,182,284, forward strand.
CGTCAGACTAATTAACACAAGGGCTTAACGATGTGCTTAAGTACCATTCAGGAAAGCACTTAGATACTTACTTAATTTAGCTTCAACAGGATTAAAAATTCAGAAGGTACATGCATAATGTTTCTGCATGGTGCTTTCTGGAGTTCTGAGTTCCTGCTATCGCAGGAAGCTGACATTTCACAGCTTATTTAAAAATTGTTAATTGAAATACCCTTGTATTCACGCATACAATTTTCAAAACTACCTAAGTGATACAGAAATCCTAGAGCTGATTTCACGAGAGCTAATTTGTCAATAAAGTACAGTAGCTAAAGACAGCAATTTAGGACCTGCAAACTGTAAAATGATACTGGCACATACATATACCGTGCATATTAGTAGAGCATCTGAACTAACCCTTGCCCTGAGAAGGAAGTGCTAATTAATTGAGCAAAACTCAGATTCCTAAGTCCTGAAACTACTTTTTCCAACAATATTTAGGCATTTCTCAGCAAACTTGTAATTGACAAATTGCCTAGAGCAAATAAAACATGCAGAACCATATTCGGCACCATTCGGTATGGTGTTTTCAGTTACAAATTTTACATTAAGGGTGGCTGGTGGTCCGTAAGAAAAGGCTTGGTAGCAGCCTTAAGCCAAAAAAGTTTGGACAACACTGACTTAAACTCTTGAAAATTTTTCTCAAGCCCAGAATTTAATACAGATGTTAAATATTAAGGCATGTGAGTGATTCTGAAAGGGGAAGATGGATAAATGTTTTCACTGCTGTGAAAGGGGAATGTGCATTTACACGTATTTAAAATATCTGCAGGATAAAGCAGAATTGAACAGAAACCAAACTAAAAGAAAGCAAATGATCTGCACTTCTCTTCTTCGTTGACTTTGTCTTACCTTTAAAGCTTCTAGGTTGAAACTTGGGACAGGACAGCAGAATACCCTGTATTTAATTATATATTAGTCAAACAAAAACTAGGGATCTGGTTCTGAATCACCTCACCCTTTTCTGCAATAATTTTAGCTTGGTTTCCTCATGACCCATTCTGCTTCTCCACGTTCCCCATGGAGACATGTCTCTCCTCACTGAAGCTTTTGGGGATGTCTCCTGAGCAAGCCCCAGGCCACCATTTGCAGCCACTGCTCTGTCCTTTCCCCGCTCTGGCTGCCTCCTGCCAAGCTGGGCCCGGCTGTCGGGAGGACACAGGAGGCTCCAGCTGGGGCTGTATCCCCCAACAGAAAGGGTAAGCAGCCAGGAGTCCAAGCCAGGTGCAAACAACTCCTGCCAAAGAGAGACAGAGGGAAGGAGCACAGGGTCCTCCTGCAGGAGGATGGATCCTGACCCTCAGGCCTGCAGGGAAGGAAGCAGAATGCCAGCCAAGCCCTTCCACTGCACCCACAGGGCCCTCAGCCTACAGCTCAGACTGAGAAAGACGGCAACATTACATGTGGCATATTCACTGCCAGCCCCTTACTCATCCTTCTCCACTCCTAGAATGTTACACATGTTCTGCTAATCTTTTTTTTAAAAAAGAAAATCCCCATTTCAACTGTTTCTTTCAAATAATGGTTGTTGCAATGCTGCTGAGTGGCATGAAGCATCCCTTGCCAATCCACCACCAGAGCCACCCATCCCCGCCGCAATGCTCTCTGCAGCAGGGAGGTGAAGGTTGACCATGGCAATGATACCTACAGCCAGGTTTTACTACAAATACAGCTTAATGCTTTTGCCTGTCACTCATCATTAAGGTGCTTCACATCAACAGCTTCTTATTTCTGCCACCCTAATATTAAGAGCCAATTGCTATGTACAAGTAGGCAGCCTTAAGCTGAGCTTTGTATCTAGCTAACCACAAAAACAAGCACTGTAGGCAATAGTTCAAGTGTAGGTACGTCAAACCACTCATGAAGCAATGTTCATGTAATGAAGTATTTTTAACATTTAATGAAAAAAATCTGTTTCCAAACTGACTTACATTTATTGTCTCTAACTGCAGTTTAGTTTAAGTTTGACTAAGATACGATGTAAAGTCTCAATTCTATTAAACTTCCTTTCCTTGTCTGCAAACATGAACCATTTTAATGTATCTTCTGAAGTACTACAGACCTCTTCTGTTGTTATTTTCAAAGCCTGTTTCACATAACCAAATAAGCTATACTTCAACAGCATTTTATAAGACAAAAATTTTCAGAGGCATTATAAAACATTATTATAATGAACCAGATTACATTAAAATAAAGGAAAATTAGAACTCTACAGCAAATAATTGCTAGATTCATTTATCCTTTACAATATAATAAATACCTTGTGTTTCATTCAGACTACAACTTGGTGCCAAATGCAGTAATGCAAAACATAGAAACATAAATTCACTTCAGGCAAGCAACTTGGCTTTACTTGAGACATGGTAGCATGTTTTCTCTCACCTTAATTGTTGCCTTCTTATTTTGCCTAATACAATTATTTTATGTTTAGACTAGATATTAGGAAGTATTTCTTTACAGAACGGGTTGTTAGGCGTTAGAATGGGCTGCCCAGGGAGGTGGTGGAGTCCCCATCCCTGGAGGTGTTTAAGAGTAGGGTCGACACAGCGCTGAGGGATATGGTGTAGATGGGAACTGTCAGTGTTAGGTTAATGGCTGGACTAGATGATCTTCAAGGTCCTTTCCAACCTAGATGATTCTGTGATTTTACCTAACGTTATTTTGATTTACCAAAATCAAATTTACATCACTGCAGCTCCTTCTCCTGGAATTTTTGCTGTGATCCTTTGAAGCCTGTCTACCTTAATTTTGTGAATATTTTCAAGTCTTTTAGTAGTGAAGTTTCAAATAAATGAAACCTGTACCAAATTTTAAAGACTTATCTGCAATCAGCCCAGGAATAATTTGCCAAGGAAATCGTACCAGTGGTAGAACATATTCAAACTAAAAATTACACTTACAGCCCAGATATTTTTTTAATTAGCTACTATTACAAGCAATACCTACAGCTCTAGTATATAGCCAAGATAAAATAATATATTGTGAGTGTTAGACAGTACTTTGTGTATAGGAACATCCAGACTCCAAGCTATATATTCAAACCAAAATAGAGACAAAATTGTAAAAAAAAAAAAGAAAATAATTGGTGGTAGATATGGCACTGTAAATACACTTTTTAAAGTACTTTGGAAGTTGACTTCTTTTGAAATAGATGTCCGCTCTCCCAGCTTCCTTAAGAGTCCTAAGTCTCTTTTTCAGAAAAGCTACAAAATAAACTGTGAACAAAACCACCCCTTAGAAAATATCCACTCTCTGAAATGCAGTGAAAAGCCCAGATCCTCAGGCAAACCAGATTGTTTGCTAAATCTGTTGGATTAATCTGAACACTGAGCACTGCTCACTCGCTCGCTCTCTCTTTGTTACACTTGTCATATTTTTCCAAGTCATCTGTCTTCTATTCCTTTTTATCACCTGCTGAACACAAGAGGAAAGTCGAGAATAGTCTACTGAAAAGCAAATGCACGCTTAGTTAGCAGATGTCAGCAATCTTTTTCACATGTTGCACAATTACAAGTTCAGAGTTTAAGATTTAAGAACACATTGAAAACATTTGAAATAAAATTATTGTAAACATATTTCTTGATGTGTGGGGATATTTTGAACAAATAATCTAAAATTCCTACTGAGACACAGAAGTTACTATATGAGGCACAACAAACAGCTATGTACGAAATGCTGTTTATGCAAGAATGAATTATTTGTCATGCCAAAGAAGCTGCCTGCATCACTGTCTGCATTTTGTTTAAAGTTTGCACTAACTTTTGTAACTAGAAAAGGCTGTTTAAAATTAATCCTCTTTTCACTCTCTTATGTAAGTCTCTAGAGATAAAGAGGTTTTTTTTAATCATTTGAAATGGACTTATTTAAAAAGAAAGAAAACTTTTCAGTTAGACAGCAACATCATCCATTTCAAAAAACTCCGATTTGATTTTCTGTGCAGACTGTAACTCGACAGGCTTCACCATATGATGAACAATTAATAGATAAATGCATCTAGGCTATACCTACTCTTTGCTCATCATTTTGATAAGGCTTGTCATGATATAGGAGGTAAAACTCACTAAGCTTTTACAGAATGTAAGTTAATTTCCTGAAAGAATAATCTAAGGGAGATTTTTATTAAATCCTAATTACTTCTACTTCATTATCACTTCAGTAGGTGGATTGGCTGATATCATTATTGTAATGGAGGTCAGTGAGAATTAATCAGTCCAGTCTTGCAAATATACTGCTTCCTCTCATCTTTTATAATAGTCTGTCACCTTTTCTTGTATTTCAGTAATAAAATTCACAGAGGTCATACTGGAAAAGTGAAAAAGCAATGACTGAGAAGTGTCAATGGTAGAGAAGCTCTTACTGCCTTTTTTTTTAAAAAACTTCATCCAGAACTTCCTCTAGTTGTAGGGGCTGGCAATGTTGCTAATATGAAATAATTTAATTTTCAGCCTGGTTTGGCAGATGAGAAGAACGTGTTACAAATCTCCTTGTTTTGTCAAAAGTCAGGGGCAAAAATTCTGGAATATATTCTGACAATGGCTCCTTGAGGAGTGACCTACAGCTTTGCAAGTCTAGCTCATGCAAGTAGACAGGAATAATCCTGAATTTCTATTTTCTCTAGAATCCTCTTTTTTCTCAGCCAGATATTTTGAAACAAAACAAGATCAGCACTAAAACTAACTTAAATGATTACAATTTATAAGCCTGTTTCAAGGCTGATTTAAAAATCTTTACACTTCATTAGAAAAACTGCTGTCTTTATACCCCAAGTAAACTTTTCATCAACAGTAGTCCGTAACTACTGTTTTCCAGTCCTTCAGAATAAAAAGTAAGGGAGGAAACAAAGGCTTTGGAAAAGAATAAAATCCTATGAAATGTAATTCCTTTAAGAACTAGAGTCTGTAAAAACTATTTATTTTTATGAAAAGCTAGGATTCCTAGGAAAGGATGGATTTTTTGAGTGTAGCTGGTTCACTATGCTATTAGTATTACTATTAACAAGTACTGATACTTATTTCACACCTACAAAAACTAGTTTAAGATTCTCACATTTTATATGCCTAATCCTTTCTTTAAATATCTGGAGTTCCTTGTCCTGCCACACTCTACCTAACTTCTTTGCTCCATCAGGGATGCCAACCTCATCAATCCCTTTGGTTTCCTCCTGACCATCTCCCTGTGTACCTTCTCTCTCACTCCGTATTCAACAACCCATCCCCTTTCTTTCTTCAACAAAATCAGTTTGAAAGGGCACTCAATATCTTAGCAGGCTAAAGAAGTTAATTGCTCCATTTTGTCCTTTCCTCTGCCTTGAATCTTGATTCCTTTACTTCTGTTAACAGGAGACACAGCTATCATAATCTCTAAAACCATACGTGGATCATATACACAAGCTTTTATGCTGTCTGGTTTGTCCTGACCTCATTGGTACCAGGAAGATTGCTATAAGGTAGATGGAGCCTTGGAACTTAATTAGAAGTAAGTGAAACTATGCAAATAGCAACATATATCAGATTTAAATACACAATTGGGGTCTTAAAGCTACAGAAGGGATTCACATCCCAACATCTGTCAGTTATCTCTCTACCAATTATGTGAACTAAACTACATATGCAAAGCATTCTTTAGATGGACTAATTTTAATCCTGGGTTAAATAACAAAAATAGCATATCATACCTTTAAAAATCTCAAATTATTTTCTAAAAGATGGAAAACCAGTGGTTGAGCAAAAATACCAGCACTCATTATTCTCTGTAGCATTCTATTTTATTTCATAGCAGTTAAAAAGATCTCTTTCTTCTTTTTTTTTTAAAGAATAATAAGCTAGTTCAGTCAGTTAAAAAAAAAAAAATAAAAAATCTGAAAACAGTGAAGATTTTCCGAGATGCTAGTAAAAATGTTGCTTAGAGGTTTTCAAATGCCCAAGAAAATCATTACCAGGAAAATACTTTTTAATCAAGCATGAGGAGGAACACAGGAAGTATTTTATTCCCTACAACAATACAGCACATGCTTAAACAGTTAGAAAACATTGTTTGCACTTCACGAGAGACCATATTCCCCCAAACAACCAAAATTCTCTAATATTTAGCTTATATTCACGGGGAGATTGAAAGTCATATTTTCCCATAGCTTACCTTTCCTTACAAATTTCTAGCATAAAACATGTAGTCACTGCTATTACTTATGATTTGCCATCTGTCTCAGCTAGGATGCAATTATAGATTAGCTATTTTTCCTTTTACATCACAACTTCATTTAGTAAGATTACTAAAACCTAGAGAGAAACCTGTAATCCTCAGTCCTCCCCACCTTCCTATTTTTTTTAATTTCCCCATCTTTCTTTTTATATTTTTTAATTGTCTGAGGATAAGAGGGAATGGATACTTAGTACTGTAATTACTTAACAATGGCTCCGATATTTAAGTAGCACAGATAAATAGTATTTTAGGGTTGGATGTGTCACAAAAGCTCAGCTAATATGATAATAGAGTAATATAAACATTCATGATTTTTAAAAAATAGTTAGCATTTTCATAGAAAATCCAGTGGAAATAATTCTGCTGAACAGTCTACAGAAAGCTCTATAATTTAAACATTTTTCCTTATCCTTCTGCTTTGTTCTTCCATAGATCTTCACACAAACATTTTGCAGCTTTTAGCCTCAAAATGGTCAAAATGTTCTTAGGTAAGCAGACATTCCTAAGTCTTGTAAATCATCAACAAAGATGCTGAGAAGCATAACTAGCACCCACGTACACCTGCATGATGACTAGGTCTCTAAAATCAAAGACTTGGAAATGGAGACTTAGAAATCGTCATTGCCAAAGAAAATCTCCAGCCCTTCAAAAGCAATCTGCATCACCAATCTTCATCATCTGATAATACTAGAAATCAAAAAACACCCCAACATTTAGTAGTGTTGGCAGGTAATAGCAGAATACTTATGTTTATAAAGTAAAACAAAACTGCAAAGTAAAACAAATCTGGAGAGAAACCCTCAAATCTGGAGCACTTGACCCAATGCTCTGTCTCTGGGTAAAGGCTGAAGAGGTTTAGCTCAGGCTTTCTGAAACAAAATTCCTTAAAAAATAAGAAGGACTTTTGCCAGCCTTGCACTAATATAGAGAAACTTCACCTGAGTCAACTGCAAGCTGGAGCTCACTGCAGTGAGAAAGATACGCAACATTCGAAGCCACATCAACATCTGCCATCTTATGCAGGGATACCCGCATTGCTTCTAGTGCGTTTCTTTAGAGTATTATCCAGTGCTGAGTGCAAACAGTCATTATTAAAAGTTTCTATTTTATCAATGCCTCTTTCATTAAGGTTGCTTTATATTTCAATTAAAGTTTGAGTTAAAGGTGGATTGCAGACTTTGAGTCAGCATTGGTGTTTTAAAGTGGAAAGCAATATAGACATCCTGTTACGAATCATGAACTAGTATAAGTACCTCTCAGCTTTATTTCACACTCTGCCACTGACTCATTATCTCAAGTGAGTCCCTTAACCTGCCTAGGTCAATTAGATTGTCTGTAAATTATGCAGGATACCACACGGCCTCATGGTTGTTGTGAGGTGTTACTCATTTCTGGAAAAACATTTGACATTCTTGGATAAATAAGAGTGTAAATCTTAGTACTGACATCTAACAAGAAATTAGCTTGTAAGAAGGCCATGCTATGTGCCATTTGCAGTTATTTTGCATGATAAATGATTCTCCCAGTCATCAGTGGTGAATGACACTTTTCTCAATCTCTGCCCTGTTTTTCATATCTACATTGTCAGTTCAGACAAAACTGAAACAAAAATGGGGACATGGCATCAACAAAAATGAGATGAAGAGTTTATTTTGTTCTGGAAAGTAAAACAAATGGTAACTTTTTAGTCATGATTACTATGTCCTTGATTAATTGTCTTGTTTCCTGAAAAGTAGAACCATAGTCCCTATGTAATATTGAGTCCAAATACTCAGTTTACAGTGTACTATTATTTATTTGACAGGTATGTTAAAACCAGGCCCATTGAAGCTGTTTATATGTGTTTTACCCAAAGCCAGAAGCAGAAAGACCATTTACTACACAGTAATAAGAAATACGTGGCATCAGTAGGCATGAGAGACATGGAGGTCATCAACTTGGGGTGAAGGAATACACTTTTATTGTTTGACTCACAGGAAACGTCTTGTTACTAACACCTTCTTCTGGGTCTGTTGTGTCCCCGTCCGTCGTGTGTCGTCCCTCCCCGCCCCTTATTTTAATTAAAACAGGAATAAACTGTTTTCCAGTTTTGCTAAACAAACAGAAAAAAAGATCACACTGACAGAAGGAAGAAAAGGTCTTTTCTCAGGAGACATTTCCTAAATGCATAACCTTCAATATCCTTTAGTTTCTCTAGGTATAACATGAAATTTTGTTACAGTCAAATACAATTGTTTTTTGAAATGGGCAAAGAATTGTTTCAACTATTATTGATATACCATCTGTTAAGCAACATATCAGGTAGAAAACACAGGTGCTAGGCTAGGAAGCATTTCAAGGCCTTCCTCTGTAGCCAAAATTGCTCTTTAAGCCACTATAGACCAGTACTGCTACTGAAAGTGGTCCACACATTTCTACTCTGCCTTCTTATTTCTGTCCTACGGGGCTGCACAGTAAACCAAATCAAGGACCCAACCGCTATTGTTTTCACTGTTGCTTTTTTTTAGCTGCTGGGGATGTGGGAGAAGGTGGTGTCAGGTCCCTAAGGGCCCTACCAGGCCATACTGTTCCACCCCCCACCCCGCTACTGGAGCTCCACTTCAGCTCAGTCCTGTCAGTCCCGCACTGGTGATGCTGGGGGAGTGCCTGTCTCCAGCCCTGTCTCTGGCCCCTTCTCCTTCAGCTCCTGTCTGGGGCCCCTAGTTGGACCCTGGACATGAGGCTTTCCTTGGATCCCACTAGCAGGACGTTACTCCTGTTACTAGCTCTGCCAGCTGCATTTAGTTGCTGTGGGACTGCGCCCCATCTGTGAGGGCACAACCAGTGCCAGGGCCACCCTTGGCTCCCAAACCCTCTTTCCCTAAGAAGCAGTCAGCCGTTGCTGCTCCCAACGGAAGAAGGAAGGTGTTGGTCAAGTTAATATAAGCATGTGTGAAACTACCGCCTAAAAACTAGGCTTCGTCTCAGCTCATGTACAGGAAATAATAATATACGTACTTCATCTCCAGTTGTACAAACCTCAGTAAGAAATGAAATCCTAAGCAGCACTGACATTTAAAATATCACATTTGTTATGTGAGATAGCACTTACCGAAACAAAGAGCTATTGTTTCAGGTCTTTTGCAAAAGCAGTTACAGCAAAGTTAAACACTTCCATCACATTTTAAATGTTTGCAGTAGAACAGTTATAGTGCCACTTCATGAATTTAAGTGAGAAAACCGATGTAAAAAAATCTATCTCTACCCCAACAACCACTGATCCCTTATCTATCCTAAGCAAAACCATTATGGGCTTCCTAGATCTCATGCTAATGATAGACCAAGAAAACTGACTGGGAGGAACAGATATGGTCTACCTACAAAACAGAAAATAGCAGCCATGGGGCCCATTACATTTCTTTCTAAGGATGATCTTATAGTACAGGAAAATAGGAGCTGAAAGCATAGCATGATCTTGAAAGGCTTCCAAAAGCAGGAGCTATTCCACTCCATTTCAAAATGCTAAAGAAAGGAGTTTCAGGATGAAAAAGGTGGATTCATTTGACAGAACCCAGGAAGGCCTCATTTCAACTTTAAATTGCTATAGTAAAAAAGAAACTGCTTGAAAATACCAAAAAGATCTGCTCTTGGAATTTTAATATGTATTAGACTTGAATGAATGTTAACATACAGTCTTCCAACATCTTATTGGCTGTTTTATTTTTGAAACATCTCTCACTCTCCAAATTCTGTTCCAGCAACTATCACTTTTACTGACCACAGAGCATGATTTATTTACTTGCCCCACTCAGACCACAGTATGATCTTTGTCTGCTTATCTACCATAGATTCTTCTAACACCCATGACAAGATAAAAAGGGACAACATTTATTAATTGGATGGTGTCTTGAACTAGACTTCGAGGTTGATTGTTACTGGACAGAGTGCTCAGTGAAACAGAAAACGAAGGCGTTTGGCTGACACCAATAAAACCAGTCCAGTACCTACCACTAGACCATAAAATGAGTATGTACTTTTTCTAGTACTTTCTTTTTCAAGCACGCCTTTCCAAATGTACTTCTTGTATTTGTTCTTTCCCCCAACCAATCTAACTCACTCTGTGTGCTGAAAGTGTCTTGCTTCTGATGCAATTTCTTACACTTAAAGAAAGGTTTAAGAAAAACGTGACTTGGTCATTTAAAAGTTTCCTGCATCTTTAAACAACCAGGTGTTGTTTTACAATATCATGTAGCTAACTGAGAAGGCTTAAACTCCAAGAGTAACCTACATTTGAGCACTAAGACTGAGCAACTTTTCAGCTCCTCTCCCTCTGAGAAGTACAGCAAAATACACAGGGGAACTGCAGGAACCTCAGCTGTGGCAATGCTAGATTGGATCTGATGTCAGCCTATTCCAGCAGCCAGCATCTTGCCAGTAAAAGGAAGTCCTTTGGAGATAGGGGCTATGACCACTCAAGCAGGCTGGCCTGAGACAATCAAGACTCCATGTTAGTTTTTTCCTGACCTGTAGTAGTAACTAAAAAAAAAAGTTCTAGAGAGGCAGAGAAGCTAACACTCCCAGCTTAGTGACAAAGCCTACTACAACACTATGCAACCATATGGTACACACAGCTTTATTGCCTTGAATTTTTTCCTTTACTAATTTGCGTGGTAACATTTAATATATTTAGCACATCAATGTTTAAATATTATGCTGCTTCATTATACAATTATTTGTATGAAAGTAGTTGATTTATTGTTTCAAAGACTGGAATGGCTTTGCTTTACTGGGGTTTGTAGTTTTGTGTTGTTGTTTTTTGAAGAAATCTAATATTCCACTCTCATTGACCAGAAGTAATACATACATTTGGAAAGTACTGTTGTCCGAGTGCACAGAATATTAAGACATGCAGTGTGTCCCTTGTAAAGAAACAAAACCCAAAAAAGCCTTCTCCCAAAGGAACTTGAATAAAATTGAGCGTTACATTCCCATCTGAGTCTCAAAGTAAAAATATTCCAAGGACCTTTACAAATCATTTGGAACTGCAAAGTAAAACTACACTTATGTTTCCTCAATGTGACAGAGTTATGAATACAATCCCCCAAATTAAGGTAAAACAACTATCCAGAATAGGCTACTCTGTCTTTATTTTTACAGAAAAAGGATGTGAAAGCAGAGGGAGGAATAGTAAGAGAGCAGGAGATGAAAGAATGACACAGAAAAATTATTTTACCGCGTTCTCTTCATAAAAGTTTATCATTACTTTGAATTACAAGCAACTTATACTCACAAAATACAGTGCATCATAACTGTAGTTATGAACATTTGCATATATCTAGCCTAGCATAAGAGAATGAGGTCCATGTGAAGTCAATAGCAGCGATGGACAGGATAACTCATTCAGCTTCAGCCCCTAGTCGGATACAATGCGTTACTAAAAATCAACATGCTGTTCAAGTTCTAAGTATGCTGTACTCACAACTTCCATCAGGAAGTTTTGTCTTATTACAATAAAACATTTCTCTTCCAAAAAGACACTTTAAAATTTACTTAGAAATTTCATTTCTAACAATGAAATTTGGCTCTTTTAAAAGACCATGAGAAAATTTGAGGCAAAATGTTTTTTGATACCATAACAAAGAATGTACCGAACAAAGAAAACCAGTAATTATACTTTCAATTACTCTGCTATAATTAACATGTCTTGTATAACAAACTTTAGAATTGTAGACAAAGAATATCAGATGAGGGCAAAACTTGGTGTTATCTGCTGCTATTCATACTTAATTAGCAACCTCAAAATTACAGTAAAATGGCATCAGTTTCCAAAAACATGCTTTTTCACAGTTTAACCTTGACATGGGAAGAAGAATGTTTTATGAAGCTTTGTATTAAATATTGAAGAACACCTGGAAAAAAGCATACTGTAACATCATTTATCTTGAATGTAAGTAATGCATCTGTATGTGTGGAAGCCAAGTGAAACCAAATCTCTTCATGTGTTCATTTCAAAGTAAAGGCAACTACCTTGCTCAGAATATCCTGTGGCTCAGCAGATGTATTGCAAATCAGTGTGGTTACATCCAATTGCTAGTCAGGTGTTCTGGAGTCAGAATACATGAAGCCATAAATATTAACGCATGTGCTTTTTTAGACTTATCTTCAAATGTTCCATCAAATTTTCTTTAAATGAGGAAAAAGATAGAGGAACACATTTTAATAAGAAAAGCAAAGCTCAGGCAACTATTAAGTAAAAAAAGATATCCCAGAATCCTTTAGGGAATTTGACAATTGGTGTTTCCCTAGACTCCACATCACTGGTATCTAAAATGCAGTACACCAACAAAGCTTTAGTGAGGAAATGAATCCGTGAAAAATAATGCTTAGAAAAAGCATATCGAGTTAGAGGTGGTAAAGAGGGAAATTTGGCACACAATAACAAACAAAACAGTTGATGCAAAACGTAAAGACTGTGGCCAGTGGATTCAGCAGAATTTAGAGAAGCGCTGTGATGACTTCCTGACCACCGAAATCTCATGTGCATACTGAGCTTAAAGAAGGAAGAGAGAATTAAATTCTTGCAAATATATTCTCCCAAGAAGTACTATGGGACATGAACTGTACAGAATAGGAACAAGAACAGAATCTAGAAGTAACAAAAATGAATAAACCTTCTGGCAATTAAGTTTTGTTTTCATTACAAAGATCTGTCATTTAGCAAATGTAGTACAAGAAATAGGACTTCTGTTAGACTTTAGCCTTCCAATAGTATTGAAAAGCTCTTAAATGACAAAATAAAAGAAATGCACAGCTTCATCATAAAAGCAGCCCACCTGTTAGCACACAAAATAGTGGCCTCAGGTTACATAATTTCAAACACTTTTCTTCTCAATATGAATAAAATTCACCAGTGAGAGAAACTAGACAATCTGAGATTATACTGGAGGATTTCCTATATACCCTTACACACAGGATAGGGTATATTTGCCAAAAAGAAAAGATAAATAGCAGCACTCTAGTTGTTGGAGCATCACTACAGTATCAATTTTTATTTCCACATTAGAGGTGGAGAATTAGCGTTTCTAAAAGAGTATTTTCATTTGAATGACAGTGGTATGGGTAAATAAAAGATCTCAGAGGAGCTCTTTCCTGGAACTTGAAAGGCAAATTCATTAACAGGAAACACACTCACAAAACTTTTTATTTGTGTCTGGATAATTTCACATGGCATTGCTAAATATCTTTCAGAAGATCATAACAATTATAGATTTCAGATTCCAGAAATAATCCAGTTTGGAGATTTTTTTATGACCCATTTGCTGTTGAGTCAGAACATCCTGCTGTTTAGTGAAAATCATCTCTGCCAGCTATATAGAAAAGGATGCATCTAATCTGAACCTTAATACTACAGAGAATGTCAAATAAGATCTGGAGGCACTTTCAATCAGTACAGTTTGAAGAGGAAGAGGAGAGGAAAATGATGAAACTAAAGGGGAAGCTGGACAAGGTTAGTTGACATCGATGTGTAACACCAGAGAAATACTGTTACCCTGCTGGTGCTGTGCAGCTACGAAGACTATACCTAATACAAATTCATTTTCTAGTCAATCCTAATTATTGACTTCGCAGGTGAACACACACCATATCCAAGGTTTGTATTCCAAGAGCGGCTCGCTTCTTTCTTTTGTTGTTTGGGGTTTTTTTAAATGAACTTTGCTTCTTTATAGACTTGCACGGGAGGTAAAATGACCTGTTTTAATACTTTATGTAAACTTAAAAGTACAACTGGATGGCAACAATTAGCATGGGTAATTTAAATTCAACCGGTACTATAACATGCCCTTGCAAAATACAGCTTTTCCTTGCTGTAACTAAAATAATAATAAACTTCTTTGTAATTATATAATTGTTGTTACTGCTACACTTTAAGGGGGGGGGGGGGGGGGGGCACGGAATCTGCCATGCACTCAGTAAAGCTGATTATGTTTTGCAAGCCATGTAAGTAAAATGCTTGAATTGACATTTCTCCCAAGCACCTTTCTGCCTTCTCAAACGAGTCTGACGCTAACATTAAACATGGCAAGAAAAACACCACAGCACACGTGACACCTGAGTATCACTGCTGAAAGAGACCACATTTCTTTATACATGGTGTATCTGCCTATTCCATTGCAAAATTTCAGGGTCACAGGCTGCCTTCAATTTCATGTAGCACATTGTGCACACATAAAGAGAACTTGGTGCTGCCACTAAGTGTGCTCTAGAACACGATGATTTGTTGTTTCAGGCATGTAATCACTGCCAGTGCTGCTACACAGTGAGCTTCCAAAACTCAAGTAGCATCTTTACGTTGTCCTGCGCTGTGCTTTGTGTATTAATCAGTTCCCACAGGCACTAGCTCAAGAGCAGGTGCACAATATCCCACTGATCTCAGAACAGGACTCTCATCAACCCAGCCTAGACCCTTCAAAGGCCTATCATTTGATGTGTGGCTGCTTCATAAGAAAAACTCATAAGCAAATGGCAAGGAGAGCAGTAAGTTTTACATCCCTTTCTTCAGGTATTTTGCTAGCTTTGAGAAAAGCACCCTTCCCCCTTTGTGATACAGAAGAGTTCAGAATCCTCCCCTGAAAGCCTGTCCTCTCTTTCAGTTCTTTCTTGGGATACCACTTGTAAGAGATCATGACACCACCCTTTTAAGTAGCAGTACAGTGGTAGGATCCCTTTTCAAAGACGTGAGAACCATAGGGTCAGTGCTGTCCCTCACTCAAACAGTAATTAGTGTCGATTTCTATTAACTGAAAACTGCTAAAATACTGTAGAGGTACACTGGAAGCAGGGACCTGCTTCTCTCCACCTGCTGTTTTCCTTCCAGAGCCTTCTCAAGTGCCTGACAAACCTTGATTTCTCTTCTATAGATTGATTTCTCATGTTCATTTTTCTTCTACAATAGCCCATGGGCAAACGAGGGCTAATGACCAACTTAGGTTCTCATCTTGAGGAAAGGGCCATTTCCTTGCAACCGCAAGATGTGAATTTTAAAAAAAAGCTTCAGAAAGGAGCATCTCTAACTCCTCCGAGCAGTGGTCTGACCACACAGGTCTTGCATAAAAGAAAGAGCCTCTTTAGCAAATTCCCAATTCCCCTCCTTTCTTTCTTTTGTGGCTCTCAACACATGAGAAGTAAGAGAATACATTAAGGATCATCCCATTGTCACTACGTGTTTGATATATTTCTTGCACCGTTGCAGGAGACAGACGTTCTGGGAAGAACAACATCTAACTCCTGAGCTCAGGCTGGCGCCACGGTGCTCAGCTGCATACATACCAGGCACTTGGGAGAACTCCCCTTCACTACAGAGTGACTTTTACAGTGCTTAGGTGCTTCCAGGAATAGGTGACAATGTCCACTCGATAATTCTATTGAGGAGTTTCCACCATTGCTGTTTTGAACATGTGGACCTTAATTTCACTCTTATCCTATTGTGGGTTTCTATGTGCCTTTTTGCATCTAGGTCTCACTCTCACCTTTTTCTGATCTTAAAGTGTTCGGGGTGTTGGGAAGAGCTGAATGCTGCAACTAATGAACTGTGAAGTATATCCTGCCCAGTGTGCTCCAGCAGAAACCAGGACCAAAGGAGTTGACTGTGACACCTAGAAGAGGTGAAGACTGTAAGAGTACAGGGAAATCAGCAACTCAAATTTGGCAGGACATTCCTCCCCTCTAAGGTAAGGGAAAAAATGAAATAGTAAAATTTTAAGTAACAATACAATCATATTTGAACTTAAAGCAAAATAATAGTATATGAAGTTACTGGCGAGAAAAGGGCATCTGTAGCTTCCCTGTTCTAATATGAATATGTATGTATTGAAAAGTGCATTTCAAATCTGTATCATGTGAGAAGCACAGAACTGTGATCAATTGCTTGCATGCAATTATCACAAATATTTGGTGTTATTAGCTGCTGCAACATTATGACTTGGATAATTACCTGCACCTGTTTTCTCATAATTAAATGGCTGTGTACATCATTAACTTTTCAATGCGGTCCAGACAGTATTTTTTTCCCTTTGTACTACTGAAATGCGGTTGATTAGAAATGTTGTGACTTCTAGATGAAAAATGCATTATTTCAGCTGGTGAGGGAAATAACTGTATTGCTTTAACACTGAGAACAAAAGTACTGAGCTCCTTAATTCAGCTCATGGAATTAATGAAACCCTTTTAATCACTTCTTCTCTGACTCTTGAGTTCTGCAAACACATACAAGGGAATTAAGACTGTGCCTGATATGTTGGGAAATCCAATTGCTTCAAATACAAGAGGACTTAAATACAATACAAAATAAAATCCATACAGTTTGCTTGTATACTAATCTAGCTCTGAAGCCACACTGCCACCTGACATACTGCCACATGACTGTCCTCAACTTGGGAGTAGAACTCCAAAAAGCATAGACATCTGGAGACGCTTGAAGCCACGCTGCGAGCAGAAGTTCAAGGTGGCTATACATAGTCTCCTAAATGTTCTGCTTTTGGTTGAACCAACTTCTTTCATTGAAAAAATGTTGTTTATGCCTACACACTAAGTGAAGAAACTTAATCTCTGCAAAATTTTAGAGATTTTCCAGTAGACTTCTACTGTGTATCAGATTTTAAAGTATTACATAGAGTATTTCCTCCAAGGCTTAGTTAAGGTTAATGAAGTAATTTTAACGACACGTTTCTCTGCTAAAAGGAAGATGACAAAGGGAGATGCTAAAAATAAATTATTCTTGAACTCTGATAAAAATATTGTTTTGGTCAGAAAATCGGCCTGATTTTAACACTGATGAGGAAGAAGCTTTCTTTATCACTGTCTTTATTTCAGAGTAATTTCAAATTCAATCCAAAGAATAAGTACTCTGTGAATGACATGTTTGCCAAATAGCTTTCTGATGCAGCATTTAATGACCTCTACCTCAAATCACTCAAATCAATGACTTTTTGGCCACTTGTACTACAGTCACAGCTCAAGCTGCTAACAACATACTATCAGTCATCAATGCCTGCCAACAAATTAAGTGCTGTAAGAAGGGATGAAAAAATCTCCCATAAATCTAATTGAGACAAGAATTCCCTCTTTAATTTCAGCAAAAGCCTTAAAATAATATGCCAAGAAAATTATTCTCTGAGGAATCATAACATTTGCGCTTCTGACGAGGAGTGATGGAGTCCATCTTCAGTTCACTAGCATTTTAACTGTGACTATGACTATGATCTCATCATATAGAATGGTCTTAAAAGATAAACTTCTAACTCAGGAAATAACTGACTTAGCCCCTGAAATGGAGGCAGTCACGTTATACACTTTAAAGCCTGTATATGCAAGGAAAGGTTTTGATCCACTCTTTATTACTTTTTAAAGGGCAAGACGGATGAGAAGGAATCTAATGGGATAAGCATGAGACTGAAAGAAAAGCCTTGCAAGAAATTAAGAGGCTTTTTTTCCAGTAGATTAATTACTAAACAAGAAAAAGCTTATTTAGGAATACTCTGATTATTCCCCTTCTTCCTGATCTTGCAATGCAGTGAGTGCAGCTCCTAGAGGAACATCTTCAGACTCTGTTTATTCACAGTCCTCACAAGCTTTTTACTGGTCACAGCTTTTCTCGAATTGGCTAAGTATTCTCATTCTCCAGTAGAAGAAAACAGGCAGGCAAACAAGCCCAAAAATTGTACTGCTACTTAATACAAGTCTGCTGAAACTGGAGCAGAAACTTCAATGGTTTCAGTAATACACCCACTGCAGGAAAGGTACAGTAACATAGCCTTCAGCACTGAGTGAGTACATAGGGGACCCCATGCTAAAGCACGTGCTACGTCATTTATATTACTATCAGTTCCTAAACTACCTAGATTAAAGCTTCCTAAGGTACATTTACATGTCTTAGGCATATTCCCAGGAAAGACAATTTACATTCTCTGTTGTCTTTTCTGAACCAAGAGCTTTCACCAGAAGTAACTGAATTTTTCTTTTCCAGACCAATATTCTGGTTGAAAAATGCCAGTTCACCAGAAGGTAGAGGTAGCTGTCCTGAGCCCCTGATACAATACTTTAATCATTATTTACTGGCTTTACAACATGAAGCACTTTCCCTCTCTCCTGTTGGGATACTCCTACCTCATCTGAAGAAACTCCATGAACACTCCAGGGAGGGAAAACAAAACACACGAACAGAAGCCCAGTTATTCAGTGTACTTCTACATTTAGCAGGGAAATCTGAGATGAGATTCTGATGCGTTTAACCATCAGGATAGTGTCTGGCACTATGGGTGGAAGATATGAGGGAGACTGGGTTTCCAATGTTTAAAACTTTGTAATCCTAAACATTTTTGTCATCAAGAAATCCATTTCAAACCCAGCTCCAGTATCTACCTTATTATGTTAGCTGCTTCTCAGCATATATTATGGCAGGTGTTATATATAACCTCAGCAGGAACATGTAATCACAGCAAAGTAAATGAGTTAGGCTAGAGGGCTTGCTTAGGACTGTGTGGCACTACATGGTCTTATACAGAAACACCCTCAGCAGTCAACTTTTATCTTCCAAGTTGCTTTGAGAATACTCTGGTTTAATGAAAGTGAATTCCCAGACCTTTCATATAGCCTCTATCTGACTTCTATGGAAGAGTTACTCAAACATTAAAAAAGTCATAATTTAGCATATCATTTTCCAGTCAAACATCTTTAACAAATCCTTATCAACTACTGGTGGATTCTAACGTAGCGTCTCCAACTCACTTCCACGAGTTGCAGCATGCTCTGCGATTTTGCAGAGGGCTGCTGGACTGCATCAGAAAACAGGACAACAGTAATCCTCTTGGTATGTTACAGTTATAAATACTAAAGAAAGCCCATTGTTTCAAATTAAATTTTAAAAGTTGGTCATCTATGTTGTGCATTACCTCATGAACCACACTGTTTATATTCAAAATACTTTGTTCTATAAAAGAAGAAAAAAGTAATAGTTGTATGTAGAGAACATCTACAACAAAAGATATAATAAATCATTAGCATATTGACCCCACCATTTTGTCTGAAAGCTATTAGCCGTGTAGGCAAAATAGATTCAAACAACTTGTCTAGTTGGCCTATTAAGCAAGCTAGGAACATTGTCCATCAGCGATTCAGAATCAGATATTCGGATGCTGATTAACCTTTTACTTCCCTCTGCAAAAACACTGGGTGCTCAATATTTGTAATAAACCCCGCATTTGTGACAGGTGCTGAAATCTGCAAGTTAGAAGTTACAAAAATGACTGTAAGACTCCTGTAAGTTATCACGACAAGCAACACCTCAGACATAGCTGATGGCATTATTTTGGTTGTTGAACAAATCTGTTAAGCGCACTACTCGCTAAGTCTTTAGGTATGTTTTTAAAGTAGCTAGCCCCTTTAGTGCTTGCACTGTAGCCACAGCAGCACAAAGCTAGCTGGGTCTGTACTCAGGTGGTTTGCTGGGGCTGACCTCCATATGTTGCTCCATATTAGCAGCAACTGATACTAGCTTACGCAGTTAATTGGAAACTGGCTTGAATGTGTCAACACGAGCTGGAGTGCTTGCAAAAGAGGCATGTCCTTAATGCCTGCAGCTATTACCTGATGTGCAATAAAATGCTAAACATCCCAGTGTTCCAGGTCTAGAAAATTCTACAAAAAAAAAGTACTTGAACACAGTGAACAAAGTGCAACTCCCACCTTGATTGTACCTTACGTTATCTCTGGATAAAACTGAAATTAATTTAAAAATGCAGCTATTTAAAGTAATCTGGGAGAAACAGCACTGAATAAGAAGCACATTTAATTCTCTTCTGTATGAACGTAAGCAGAAGAAAAGCATCCCTGCTAACACAGAACACAAACATAATGCAGTGCTAAAATATACTTAATGATAAAATACTCGTCACAATGGAAAATCAAAGTAGTATAACTTTACATGGTAAGACACTGCAGTTGGCTTTAACAGAGGCTTGCCAACTGATCACTTTATCTTTTAAAAATGGATCACAACTCTTCTATACACAATTGAACAATAACGTACATCTTTCACGCAACTACTTCACATTCTATAATATTGAGACTCCTTTAAATCGCTATCTTGGTTTATGGAATATCTGCTAGCTATGTATGTCTGCTAACTAGGTATCAAAAGGCCATTTTAAACAATAATTAATATAAGCATTATATGCATTTTCTGCAGACACAGCATAGACATTGCTGAACATTAAGCAACACTAGATAACCATAGCAGACCATTCAAAAAATCACATATAACCATGAAAATAATATATTACCACCTCAAATAGCACAAACAGAACCCTTCATCCTGGCTTTGACCAGCACTGCATTAAACGCAGAAGTCTTCATTGCTGAAAACATCCTTTCAATGCGTTGAATGGCAGCCTGTGAAGATTTGATTTATAATTGCTTTTGAACTATTCTAAAATGAATGAAAGGTTGATGCCAGCGACTCATTGCAAATGCGCTGACATCCCTTCAGTGATATCAAACCAACCGTTGCACTGAAGAAAAATGATGCTACTGTCCTTTAGAAATCAACTGGAACTGTAAAACACCGTAGAAAGATTTTATAAAACTGAACACAGTGTTTTGTAACAAAATACATGGACATGAACAGAAATGATATCTAGCAAATGACAAATAGAGCAGACTATTGAAAGTATTTGCATTTCTTACAGTAATGTGTAAAATTCTAATTGCATCACTGTCAGTGACAAGACTCACTGTAGCATATGTAAACTAACGCAATGCACTCTAATATCTCAAAAGTTCTGCTTTGATTTTAAGTTTGCATATTTCTCTGTGTCTTGTTTGGTTGGTTGTTTTGTTCACTCATCTGAGTTCTCAAATCTTACCCTACTCATTCCTCAGACTGCTGATCTTACCTAACTCACCATTTCAGAGCTGACCCCGCATTCTCTTCTCTTCACTGCTGTCTGTCAGTTGTTCTCAATCAATTAGCTGGCATCCATACATACACGTGTATATGTCCATTTATACATATTTACATATATTCATTCTACAGTTTGTACACCACCACCACCTTTAATCCAACCAATGCCACTGTTGCTCTCGGTTCTTCTGTTCTTCCCTTCTAGGATACACTGTCATGTGTCAGAGATATGGCTTCGCTACTGCAGTGTCACACACTCAGCCTGCATTCCTTCCTATAAACATGTCAGAATAGCAATAGTTCTGAGTTTTAATGTGAAGTACCAGAGCACTCTGGGAACACCACAACACCAAAATGCTGACAGGACACAATGAGTTGGATGGGACATGAGCATAAATGGGACTATGGAGTGAGAGTACAGCAGGCATAGGCCAGAGAAAGAAATCAAGATCTGGGAGAGCAACCAAAAATCAGATTAGAAATGCAGGAAGAAAAGCTCCAGAAGACTGTTTATGTTTATTTGCATTATCACAGAACCCTGGAGCACTAAACAAGAACTGCTGCATAAACACAAAATAAATTAAAAAAAAGAATAAACGAACAAGGTAAAGAAACAGAACTGAATAGAACAGTGCAAAGGGATTTAGGCACACTTTTTTTTAATAGACACAGTGACAAAAGAAAGTTTCAAAACAATAAGAAGGTCACATATGTGTTCAGAGGGAGCACCTTCCACCAGTAAGGCAACATGAAGGAAAGCATAAAGATCTCTCCCTGAAAATTTAGATGAAGACTGGTATCATGGTGTAGCAGAAAGCAAAACTGGTATAACGACACTTACGCTAATATAACTAAGGAGGTAACAGACAAAAAAAAAATCAAGATAAGTAGCTCATATTTGATGCTTCCCCTTCTGTACTTGAAATTAAAAAAAGTCAAAGCAGCTGGTTTGGAAAAGGATCTTTGCAACCACATTCCGAATGCAAAGAAGTGGTCTGTAGGTACCTGAGGGGCATAAATCTGCAAGAATTTTGCATAAACTATGTTCTAAACGAAAGACAAAACTGAAGATGTCATCAATAGTGCTACTGTCCATACTGATCAAAAGTGTCATTAAAAAAAAAAAAAAAAAAAAAAATCACATCCAAGTGATAAATTGGATTGGGAATGTCTTTACTGGTGAGTTGACCTTGTCTGGCTGCCAAGACATCCACCCAGCTGCTCTCTCACCTCCCCTTCTCAACAGCTGAGGGGAGAAAGTGAGATGAAAAATCTTGTGGGTCCAGATAGAGACAGGGACATCACTCACCAGTTGCTGTCATGGGCAAACCAGGCTTAACTTGGAGAAAGTTAATTTGATTTATTGACAATTAAAACTAGAGTAGGATAGTGAGAAACAAAGACAAAACTAAACACATCTTCCCCCCACCCTACCCCTTCTTCCCAGGTTCAACTTCATTCCTTTGTTCCCAACTCTTCTACCTCCTCCCCCGAGTGGTACAGGGGGATGGGGAACACGGGTTGTGGTCAGTCCATAACACTTCATCTCTGCTGCTCCTTCCTCCTCATACTTTTCCCCTGCTACAGTGTGGGGCCCCTCCCACAGTAGGTAGTCTTTCACAAACTGCTTCAACGGTCCCAGATCCTTCCCAAAGGCTGCAGTTCTTCAGGAACTACTGCAGCATGAGTCCTTTCCATGGGGTACAGTCCTTCAGGAATGTACTGCTCCACTGTGGGTACCCCACAGGCTGCAGGTCCTGCCAGAAAACCTTCTCATGCATGGCCTTCTCTCCATGGGCCGCAGCTCTTGCCAGTAGCTTGCTCCAGTATGGGCTCTCCATGGGCTGTAGCTTCCTTCAGGGCATGTCTACCCGTTGCAGTATTGGGTCCTCCACAGGCTGCAGCATGGATATCTGCTCTAGCATGGAGCTACGTGGACTGCAGGGGACAGCCTGCCTCCATAGTCTTCTCCATGGGTTGCAGGGGAATCTGTGCACTGGTGCCTCTCTCACATTTTTCTTACTCCTCTCTCTCACAGCTGCTGCCCAGCATTTTTCACCCTTTCTTAAACATGCTACCCCAGAGGTGCCACCAGCATCACTAAAGGGCTCAACCTTGCCCTGTGGTGGGTCCACTGGAGACAGCTGGAACTGGATGCGTCAAACATGGGGCAGCCCCTGGTCTCTTATCACAGCGGCTGCTCCTGTAGTCCCCCCTGCACTCCCACTCCACCCCCACTGCCAACACCTTGCCTCTAGAGTAACATACTGTTTGGGCATATTTTTCTGAAGACATCTTTATTGGACTACAGCTAGAGGGTTTACAGTTAGCTGTAATTGTAAACGTGTATTATATAAACACATTAATATCAAACTGCTGTAACTGTTCTATAGGACAATGCAAGATAGCATTAATAATGACTAAGTGTTTCTATAATTAAAGTTCTGAACACTATTACAAACATACATTATTGGAACAGAAAGACAAGGATAAAGACAGAGGCTGAGAAAAGGAAAGAGCCGCTCTTCCTACAGCATTTACTCCTTCTGACCCACAAGACACTTGAAACAGAAGAGCAGTGGATTAACCACTCTCATTTAATCCATACAAATATATTCAGAAGTATATACATGTCATTGTTTTTTGGGTCTGTTTAACGTGATTTCAGATTAGTACTGACTCATTAAAGGTCATGCTTATATTTATCAAGAAAATTAGAGTGCTAGCACCCTACTTACTTTAGTAGCAATAACTTCATATTTCTCTACTACAGTAACAATCCAACAAGGATTAAACTGTAAGAAACACTATTAGAAACTTTATGTTATCATATTTGATACAGCTTACCAATTTTCATCTACAACGTATCTGAATGTCCTGGTTTCAGATAAATATTTTGGCTCTCAACAAACTCATGTGGATTAAATAAATCAAATGCCATAACTACTGTGCCTCCCCCTGGCTGCCACCAAATTACACAAAATATTATATATTGACATCAACCCACTCACTGGAGCATATTGCCTGAAATTAAGAATGTTATGTGCATCATTTTTTTCTACTGACAAGGGACTACTGAACTGAGAGTTCTTGTTTCAATCTAGTATTACAACACTGTTGCATAAAGCATTTTGCTTCTAAAGCCAAGAATTCCCCACAAACCATTAATCTAAGATGTTCTATTCATTATCATTTGAAGTTATTTTTTCTAAAATATGTAGCTCAGAAACTGCTGACAAACTACTTGAAATCATTTTATAAGTGTATCACATAACTCTCTGGCTAAGGCTAACTGAAAAGTAATTAAAATCATTAAGATGATGGTTTGAACTAGAACAGGAAAAAACTGTCTAGATGAAATTATGAGGAAAAATTAGATACCACTTGACTGAATTGTGCCCTTAGACACACTGCTTCTCATTTGCAAAAAATAAGCATTTCTTTCCCTCTCAAAGGGGTTTTTGACCTTTTAAGGCACCAATATCCACAACCCCCTTCAGACTAACTCGTTCATCTTCTGACCCAAGACTCCCAAAGCATATTTCACTTCCTTTATGGACAGAAATAAAACTCCCTAAACTCTAAATATAATTTATTACCAAATTTAATACCTTTTTGCTTGATCATCAGAACATTATTTTAGTCTTCTGATAAAAAGGCAGGAAGACAAATAAGAAACAAGTTATATGTAACTTTATTTATCAGATGTCATACATAGCATTTTCCCTCCATAAAGATACCAGTCCCTTGACTGGACTCTTGCCCCTGGGAAAACAAAACAAACTAAAAAATCCTCAAGCCTACGGTCGTCACAGAAAAGTACATAGATTTGAACCTCTTCCATCTGCCAAGAAGACTGAACAACACATACTGACAATCGCTTTCACAAAATACACGTGGGGAGAATAATGAATGAAATTTGGAATAGAAAAGAATTTCCAGTGGCGTGATAAGAGAAAAAGAATGTATAGCTTGTACTGCAAGCCAAGACGACTGATAAACTGCGTGTCTTACCTCCAACTTGAGAAACAGCATTAAGCACTACTGAAATAGTCCAGAAAATTTTTAGCAGTGTGTGCCAAGACCACTGGACAAGAGCCAGTTTAAAAAGGAATTTGCAAGAACCTCCTTTATCTGAGATGATGAACTCAATCTAGCATGACAATCCAAGTGCTGGGACTCAGGCAAACTGAACATTCATCTTGAAATTGGGAGTCCTACCTTTGCCAGAGGAAACAAAGTGCCGAAGGAAAAGGCACTTCAGTTCAACCATCAACCTTGGAGATGATGGTGTCCACAACACATGGCAACATTAAGAAATCTATAGCGAAGACTGATGAGAACATTTTTACAAGTGAAGGTATCTAGGGCTGATTGCTGCATATTGTACATTAGTGCATTTATTAGTCTTCTACTGATGAGTGCATACTTTCAGATTTTGTTTATACAGACACTTCTGAAGATTCACACTGCTTATCTCCTAATTGTCTTATCCAAAAATGAGAGGAATGTTTTCCTGAGAAGGACAACTATTAAAGAGATTTTACACAAATGCCAAAATACATTATGGGTGCCTTAAAGAACTAATTAAAATGGATGTGAAACAGCAGGACATTCATCTGCAATGCTTTTAAGTGTTCTGGATATATTTATACTAAACTATGAGGCTAAAGCAGACGAAGTCCCATGATACTACAAGCAGTGTTTTTATGTTTTGGCTACTTCTAGGTGACAATAGTCACAGAAGGCTCAGCCTTTAAAAGCCACAGCAGATGCTGAGCTGGGCTGCAGGCAATCATCCCTCAGGAGATGGAGATCAGTACATTGGGGAACTCTTAATATGCTCAGATAAATACATGAAAAAATAATAATTGATAAATTTTAGGCTAGTGAATAGTTTAAAACCAATGCTCAGATTGTATGTATTTGTGGGAGTGAAATGGTAAAGGAATCACTGTATTACCAGAGTAAATTTATAGTTCAGCAGAATGTAAGGGGCTGTTGCTATGGTCTTAGGTCCAGCTGCACGCATTGCACAAAATACATTAAATAACAGTATCACAGCTATTTTAAACACAACATGCATAATATCATTGAGGCCCTTTACTTCGGGATACCTCTCCTTTCCTGTTTCTCTCAACTCTTTTTCACTCTCCATTTCTTTTCAGAACAGATTTTCATTAATATCTCTTTCAGTTAGAATACCTAAGATCATCTTTATCTCCTACTATTCCCTCTTCCTTTGAGTCTTCCTGAGTAGTTCTGTCTGCCTGCTTCTAGTAGTACTTTATATTCATTTTCATGCCATCATTCTGTTTTCCATCTGCCTTCCCTGATGACACCAAGCTTTTATTCCTACCTTCTAACCTTTATGTTCCCCACACAATGAAAGAAAACCTTTGGTTTGCAAAATATCCCTCCCAAAAATCACTGGGAAGACCTGAGTATTGCAATTAACAAAGAGATTTAGACAAAGCAGCATTCCAACAATAGTCTGTCAAAGAGAAACAAAGCAAAATAAAAGACCAACCAGATGGCATCCCTTGACTTGAGGAGGGCTTTATTGGTGCGTTCACCTGATCCCAGTTAAGATCATCATCATCTGACTGACTATAGCCACAGGAACTGAGAGGCTCATCGAAAGTACAACATCCTGTAAAATAAAATAAACACAAAGATAAAAATTAAACAAGGCATGCAGATAACGGATTATGAATCTTTAATCCTAACAACTGCAACATGGTTCAATGCAGGCTGTGTAATTTTTAAATATCTTTTAATACAAATGATTATGTATTTATTAAACATCACTTTCTGAGGAGGCATAAAATCTTGTAATGAAAACAAAATCTCAAAGGTAAAAGAGAAGATTTAGAACCACAGACGAATTTTCTCCTATGACACAATCATCAGGTATCAAAAACAAAACAGCAAAATAAAAACAATAAAAATTGAAAAACTGAATGATTGGCATTCTTCAGGAAAAGCAAACTATTCCATGCCTGGGAACCTACATTTTTGAAGAAAACTGTAAGTGTGGGAACATCAGCTCCCATTCCTGTATCTTGGTTTGCAAGTAAGGGAAGGCCTAGATGCTGCGGTACGTGACAAACAGCTACCAGCCTGGATGTTCGTGGGATCAGTGCCTCTGGTACAATACAGCATAACTATCTCAAAAAGCCAATCTACGCGCAGCCCTGGTCTCGCTGAAAGAAAACAGTATTACTTCCTCTCTTTTTCCCATTCTCTTCTAAGTAATTTAGAAAAGAATAATATGTTATAAAAGCTCACACTATCCCAAGCAGGGCAAGGAAAAATCTTACGTCATGAATTTAGAAGAACTGAATCTAACATTATCCACAAAAAAAAAAAAAAAACCAGAAAAGCTTTGCTTTTTCCGTTTGGTACAGAGGGAACTTTTCCAGCTTTTTTACATCATTTACTTCTAACAGGAGATTAACACAGGGTTACAAAATTCTGTTTTCTCTGATGTCTGATGTTTCACTCCAGTGAAGAATGACATCTTTCCTATTCGGGAAAACAAATATAACCCTAGTCACGGATATTTTAGTCCATATTAAAGTAAATTCTGCAGCTGTTCAAACAAAACTAAACTTTAGGGCTATTCATCATCTTTGCTATCTGTCCATAGCCACAGCAGGCTTAGCCTTGCCAAGTTGTATTAAAATAGGAAACAGACAGAATCTAGCTTTAAAAATCTAAATTTTCCTAGTATCTTATAAATGGCATTAGAGAATACCTTATCAAAAAGCAGAATAGAAGAAAAGATTTCATTATACCTGACAAGCTTCACCCAACTGAAGCCCAGCCTTCCTAACAGTCAGTCCCAGTGTATATTTAAGATTCATGACAAGCATTTTGCAAGCATATAATCTTCAACAGAAATTATTTTTAGATGCAGTCATCAAATAATTCCATTTTTTGTTCTCTTACAGTGCCATTGGTCTCTATATCATGTTTGCCATGCCCTTAGATACAGATCATCCTATACTGTTTTCCATTTTAAAATATCTTTCTATAGGAAGTCTTTGTTAACTCTAGGTTTACCAGGGAAATTGGCACCTCTAGACACTGCATCTTTCTGTACAATTTGAAGTGCACAAGATTCAATTAGATAATCCAGTGGGAACAGAAAATCCATTAGAGAACTTGCAACTCTAAACTCTAATATTTCACCTCAATAATAACAGATATAAATTATCTCTTTTCTGAAGTTAAACAAATTTAGCAATACAAGAGATTTGTATAAAGTATATCAAAGAACATCTGCAACATTTCCAGTAGAAAGGCTTAGAAAATGAGGCAGCCATTTGCACATTTGTTCTAGCACTTGCATAAATATTTCTCCAAACTTCATAAAATACGTCACAAGTTAAGTTTCAGACACAAAAGCAAAACATCCACTTGCACAGACCTATTTGTGCTTTTTTATAAAAAGTTGAAAAAAAACCCAAACCACAGGTAAAGCAAATGGTAGCTTCCTTGCAAAGGTACTGCAGATACCATATAACATCATGCTCAGTTGTACTGGGTCTGGCTGAGCCGGAATTGGTTTTCCCCTGTAGCAGCCCTCATGGTGCTGTGTTTTATGTTGGGAGCTGGCAGGGTGTTGATAGCACACTGGTGGTGTGGCTACTGCTGAGTAGTGCTTACACAGCACCAAGGCTCTTTCTGACATTTCCCCCCACAGTGGGACGGGGTGGGCAAGATCTTGGGAGGGGACATAACCAGGACAGGTGACCCGAACTGACCAAAGGGATATTCCATACCATATGACGTCTGCTCAGTATAAAGCTGGGAGAAAGGAGGAAGAGGGTGGGGTCACCCTTGGTCCTCCGAGGCAACCACTAGGCGTATTGGAGCCCTGCTTCCTGAGAAGGCCCGACATCGCCTGTTCATGGGAAGTAGAGAATAAATCTGTTTTCTTTTTTTTTTGCTTTTGCACGCGGACCTTTGCTTCGCTTTGCTTATATTAAAACTGCTTTTGTTTACCCACAAGGGTTGGGGTTTTTTCCTATCTTATTTTCTTTCCTCTCTTTGCCCTGTTGAGAAAAAAAGAGGAAGGGAGGGGGAAGTGATAAAGTGACTTGGTGGGTACCTGGCATTTAGTCAAGGTCAAACCACCACATCAGTATATAGAGGAGGGTCATCTGGGAATGGAGGGCTCTCACTTCTGGGATTGCGGTTTCGGGATCGTCTCTTCTCCGGGATTGCTAGTCGGGAACAGGCTGGACATTGGTCGGCGGGTGGTGAACAATCACATTGTGCATTACCAGTTCGTATTTTCTATTATTATTATTACTATTATTTTATTTCAATTATTAAACCGGTTTTATCTCAATCTATGCATCTCCTTACCTTTACCCCCCCCAATTCTCTCCCCCATCCCTTGGGTGGGGGAGGGTGAGCAAACAGCTGCATGGTGCTTGGCTGCCAGCAGAGTTTAAACCACAATAAAATGATACTAGGACATGAATTTAAATATCAAGTTATGCAATGTACAACGTAGTCAAGCCTGGCAAAAAAAATACACCCAAATAAAACTTGGCATAAGTCAGGGTTTACAATTGAAACGCAGGACTAACGAATGTACGGAACAGTGCCCGTACCTCATTACATCATATGTATCTCTAGTAATAAGATGACATAGAAAAGTTTAAGGTGTTTTCCTGCTCAAACCCACAATCCTCTTCGCACCAGGTTAGGAAGATGTGGATAAATAGAATGACAGTTCTACTTGTGTAGACCATTTGTCTGTCAACACAGGACCATTTCTCACTGCTTGGTTTTCTTCGTTTCTTTTGCTAGTGTATAGCTAAATCACTGTCAGGATTTCTTTTTCATTTTTCTTTGCCATCTACATCTGTCAAACCTTTGAATTTACTATAACTCCCTCTAATCTAATCTTCACACCTGCTATAGGAAGAGTTTAAAAGGAACTTTTGAACTCCTTCTTCCATTCCTAAATCATTTCCACCCACACCTAATAATCAAACCATAGCAAGTATTAACATAAGTAATCAAACTGTACAGCCACCTATCCAGAGAACTGACCAGCACACATAAGATCTGTAAGAGCACAGATGCCAAACCATGTTTCTTCCTACAGCCAGCCACTAAGGATAAGAAGGCGGCTTTCACAGCCATGACTTTTTGGGAATTCTTTTGTAGATCAAAATAGCACACATGGCATATATAGGTGTTGGAAGTAAAGGCAAATTGTGCATTGACTGAATGCATTGACTGAACTAACAATAACACAGAACATCTTACTGGAACAAAGAAAAGCTTAGTCAAATTAGCCAAGTAACGATTACTGTAAATCAAATCATTGACAGTCCTAATAGCTTATGCCTGCTCCCCAAAGTTCCAACCCTCATATCTGACTGTATTACAAATAATATGAAGTTCTTTAGAAATAGGTCATGACATTTGACAAAACTCTACATTTGCACCTACTCAAGCCCTCCCACCTTCTTCTGCAGTGCTTCACCTGTTTTTTAGTCATGATGCTCTTACTGTACAAGGTTTCCACTTCGTAAGAAGTTATCCATATATGATATCAACAAGGGCTGGTAAAATTGGAAAAATTATCAGTGGTCTTTAGTGTCTCTCATCATTGCACTGTTTTGAAACATGAGCCACTGACAAAAGAGGCGGTTGTTTATAATCAACTAACACACTTGAGAAATTCTGCCCATTTTTGCTATTAGAATTTATAATAACAGTCAAAATGCATATTGTAACAATCAAAATACATATTGTCTGCTATATTGTTTAATCAAGCAAAGCAATTTCCCTACCTGTTACACTGGCATTACAGTTTGGATACCCAAACTGTATTTTAAAGGATGAATACCATGTTGACTGAAATATTTATAAGTAGAACAGGAGATACACATTCCATTAAGATTCTTTGGTTTATGCTGCATTTTATAGATATTTTTGGATTCCTAAGAGGAATTGATTGACAAATGCTCAAGATGCAGCACAGTCTATTACAGCCTATGCTTTTTTCAACTGCAATCATCCATTTTACCATCATGAATCCAGTTCAGTATAACTATGCCATTGACCAAATGTGCTTTTTGCATATTTCTATTTTTATTTGGTTAAATTACTTTAGATCTTGAAAAATTTATGAGCTTAAATGAGGAATATAATTTAAAATGAAAGCAACCAATTAAAGTAAATGGGATAAAGAATACACTATATTTTGCCTAATGTGAATAAAGTTTTATTCAAACTATTCTGTTACAGACTGTAACTACAACATCTGTTATTATGTATTCTCAAAGAATACCTTATCAAAAAGTAGGATAACACAAGACAAAAACCAGTTAAGTGACAAAAACTAACACAGAAAAAAGTTCCAAGTTATAGTGGACACTGATCTATTTTTGTTGGTCTTATATACTGCAGAAATATCAGATCAATATGTACTTTCAATCAAAAATTTGCTGCCAAATGTACAAGTGCCAAAACTTGTAATGCTTATGAGTATCAGTGCTAGCATTGGCAGGGCACATGCGTACATACTAGAACTGATGCAAGGGCCCTGCTTTGGGATAAAACACATTTTTTTTTCTTTACAGCAAAACCTTATGGTTTCTGGACTCCCATAGTACCATGAATTCTGTTGCAGAACAGGTGAACCCAGAAGATGAGTTTACTGAATACCACATTTCATTAATATTCTCCTTTAACTCATTTTAAAAGTATTCTAAATTCTGTTGTTTCTGTATTTTCAGTTTCATACTGGAAATCAGAAACTGAAATCAGTTTCATACTCTAAGTACAATGTAGCTGTTCTTTGAAACAGAAATAAAGGTTTTGATATCTGATCTGAAAACTGGGTGTCTAGACCACATGTCATATCAGGGGGCTTCGATAATGCAGTGAAAGATTAATCTCCTATTAGGCAACGGATCTTTTCTTTCTGTCTGTAAAAAAAGAGCCTCTGCCTAAACCAAGAATATACCATTCCTCAGCCAGCCATAGTCCTTCCCGTTCTTGTGAACATCCCTGCATCCAACAGCAATGGATCAAGCACATCACCTGGACAACATACCAAGGAAAATGAAAACTGAAATAACTGAAAACTGTGACAAACTGCAATTATTAAGCTCGACTAGACTGTGAATGAGTCAGCTTTCATCCCCAAGGGTGCTCAGGATGATGAGGCAGCATTACCACGGCAAGTAAGAAGTCATAAAGTGGAAAATAAAAAGTCATTCTCTATTATAAACTGGCTAACAGAGAAAGCAAAAGCGGGAATCAGTAGACAACTTTTAACATAGGAAAATTCAAATACTGTCTCTAAACCGGTATGACAGGTCTGGTCTGCTGTATGACTTTATTGAAGATAGGGTGATGACAAAAATTGTCTAACACAAAACTGTTCACCTCTCTGCAATCAATAAATGGTTGAGCCAATAAAGCTTCAACCACAGCTACATAAATGGATGGCTTAAAGAACGTATTAGAAACTGGACATAATGGCCTGCCTAGATTACCGTTTGTGTGTAGATTGTCAGCAAAAAGAGGCTTTACCTGCCCCCTTTTCAAAGGTGTAACAGCATTATATGTTAAAAGGACTTTCCAGACACGCTAGCTGAGAGATAGCTAGCAAAAGAAACTCTTCTCTGTATGCCTCCGAAGTGCACACAGAACTGCCATGTATCTGCAGTGACATACACACAACAAAAATGCTTATCCAGGCTTTGCAAGTGAGCTTTCAACAGTGGGTAGTCTGTTTTAAAATTGAGCATTTATTTTCTCTCAAAATATACCAAGTTTTTGATTTATACTAGGGGCAAGTGTTCAGAGCTGTAAAATAATACTGTAATCTAGATTATTGGTCAGGGAGTCTGAAAAACCATGTGCTGCATAAAGTTGATCTAATTTAAAACAGTATCTACATTTTGTCAGGTCTGCATATGCGCAGGGGTGAGGGAGAAGAGCAAGAGGAAACAGATTTTACAATTGAAGAACTTCTCCGATGGTGGCTGTGCTCAGAAAAGTTTTGAAAAAGGCAGAGGATGGAAAAATTACCTGGAAAAAAATCTCACGAGCCAGATCAAAGATGATGAGGTAAAAGTATGTATTTTGCAACTAAGAAAGGCCAGATATTAATTCTGGCTGTAAGGGAGAACAACAGATGGCAAAAGACACAGAATTGTTCTAAGATACATGGAAAAGGTAGTATGAGAATGCTAGAGAGTTCTGAATTCACAGAGCAAATTCCAGCAGTATTGCAAGTGATGACAGCATACAGAAAAAGATCATTTTGGAAAAACATTTAAAGCTGTTATTTATGAGACATCAAAAGCTCACTGCATGTTCATAAAACATTTACAATTGTTCTCTCTGTTCTCCCTCCACTTACCTGACAGAAACTGAATCAACACAAATGTCTCCAAAAATGTTTCAGTTTTGGTGACACGGGACACTGCTGCAAAGTTGCATTTTATAGAAGACATATCTGTCAGTTCTAACTTCCCCTGGTAACCTGCTCACATTTAGGCAAATAAAATGTTTTCTAAAAAATTACAATTGCCTAATGGATACTGAGAATAATTCAAAATTTGGGTTCCTGGACTCCAGTAAAAAGCCCTGAAAAAAAGGAACAGTTTCCTCTCAAAACGTGCATTTAAACTCCCTTTAGATACCAAGACATAGAAACAGATACCACTCAGCAAGGATAAAAGACAAGACACTGCACAAGGGCTTTCAAAATAAACTTCACCCATATCGTGTAAGCAAATAATATCCATATATTTGTACCATTTTTATACCAGTAAATATTTATGAGGCCCATGGGAAAATGGGTGGACACTAATATTCTGTGAGCAAACTTATTTCTGGCATTTTTTAATGTCAGAGTGTTTGATTTTGCAATATTAGTGATAGCTTTTCTTAATGTATGGCATGGATTATATGGGCAAGTGCACATGCATGCCTACGTACACAAATTATATGCCTGCTGCAGTTGTCATTAATTAGAGCACGTCTACCGAAAGAAATAGTCGAGTGTTCAACCCAATAAAGAAAGTATAGGATTATGCAGAAACGTGTTTAGGAAACTCTATTTTGAAAGGTATTATTAAAACAAGCATATATGCAAAAGTCATTTGGATTTTATGCTTCAGTAATAGGAAAGGATATCATGCTGGGTGTTAAAACTACTAGCTGGTCTTCCAGTCCAACACAAGTTAATACTAAAAGAGACATTCCTTGTACAAATAGCTGCTATGGATAAATTTTAGTGGTTGTGGGGTTTGTGGTGGTTTGTGTGTTTTTTGTTTTTAGTTTTCGTTTCTTTTTTGTATCTATACCACTTTATTTTTTTAATTATTAATTTAATACTTAAATCGAGTTTCAGATCAGGGAATTCACTTTAAAAGCGTAATAAATATTGTTATGACAACATTTTTTGAAAGAAAGCCTTTTAAGAAAAAAAAATCTCCATATGATAAGTACTTTGGAATGACTTTTCAAGAACAACTAGAAGTTCAATTTACAACATATATTTAACCTACAAATGTACAGAGCTTACTAAAAAGATCACATTGGGCATATCAGTTGCAAAAGGGAGATGGGTGATATACATGTGTTTTGGAGCTGACTCAAGCTGATGAAATTCTGGACTGCAGTCAAAACCACTACAAAAATGAATAAATAAAAGGCAGATTCTCCATATGTTTTGTATCTTGGTTATCACAAATACATGGCAAAACCATGCCTCAAAATGCAGAAGCCTCTTTCATAAACTGCCTGAAAACATTTCGACATAAAACTTTGACCTACAAATAACTAATAAAAGCAACCTTCTTTTCACATGCTTAAAACAGAATCAAAAATTCAAAATATATTCTGGTAGTGGAATAAGCCTCCTGAGAAAAACAAAAACATAACTGAACACCTCTTTTATATAGCTTATATCATAGGATTCACTTAATTTATTTTTATAGCTACCACCCAGGAGTGCACAAAACCCCCTTATTAAATGTGTAAAAGCATTCAATCATCTTGGTTGTCAGAGAAAGCAGATGCTGCAGAAGAGAGATGTGGGAGAGGTATTTTTTTTCCCCATTTACTTGAAATGGAGTAAGGACATACTGGGAGGGTGGGAAACAGATGTACATATTGCAGTAATATATACAGAAGGTAACAATTAGGTATACTTTCTTTTGACAAGTTAGCATGCAGTACCTCTTAAAGGACTTGAAATGACACCTCTGTTTTGAAAAACTAGTAAAACACATGACAATGTTTTCTGTACTCTTTCCTAGAGAAGAAAAGAAAAAGTGTAATTTTCAGTCTAGCTCCCAGACCATACAGTTATGATGCTGAAGCAGTGGTCTGCAGCACTTCACCCTTCTGTCAGGCGAGGGACAGAATACATACCACTGGTATCTCTTTTTCACTCAGCATCTATTCGTGATTTCTTATGTTGGTAACAGAAGCTGCCCCTACTAATTTAATTATTACGTAGAATCCCTGTTATCCTTTCCTCACTTGGATTTTATTGTAATTTTACCTTCACTTCTCCTTTCAGTTCACTGAGGAGAGCTATTCACCAAAACATGCCAAAGCATGTGCAGCTGGAATTAAAAAGAAAACATCTAAACATAGTACAAAATTACTATTTCTTTTCTTTTTCCTGGTTTCCTTTTGCTCCTATAGAGCTACCGAGGCCTGGAGGCAAAATCCTGAACTGTTTCCTCAGGTAAAGTGCTGTCCTGACAAAAGGTAAGCTCAAGAATCATTCACCATTAATCTCTCAATATGGTACTTATGAGAAATGTAAGCAGTTGCGCTGATCTGTTGAAGATAGGCAAATTTCAACAAAAGGAAAGAAGAAAGTTGTCTGCTCTCAGTAGCTTCATATTAATTCCACTTTTATAATTGATGATTCTGAAAACTGCTTACTCCATTTCACCTCACCTGAGTACTCCCAGTGTCTTCGTATATCATTAAAATACAGCACGGTATTGCTGTTCCAGAAAGATTTGTCTAAGGGAGGGGAGAGGAGAGCAGGGGAAGGCATTTGGGGAACA
Source organism: Strix uralensis (assembly GCF_047716275.1). Classification (NCBI taxonomy): domain Eukaryota; kingdom Metazoa; phylum Chordata; class Aves; order Strigiformes; family Strigidae; genus Strix; species Strix uralensis. The sequence goes on from NC_133972.1 coordinate 119,218,539, forward strand.
ATACAAAACTGTACAAGTAGCAAACAATACAAAACTGCATGGATTATATTCAATATTCAAGAAAGAAGCGTATACACTGGAAAATCTGAGATGAAATAAAATGCAATTCAAAAGAAAGGAAGAAACAGTGTGGGCATATTCAGTCTTTAATTTTTTTTAACCCCAGCTGGGAGGAAGGGATTGAAATGCACGCCCCACTGCCAAAATTCATCATAATACAGGGTCTGCTCATCCCAACACTTCACTTTATTTAAAACACAGTGTAACCTAAGAAACATACAATCATCAAGACTGTGATTACAAGACCACATCAGACCATTTCTCTAACACCCATTCAGGAAACACTATTAGATATTCAGTTTGTCATAAAGATGAACCTTTTCATGCTACATCCATCCTAGGGCCCTGGGGAAATACAGCCTAACAAAAGACAGTCAAACCAGCTTTTCCACAATCAGCACCGCTAGCCGTTCCACTCACAAAGCCATGAAGTTCCTAATCCAGTGTTACGTGATTTTCACAAAGGTACTTTATGATAACTTTGAAAAATAGCAGGTTTTTTCTTAAAATTACTGAAATCCAACATCTTCATTCTTAGTTTGGAAGTGTGGTATTCAATTATTCCCTCAAAAGTTTTTCCCCACATTGTAGTGAATGTGCATGAATGAACAGACGTGAATGAAGGCAAGAATAAACAACACAGCAGCCAATGTTCTTTCGTCTGTGGTTGTGCCAAGTCATACAAGTTTTCACAAAACAAATCAGCTTTCAGCTGCATTTCATGCTATGAGACTATGAGAAAAAGACTATGTTGCTTCAACAACATTTATCACATAAATTTACAATTCAAATTGAGTTAAAGAACACTTGCTCTGACTGAATGAACCGAAGTGTTACTTCATAGGTCAAAGCCACTTCGCTCATTCCCTGCCTTACAGTGTTAAGTAAACGGACAGATGTGGACAACCTCATGCTGTCACAGAATAATCAAAACCTGTGATATTTTAAATTACTTTTAACTACTGTAAAACTACTGTAACTGTATCTGTTAACAGCACAGATTGCATTAGAGTAAAAAGCAAATAAGTGAAGTTCTGATTTTAAAGTTCAGTGTCATGTTTTCCTAAGGTCAATAAATACAACAGCATAAAACAATTCAAAGTCTTGGAATAGGTAAGTCATATCTAAAGACGATGGGCCCACAGCAAGCTTTGAAGTACCACAGCTGGATTGCCAGTACAGCGTAGAACAGTTTCAAAGTGAGCCCCAAGACTCATTGCTTCCCCAACTTTTACAGACAGTTAATACTGCCTCTGAAGTTATCAGATAACAGGACTGAAGACAACCTGTTTTATCAAATCCAGTTTTGATAGCTGAGAGATTTACTATGAATTTCATCCAACTATCAGAACATTCTGAGCTGAGTACATTTTTTGTGGGGGATTGTTGCGTTTTTTTGTTGTTGTCAAAAAAATACTACAATATCCTATTTATCTATATATAAAGGGATTTCACTGAGAAACCTGACAGCATTCTTCTCATCTGCAAGTTAAGCTTTTAAAATGTATCTTCACCTTTAAACTCTTCAAGCTAAAAAACACAAGTATACTTGAAGCTCAATCATTCTCCCTGGTGCTGCTCATTTTTAATGAGCCTCTTGTCTTTATGTCTCTCAGAAGACAGACTCCACAAAGCAATCTCAGGTGATGTGAAACCAATGGTTGATGCTTCTCCAAACCCCTGTCTTTTTGAGCCTGAAATCTTTCTGCTAAACCCATGTGGGACTGATGGGCCATTTCAGTCAAACCCAATTTCACTTATTTATCACAAGCCCCTACTCAGAAACTCTACTGTGGATTGCTTGTACACACAATCTGTTTCCAGCCTTGAACTTTAAAAAGGATTTAAGCAGTAAATATCATTATAAATCCAGCATGCATTACTTGCCTATTGATTGTGAGAAAATAAAAGTTTGAGGCTTGATTTCAGGGCTAATCTTTCCATTTGCTTGATGAGTTCTGCAGTTGTTACAGAACACTTAGTGCATCCTGTTAGATAACAGCATATTAAGCTTGGATGAGAAATCCAGACTATTTACAACACACTTCTAGCTTTAAGTAAAGAACAAAGGCAGTGTTAGCTTTGCTAGTCTCAGAGGCTTTTCAGCTATACCACAATGAAAAACAAACCAACCAACCAACCGCTAAATATTTCTGTATAAAGGATTCCACAACCTTAAAATATTTTCATAAAGCTAATAATGTTAAGATGGATTCTGTATCTCTTCTGCCTGATATCAAAAGTCTAGATTTGGACAGAAAATATTGAAGTTTATATGCTATTTCATCAATGGATGTAGCAAATGCAAAAATATTCATTCCATTTGTTATTAGACTATCTTACAAATGCTATTTTTCCCTATAAATTTTAAGTGAAACAGTTTATCATCTAATTAAATGAGCTGTTTATATTCTGAATTTTAATGTGTGTACTGAGACATTTGAGAACAAATGCCATGAAAGTATTTTATACATAGAAAGTATTCAAACAGATTTTGAAGTCCATGCAGCCCATTCCCTGGCTGCTAATCAAAGCATTCCCCCCCCTTCCCTCCCCCCCTCCCCCCCCCCCCCCCCCCCCCCCCCCTTTAAATGTACAGGTTTTCTGCTGTACTTTTCCTCATTTAATCTGGGGGCTCTCCTTCAGGTGAGAAAGGCTGTTACTCATTTTGGTTTGATTTTTAAATTTACTGTGTACGCATTTTCCCATGACTGTGAACTGCTACAGAGGCATCCCAAACCATTTAGTTTTACGATACAGCTCTAGCTACTCGATCAATAATTCAGGAAAATATTCATCTCGATTTAGTTACTGCTGTCAGTACAAGCCTTTGTGCCTGGATGAAAAGAGAGCAGGACCTTCATCTGGAGGTTTTACCTGTGCTGCTCAATGAATTAACCTGTAGGAGGTGCCACAGTGATGAAGCAGTCAAAAACCTCCAGCAGGCAACTTCATCACATGGGTAATTAGTTCACTACATCAATAACGCCTCCAGTCGTTAGCAGCGCCAAGGCTGAATCCCAGGTCTGCTTGTTAAATTCAGTCAGCACAACAGGCTTTTACTGTGCTACAGGTATAAATAACTTTCTATTTTTAAATTTAGTTAGCTACTACTTTTTTTTTTTCCTCATTTTTAGTCATTATCTCTTGCAATAAATTATACTTTTATTTCATTCATCACGTCTATAACCTCCTCCCAGAAGGAGAAGAAATAATTAATTTTAGAAACCTCTGACATTTCCACAAGATCTTATCAACTATAAGAGAGACCCACATTTGAGAGTATTAAAAACACTACTGCTGCAACACTGACATGCCCAAGCTCCTAAGACCTGAGGAGTGAACTCCTGAATCTTCCACATAGCAGAACAGGACATTACCGCTACACTACCCAGATAAAATAATTACTTCCAATTTTTGCTTATAAGAAGATTCAGTCAGCACTAAACTCACTTAAATGTTGTACCACAACAAAAAGACAAATCAAAGCCACACAGAGCTTCATGCTTTCTAACCTTGTAGAAATCATTTCAAGTCTGCGTGTAAGTGTGGTACCTAAGTACTAGCAAATTCAAGGACTGTCAGGTTGATTCGAATTATTTTTGCTTTCTGCTAATTCCTGCTCCATGCCTGATGAAAGGGATGTTTTGTCCAGGTGAAAACACTGGGCTATGCGTTTCTGATCCTTTGTGAAAATGGTCTGATATTCCTGGGACCTCAATACGTTACTAAACTGGGAAGGTCTTGCCCTATCAGTTGCCAAAGTTCACCTCACGATAGAATAATCTAATACAAGCAAAATGCATACTCATGTCTCCAAGCAGTATAGATTAGGACAGTATCACTGATTTACAACAGATTAGACTAGCTCAGATTTTTTGGCTAAATTACTTGAAAGTACCCACTTTTTATTGAAAGTATTTTAGTAATACCATATAACCTGTTATATATGCTGTATACACATATATTTTCACATGTATTTTGAAGTGTCTTTCTTAGTTTACCTTTAATCACTTACAGAAAAAACAATAAAGAGTTGAGCTTTTGGAGCAATTTTATTATGTAAATGCATCTTACTTAAATGTTTTAAAATCTCAATAATAAATTATGTTTGACCTGTATTTCTGAGGTAGCCAATAGATCTAAAGACTTCAGTGGGTGTTAAGAATTGTGTGTCAAGTGTCAATGCAGTCCAAATACAGTGATATTTCAAGTGGATGTGAGACATTCATACATTCATCTGTCATCAGTCTAACCCAATGTACAATACAGACCTCAGGACCTAAAGTAATTAATTCCTGCCTGAACCAGGGCATATCTTTTAGTGACATATGCAACCACAGATTTTAAACATTTTAAATCATAGAGATGTCAGAGTTACTGAGCTAACCGCATTCTCTTCTTTAATAATCTATTTGAGCACTATTTCAGGTCTTAGCTCTCAACTCTGTTCATGGGTAGAATTCGATATTTCTCCTACTGTCCTGTCAAATCACAGACTGCAGTCCCCCATCCTACTCTCAGCCAGCCTGACCTACTCAGATCTTGCAGTTCTCTGCTTCCTTTGGAGCCAAGGGTGATTGCACACAACTAAACAGCTTGGAAAAGCAAAGTATTATTTGTTCAAGTTAATAACATACTAGAAGAACAGAGTAAGTCAGTGTGTTTTGCATGGGTTTTTTCCATAATGTATAACATTTTTAGGACTTGGAGGTATAGTCATTTTTTGTGGTTTTTGGTTGGTTGGTTGTTTTTTTCTTTTTAACCACTTCCTTCACAAAATGCCTCTCTCTCTCTCCCTCGCCCTACCTCCCTAATGGTGCTGTACAGATCCTGATGATTAGTTGAATCTTTCTCACTTCATCAAATGTTCCTGTTTACAGCCCTTTGAAGTACTTCTCCCATGAATTAGCAAGACAGTCCTCTTTTCAGCTTCCAGTGTGGAAGCATGATGCTCCCCTACAACTGTCTCCTAGTATAAATTTGAAGATTATGCATCTATAGTTATTGTGTCCTCTTCTTGTTTGTCTTTCTCTCTGAAAGAGGCATTTGGACAGAATAATCCAGTTATCACCACAACATCATCTCAAAGATGTCACTTAAATGTATTTGTAAAATTACTTCTCAGCATTTTTAGATTCTTTAAACACAGAGTCACAGAACGGTTGAGGTTGGAAGGGACCTTTGGAGGTCATCTTGTGTCCCCCACCTCAAATATGGACAACCTGGTGCAGTGGTCTCCAAAGCGGTGTGCGTGCAAGACAATCCACTGTGGTGTGGGTTGAAAATACTAGAACTTCTAACTTTTTTCTTTTTTAAAAACATAAAATAAGGAAGAAATTAAACTGTACTAAGATTTAATATACAGCTGGACACTGGCACCCTCAGTTGGTCTCTGTATCAGACGGTCATGTCTTCCTTCCATGGAGGGGATGACAGCAACGCCCTCACTTGAACATCTGCTTTAAACAAATTGCCATGTATTGCAGTTCAAGTGTCCCTGGTTTTAACTGAAGTAACCCTCACAAAATGGACAAGTGGCTTAAAAATAATCCTGCAAAGAAACCAAAGTCTGAAGATGTCACTAATAATGCAAGTACAAGCAAACAACAAGAAAATGGCAGAGCCGACACTTGTCCTTAGTAAGAGCTCTTTGTAAGCCACATTACAAGGTAACAACAGTGATGACCCAATGAGATCTCACAAGAACTTGGCCAAAAAAAATTGAAATTATCAATATTGTAATAAACTGAACTTAGAGGCAGCCCTTCAAATCGCTGCATCATAAAGTGTTAAAGATTTTAAAAAATACTGAAACATATTAGATCACATAGCTGTCCCTAAACAATGTATTATTAATAGCAATATTTTAACTAGGAGAAAAATGGGGGTTTTATCACTACTAAAATAAGATTCAAAAACATCGTTTATTTCATCTTTATATCATCCTTTTTAAACTTCTTTTTGTGTGTGTTTTAACTGTACTAATTATATTTGTATAGTTGTATGTGTATATAAATTATAAATAAATATACAAATATTGGGAGTGCATGCTCAAAAATTTTTTTACTGATAGGGATTCATGAGCAAAAGAGTTTGGAGATCACTGACCTGGAGCAGGCTGCTCAGGACCATCTTCAGATGGCTTTTTACTATCCCCAAGGATTAAGGTTACCTGGTCCAACCTCCCTGTTCAAGCAGGGCCGCTCAGACCCACTTGCCCAAAACAACACCCAAATGGTTTCTGAGTATCTCTAAGGTTAGAGACTCCCCAACCTCCCCTGGGCACCCTGTGCCAGTGGTCAGTCACCCTCACAGGGAAACAGTATTTCCTGCTGTTCAGAGGGAACCTCCTGTGTTTCAGTTTGTGCCCATTGCCCCTGGTCCTGTCACTGGGAACCACTGTAAAGAGCCTGGCTCTATCCCCTTTGTACCCTCCCTTCACATACTTATAGACATTGATAAAATCCACTTCAGTCTTCTCCACGCTGAGCAATTCTAACTCTCTCAGCCTTTCCTCATGTGAGAGATACTCCAGTCCCTTCACCATCTTTATGGCCCATCACTGGATACTCTCCAGCATGTCCATGTATCTCTCTTGTACTAGGAAGCCCAGAACTGGACCCAGCACTCCAGTTGTGGCTTCACCAGTGCTGAGCAAAGGGGAAGAATCACCTCCTTTGACTTGCTGGCAACACTCCTAATGCAGCCCTGGATACCACTGGCTGCCTTTGCAGCAAGGGCATGTTGCTGGCTCATGGTCAACCTGGTGTCCACCAGGACCCCCTGGTCCTTTTCTGCCTAGCTACTCTCCAGCTGGGCAGCCCCCAGCCTGTACTGGTGCCTGGGGTTGTTCCTCCCCAGGTGCAAGACTTTGCACTTCCCCTTACTGAATGACCCTCTAGCATATCAGCCACCCCTCCCAGTTTTGTGTCATCTGCAAACTTGCTGAGGGTGCACTCTGCCCCATCATCCATATCATTAATGAAGATGTCGAATCAGACTGGACCCAGTATAGACCGCTCAGGTATACCACCAGTCACTGGCATCCAACTGGACTTTGTGTCACTAACCACCACCCTATGGGCCTGGCTACTCAAACAGTTTTCTGCCTGCTCCACCATCTGCTCATCCAGCCCATACTTCACCATCTTCACTGTGAGGATCAATGTCAAAAGCCTTACTGTAGTCAAGATAGACAATATTCAGTTCCCTCCCCTCATGTACCAAGCCAGTGATTTCATCATAGCAGATTATTAAGTTGCTCAAGAAGGTTATCAAGTCAGTCACCCTCCCTTGGTGAATTCATGCTGACTGCTCATGATGAGCTTCTTGTCCTTCATATACCTGGAAATGGTTTCCAGAATTAGTTGCTCCATCACCTTTCCAGGGACTGAGGTGAGGCTGACCTGCCTGCAGTTTCCTGGATCCTCTTACTTGCACTTTTTGAAGACAGGAGTGACATCTGCTTTCTTCCAAATCATTCAAAGGTTATAAAAAAATGGCCCTGAAATGATATCAGCCAGCTCACACTCAGCACTCATGGGTGCATCCCATCAGGACCACAGGTACCAAAGGAACATCCACTTCAACTCTCAAGTTTATCCAAAAATGAATTCACCTAATTCTCAGCCTATACTTAATTCTCAGACTAAATCTGTTTAGTCATTCAGGCTTGTTTTACTAGCGGCCTGCCACTCTGTGGGTTGTCCCAATCATTAAGCAGCAGTTCCCCACAGCACCCTTGCAAACCCAGATCAAATACTGTAAATTTGCTTTATTACATAGATTCTAGTGGCAGATTTAAGGAATTTCAAGAGGTGTGCTTTCAAACAATGATCCAACATCGTTCTTCTGAGCGCCCTTGAGTTTGTTGTCCTTCATGAGTTGTGATGCTGCATGAGCTAGATCAGCATTCCAATGACATTATAAGAATGCCAAGTATTCCTCCTTTTTCAGATAATTCTGATCAGACATCAAAAAGCATGGCTTCCAAGTCTTTTTCAATCACTGTTTCCTTGATAGTGTTTCTTTAGGCTGGAGGCATGCCTTCGTTTCTGTGTCAAAACATACAGTGCTTTCTTGCACTTCATCTTTCAAGATCATTTAGCTCTCCACTGATCACTACTTACCATGGCACTAGCCCTGTTGTCATCTGCATGCTTTTATCAGTAATGACTCTATATTTCTTCCTCATCACTAATAAAAAGGTTAAACACTGCCAGATCTAAAATTAATCCTCAGAGGACCTCCACATACTCCACACTGATTACTGACTACAATTATGTTATTGAGACCTATTAGCCATTTTTTAAAAAACACACTTGATGTACGCTTATGATTCTGTATCTTCCCAATTGCTAAATCAACATGTCACACGGCACCAAATCAAACATTTTACAAATATTAAATGTCACATATCTTTGAAAAGTCAGACTTGTTCTCTCCAAGCATCACATTCTCTCGAGAAAAGATCTATTTCCCATAACCTTGTGTTGATTTAAATTAATTAATGAAGAATTACAGATATCTAACACAGTTGACTCCCAGGCAGCCATTCTATTACTCTGCACCAGATTCATGTCTGCTTGACAGACTTATAATTACTCGGTCATTCCATTCACCCTTTTAATGCTTTCTCTTACCAATTTTACACAATTCCTAACTTTTTAAATGCACATCCATTTCTCCTTCCCCTCCTTCCCCCACTTCCTCCCCATTTTTATAACCTGTTTTACTTTTCCTCCCTTCTTCACAAGGACATACCAAACAATTCTGTTATTGTGATTAGTAACATTCTGCATATAAATTTGACTATCTCTTCCTCTGCTACTTCCAAATCCAATTACTTCTGGAAGCAGAAGTAAGCACCTATGAATTGTTAGAAAGAAATGTCTCATTCTCATGATAAACAAGCACACCAATACAGTTATACGGTTTTATGATGCTAATAAGTAGATTGCCAACAGCAGTAGTAGGGACAGTACAGAGCAATTCCTAACCTAAAAAGGAGTTCTGAATTGTGAAGCAGGGAAATTCTTTACCAGGTCTATCCTCCCTGAAAAAAAAAAAAGAAAATACTTAAACATAAAAACAATAATACAGGTATTTTTATACAGAACCTACCAGTCCAAACTGTTTCATTAAAACTACATCTGTAGCCAGACACTCAGATTAGTGATGTAAAACAATCACCTACAACATAGAACACCCTCACTATCAGTGAAGTCACTGCCCTTTCAAATAACTCCACTAAACTGGATTAAAACTTTTAGGAACACACACCCCCCCCCCCCCCCGCCTTTTCACACACTTTGTTTTATTCACAAGCAAAAAAAAAAAAAATTGTGATATAACTCACCTGTGGCATGAAATTATTAGCAGTGTTCTGGGAAATATGGTATTTTATTTAGAAAGGCACTGATTTGCAAACAATGGGGCTGCAGAAACTAAGCTCAACAAAAGTAAATAAAGGACTAAACAAACATTCAGAGACAGGAAATTACGTGCATGAGAACTTTCTGGAGAAAAATTTATAATAAGCTTTTGTTCTTTAAAATTGAGACTACTATTTGCAAGATGAATGGACAGTTTCACTGTGTTTCATAAATTTCCATTCCTTAGAAGGTTATTTTATTGAAGTGAGTACTACAGAATCATGGATCTTTCTGCAGAAAATCGCCCCATTTACAAATGTCCCACATTTTACACACACATTACATTCAGCCATATTTTCCTGTGTTCTTCAGCAGATTTTATTTTCTCTTTTTTTCCCCCCTAACCTCAGGTAAACCTGAGAGCAACCAAGAATCAAACTAAAGCAACCACAATGACATAAAATTTGTATTTCTTATTTTTCTTACTGTTGTTTATCATATTTACCTTCCAGTTTTTTAGGGAAGTGTTTCAGTCTAGCTTCAAATTCATGCATACTGGAGACTTATTTAAGGTAAGTGCAATACTAATACTGAAGTAATTTTCCTTCTTCACTGATTTTCAGCAGTAGATCTGTTCTTCAGTCCAAAAGGACTAGTGACATTCACCCATACCCCACTCCCTGCACCTTTTTTTGGTTGTTTTTAGGTTTGATTCGTTTTGCCAAGATAAGCATATGAAAACGAAAGAAATGGCCTACTTACAGTCCATCCTTTTAACCAACCATACTTCAGAGTCAGGTAGATACAGGACATGAGGGTAATGGGGATGTTGCGCATTCACTCAGCTGCCCTCTGATCACAGTCTTTCCGGCTAAGGAAAGGCATTAGAACCTCCTTATGTGCTTGCTTGCTGCTGAGTTATAGCTTATACATGACAATGCCCCAACTCTGGCATTTTCTTTGCAGGGAACTAATCCCTGTGTTACAATATCCTCAGCACTATGTGGAGCCATCTGACATTCACCAAACCTGACAAGAAAGAAATCTTGAGGTCTTTGTGGTACAGCAAACAGTAGTCCCTGTGAAGGTCCACCCCAAACAGACAAACAAAAAACAAAGCAACAAAGATGGCTTGATTATTGTAAAAAGGGCACACCACTATCACACCTAGTTACTCATGAAGAGTCTCAAGATAACATGTCAAATTAACACTGCTGCAGCAATTCTCACAGATGGTAAATCAACAACAGCTTCTGCACTGTAAATCCTTTACTAAAACTGTAAATCCTTGCCTTTAAGGCCCACCCCTCTGTAATCATCTTTGTTCATCTTTCACTACATTGCCAAAAGCCCCTAATTAGTATCCATCTTAGGCTGCCTTTCACTGCTCCTCATCCTAATCAGTTGACTAATTACTTGCACATAATCTCAGTGTCAGGTTAGAAGATGTTTTTTGAATGAAGATAAGCATGTGGAAGCAGTCCCTTGACTAGGGGGCATGGAAGATAGCCTGTAGACAGCTACAAGACGACCTCAAGTAGCAGGTAGGTAAAGCTAAGAGTCTTGCTTAAGGGAAGGAAAGGTGGAAGAAAGGGGCTGTCACAGCCAACAGCAAACTTACAAATGTGATAATCCCCAAAAGCCAACAGCAGGAAGTTTTTAGTGAAGAAGGCAATCAAGGGAAAGGCTGTGATATGAGCACTCATTCTAGCATGACAGCAGGGAATGTGACTTTGGATTTCCAATAGACTGTACAAAGGAACACCAGTGGATGCTGCAGTAACTGATGGAGCCGGAGAGGAAAGCATACAAAACACTTTTCTGCAAAAGGCAAGAAAAGAACACATCTGATTTTAGGAATGTATGAAAACATTTGGAGATGGTATGCATGCATGAGAGAGAAGAAAGCACCAGAGGTGTACCCCCGAAAAAGGTAAAAAGGTTAATTAATCAAGGAGCATGAAAGAGTAGAAAGAAGAACAATGTAGAGAACAACAATTAAGAGGAGTTAACCGCCCCCCCAACTCAGACAGCACTAATATGACTTCCTGAACATAATGATGGTGCATTAAAGAGTAAAGGAGATAATCCAGGAAAGATGAAAAGGACTGGATTAGGAATGGAATCCTTTTCAGACTCTTCTGCAAAGAACTGACCTCATGACAGAAAGTAATAGAAGGAACAATTAGATGCTAAGAAAATTAAAGAGCAATTTTTAAAAAACAGTGCTTTAAAACCATGAAGTTTATATAATATTATTACACTTAAGGACAGATGAAATACAATACAAGCTTTTAAAAAAATGTTCTGGTGACTTAATAAAAATTCCACCAGGTGGAAATATTATAAGGATTTCTCTCGGTATTTTGAAAGCAGTACAGAACTTGTGAAGAATGCAGAAGAGCATTTCACAGACATGTATTTTGACACCGTTTCCCACAGCATTCTCCTGATGAAACTGACTACTTGCGGCTTGGATGGGCACACACTTCGCTGGGTAAAAAACTGGCTGGATGGCCGGGCCCAGAGAGTTGTGGTGAATGGAGTTAAATCCGGTTGACGGCCGGACACAAGTGGTGTCCCCCAGGGCTCGGTTTTGGGGCCACTCCTGTTTAACATCTTTATTGATGATCTAGATGAGGGGATCGAGTGCACCCTCAGTAAGTTTGCAGATGACACCAAGTTGGGTGGGAGAGTTGATCTGCTCGAGGGTAGGGAGGCTCTGCAGAGAGACCTGGACAGGCTGGAGCGATGGGCTAAGGCCAACTGTGTGAGTTTCAATAAGGCCAAATGCCAGGTGCTGCATTTGGGCCACAACAACCCCCAGCAGCGCTACAGGCTTGGGGAGGAGTGGCTGGAGAGCTGCCAGTCAGAGAGGGACCTGGGGGTGTTGACTGACAGCCGGCTGAACATGAGCCAGCAGTGTGCCCAGGTGCCCAGGAAGGCCAATGGCATCCTGGCTTGTATCAGAAATAGCGTGGCCAGCAGGGACAGGGAAGTGATCTTACCCCTGTACTTGGCACTGGTGAGGCCGCACCTCGATTCCTGTGTTCAGTTTTGGGCCCCTCACTACAAAAAGGACATTGAATTACTCGAGCGTGTCCAGAGAAGGGCAACGAAGCTGGTGAAGGGTCTGGAGCACAGGTCGTACGAGGAGCGGCTGAGGGAACTGGGGTTGTTTAGTCTGGAGAAGAGGAGGCTGAGGGGAGACCTCATTGCCCTCCTACAACTACCTGAAAGGAGGTTGCAGAGAGCTGGGGATGAGTCTCTTTAACCAAGTAACAAGTGACAGGACAAGAGGGAATGGCCTCAGGTTGTGCCAGGGAAGGTTTAGACTGGATATTAGGAAGCATTTCTTTACAGAACGGGTTGTTAGGAGTTGGAATGGGCTGCCCAGGGAGGTGGTGGAGTCCCCATCCCTGGAGGTGTTTAAGAGTAAAGTTGACTTAGCGCTGAGGGATATGGTGTAGTTGGGAACTGTCAGTGTTGGGTCAATGGTTGGACTGGATGATCTTCAAGGTCTTTTCCAAGCTGGACGATTCTGTGATTCTGTGTATTTATGATGTTGCTAACTCAGTAGTTACCAGCAGAGTAAATACTGTGAAGACCCTAAACTGGCACCAAGGCAAATCCGTGGGGATGGCTTTTTACTACTAAGATGAAACAAAACTATGTTAATGGAGTTTACGTTAGCATATCAAGTTATGGTTCTGTCCCCCTCTTTTATTATTCTTTTTTTCCTTATCTAAAATGCCTCGCAGAGATACTTCTATTTCATGCCTAAGCACAAGAGGAACTGCAGTACTATATTCAAAATTATGAACTCATTTGAAAACATAACTGCAACATTCCAGAAACAACATCTGTGCTCAACACAGCTTCCCAGCAGAATTCCCAGTGAGAGGGTGGTATTTTGCCCAACAGTTTGCTCCATCCAGCTTTTCTAGGGGCAGGTCCTAAGCTTCTTCAAGCCAAGCCATACAGCGAAGAGTAATGCTGCTCAATCACACCCACGCAGTTATACTGACCAGCAGCCAAGGATGTGGATTTACAGTACAGCCTGACTCTCCAAGCTGATGTCCTGAGTCCGTTACAGCAGTTTAAAGAACAAATCCATACAGCCCTTAAATTTGTTGTATTTCAGATCCTGTTAAGATGGGCAGAGGATGAAGATTTAACTCTGCATCTGGCAACAGTGCTGCAACATGTCACTTTGTAAGCTGCAGACCTGGGCTGTGTCCAACAGCTGGTGCAGCTCCCCCTGTGCAGTCACTACCAGCACTGCTGTTATTGTATCCTCTCAATAATTTCTATCGATCTTTGCTAGTCTCCTTCACAGTCAGTGATGTGGTCCAGAAGCAAATACTTGTGCTAAATCATCACATGCCAAGGCCTGGAATTCAGTGTTAGCACACCATAATTTCTTTTCCATGAAAGTCTCTTGTGGAGTATGAGAACTCATACTTGTTTTCATGTTTACATGTTTTCTCTCAAACACAACACATGTGAATCTGATTTAATGCCTAATTGTCACATATGTAGAAAAGTACAAAGAAACTACTTGGTTAATTGGATTCTCCTCTTTATTTAGCTTCTTTCTTATTAATGGGGAGAAAGTTCAGTTTGGCTAAACTATCATACAAGCAACACACAATAGTTTATTTATCTCAGCAAGGCAGTAAAGAATCTGAGGCATGTGTCAAACATAAGGGTTAAAGAGTCCCAGGACTGCAATAGCATTTAGCTCCCCCTTGACTTTGGGCACAACTGTCTAAATTAGAAAATCAGTTCCTTCAGTGCCATGGCCCTCCAACACCTAATCCAGGAAACAAGCAGGTACCTCTAAAGGACAATTCAGATTTACAGTAGTATTGCTTCCAATTTAGGTTTTGTTGCTGCTATTTATGTGCTAGGCACATATAATGCTTTATCTATGCAAGTTTGTTTTTAAAACAGCTTTGAAAAATCTCTAGTTCAAATTAAATGTTTTGTAACAAATGTCAAAACTGTAAATCACTTGAACAGTAGCAGTAAACTGATAGAGAAGATGCAACTTGCTCCATACAATTCTCCAAATCTGTTAAGCCAAAAGTTGTTTAATACAATTTAACTCACCCTGGAGTGCAGTTAAATAATTGTGATGGATGGTAGCTTGTCTTAGTCTTTTTCATTTGTTAAATTATGATAGATGAATTATGAACATTACTGAATTTCAATGCATTCTTTCTGTTCACCATCCCTGTTTCATGAAAAACATCCAGTCAATAAATAGTCCAAATCCATCTCTGTCAGAACCGTACAATGTTCTACGATTATGATAAAGAAGCTGAAGGCCAAAAATGTTTCAGAGTAAGTCCCTTGATGTTAAGAGCAATAATAAATGTATGCGTGAAATGTAACACACTATTTTAAATAAAGTAACTGAACCTGTATCTGGTAAAAATTAGCACTTTATGAGAACTTTGGGGGAGGAAAGACTATAATGAATCAAACCCCCAAAAAGACATGGGAGCTTTTTTTTTGAGCAATTAGCTAAGATGGTATTGAAGTCACATACTGAAAATTATGTAAAAACAATTCTTTCGTAAAGAAGAAAAATAAGAAATATATTGCTAAATATAATGTTTCTTAAGAAAACTTCACTTGAGCAGCCATTTGCTAATTATCTGCTCTGACAACACCTGCACAGAGACTCCTAGGATGCACAATTTGCCATTTTAACATATTACACAAAATCCCAGAGCACTAAGCTTCAAAAAAGAAAATCCATACTACCTCCCTTTTCAAAGGGTTTTTATCTTGCAGTAATTGTTGCATGTGACTGCATCTGACTTCTAGCCATTTCAGTACCTGTGCTCAACCACTATGGCACTTCAGGAGAACATCTGTTTACTTTGAATTATGTCCTTCACCTAGATTGTTCTTTGTTTAACCACAGATGTACAATGTCTTAGGTTCCTCAATTTGGAGGAAATTATTAAGTGAAAATGGGCGATACAGAGGTTTTCTTTAGAAAAAGACAGTGTATGCCTCCATGTGTAACTCTGTATGTATTCATAAACTACCACAACTCAAAATGTCTGACAGATGTACCAGAAGATTAACAGAAACCACTTCTGATTTCAGATGTGCTGATGTGCACCAGGAGAAACTCTGTGAAACCTATGGAGGTACATATATCAAAGAAAGACAAGCCTACAACAAAATCTAGACAGGCTTTAAATGTGTCCCTCAAGACTTACAAAAAAGGAAACAAAACCAAGAAAACAAAAGGATTTGATTTGACAAAGTGCCACACATGTCAAAGATTACAGGATATTTACTTTAACTGTTGGTGAGGTATAATTTAAGACAGCTGAAGAACAACAGTATGTATACGATTCACACTACCGACTAAGGTGCCTTCCACAGTACATTTTCGTCAAACATAGATGGAAGAAGGACTCAACCTAGAATGGCTAGTTCAAAGAATAAGGGTGGCAAAAAAAAAAAAAAAAAAAAGCGCTAGACTATTAACTTCATTAGCAAGTTTCTCCATCTTTGATGAAAAGACTTATGAAAAGTTTATGAAAGGACAGACATGAGGCAGCAGCTCTGTCAAATCTCAGGAATCCAGTCTGACTGACAGGTATACAGCTTCACAAATGCATCGTGACAGTTACACACACTGCAGTATCAGGAATCTTATTTTAAGTAAAGTTTACAAAAACTAAAATGTGACATTTACAAGATTTCTGAGCAAAAAACCTCAGGGACAAATTCAATCTGTATTACCTTCATTTCATCCTATCTTTCCTTAAATATATTGTCCCAGGTTGTTCTGATGTCTCCTATCCTGATATGGACTTAATGCCTAGGAACTACCTTGTCACTTTGAGTCTGTCAGGAGCTTTCAAAAGCATTTTTATCTTAAATATGAAGTATTTTCCTGCTGGTGGAATGGCATTACATCTTGCAGAATTCTTCATTCATCCCCAGTGATACCACCTACTTGTGGAAGGTTAGATCTGAATCATCTTCCTTAAAGGAAGCTTGACAGTTTGTTTCAGAGGTTCCTTTTTTGTCTCCAATTTCTAAGCAGAAAGTAGTGTACATTCAGAAATTTCAAGCAGCTGTGCACCACTGCAGTGCCACAGAACTAAAATAACATTTCTCAGAATTAGTCTGTCATAGTTTAAAGCATCAAAATTGTTAAGCAATTCTCCAGTGACATTGTAATTACAGAGTGCAGCCACAGTGATGCTATACTTAAGGTTGAAGGAGCTATTCCTATTTCAGTTTCTTGCAACTTTCTCACCACCCGTCCTTTAAAGCATATCTGACATGGGGCAGATAGAAGCACACTTTTTTGACATGAGCCTCCTTCACAATTCCAATTTTTATTGACTAAACAAGCTCCTGTTCCTTAGAGAGGTTAATATTCAAACAGCAGCCAGAAGAAATTGCTATACATAAACATTACAGAAAAACAATTAAGTAAAATCATAGAGTCTTGTACCACTGGGTCCTACTTGGATGACAAGCTATGCATATAGTTGAAAGGTGGTTATGATAGCGGTGTGGATGCTATGAAATGGTAAAAAAACATCAATTAGGTTTAGTACAATTTGGAAAAGATTTTAACATGAAAATCAGTTGTTATTTGTTGTCCCTATTTAGCTGTCCCCCAATCCTGGACAACCTAAACTGAATAAGCGACAGAATTTCAACTCTTCATTCCCTAGAACTAAGAATGTGATGAGCCCAAACAGGCTGTATGAAATGCTTGCATTTGACTCCTTGCAGCAGTGTGAATATTTTTGAAAGCTCATCTGAATGATCGGGTATGCACTGAGCCCTGCTACTCTTTTCTCCACAAGTGTAACTTGTGCCAGATGCTATCAGCCCTACTAAGATGCAAAAGTGAGATATTTTTTAACTGCAGACTCCTGAGATGCTATTTGTAACAGAGACCATGCCTAGCATACACACCAGGGAAGGAACACCACACAACACAGCAGTGGACTCCTTTCAAAAAGCAGCAGAAGAGGCTTGCCCTGTCCCTGTTTTTAAATCAATAGATTAGATCTCAGTTTACTGGCCAACATGAACTCTAAATTCTCTTGAGGGAAAACACTCTCCAACACTTGTTAAAATGTGCTGCTGTGCAGAAAAGGATGCAAGATTCACGAGTCCAAAGATGAGGAGTCAGGACAATGGCTGAGAACACTAAGATTTCATGATAAAAGAACTTATCCTGAAGATGAAAAACTTTAAGCTATTATACAGTAAGAGACAAGAGAAAAACCAACCAGAAAAACAGGAAGCAGACAATTGTATTAAAGAGCAAGTTCTGGACTGTCAGGAAGATGCATATGGCAGAAGACCCACTGAAAGCTTTGGGGGATTCAGCTGTCTTCAGTGTTTCCCTGCTGCTTAGACCTAAGCAGGCTTGGCAAGGTGAGCTACTCTGCCAACCACCCTGGAATGCCTGGCTTTCTCCTTGTCCCACAGAGAATGCCTCAAACGTATTAGGAAGGCCCTGCAAACCCAGCGAGAGCCCAGCATTTCATTACAATACCCAAAAAGCTCTACGGTAGGACACCTAAGCTCTTTTAGGTATTTTAACTGGATTTGTGCCTAACACTTCTCACTTCAGGCCCTGAAAATTAGAAAGATCATGGCCCATTGATAGATTGCGTTCACTGCTTGTTCCGTCTGGTTTCAGTAGATTTGTAGTAACAGTCAAGACAGACTAAACAGCATTTATCTGCCTCTTTTTACATTAACCTACAGTAGAGGAATACAGGGAACAACAGTTCTCTCCTTTTCTTTCTCCCAACCTTTTAAGCACTTCTTACTACTCAATTTCTCACAGTTCTGTAGCTTCTTACGGGTTTTCTCAGATATTTATTAGTTTACAAAGTTTCTCAGTGCAGGAAATTGTCAGTTTTTATATGAAAAATAGCTTTTTTTCCCCCCACTAGCCGTCATCTTCAGTAATTACCAGTCAATAAGCAAATGATGCCTATTTAGGCATATTAAAATTCTTCCCAGAATACGCAATAAGTGTTTCCTTACCAAGACTGTCTTTTCAGTTGTCAGGGTTGACTGAAGAACAGAGGGACAGAAAAATCATCCATCATTCTTTCCATCCTACTGCATCTATATTGTATTTAATTCAGACACAGCAATTTCTCATACAACACATGTACAAGATTGTGAACACATAGATTTTTGTTATCCAGCTTCCACATTTCACCAGACTGAATTACTGAGATCAGTCCTTGGACTGCATGTTACAAGTGAATGTGCTGAATTTTCATTGAGATAAAAATAGTAAATTCTCTTGGATTTCTTTATTTATATAGTTGGGGAGTGAATACTATTTCTTCCTTGTCCCTAACCAACACATACAGCAATTATCCTTAATTCCTGTAGCTGAGGTCCCTAAATGTCAAGGAATTAGCCTATTTATTCTGCAGAACAGGAAAGGGTGAAACAGAAAGATGTCTTATAAAAATAATTACTTGAAAGGGAAATCCTTTGACAACTCTGGCATACTGGAAGTGAGAGCCAATGATCTTAATAAGCAAGTTCATTTCAAGACTGCTAAATAACAGAACTCTTGCTAGAGCTCAGACAACAATACTCAAAAAACAATACTGGCTTTAAAAATAAAAGGTAAATCCTCAGATCCTTTTTTTCTTAGAAGGAAAATTAAGAATGCAAAGAGAGATCAAAAGAGCCAAGCATGAAAACTGATTATTCAGCAATTCTTAAAACAATAGTTAAAACATTTTCTCAGAAGTTGTAAGAGAAATATGGGAATTTGTGAAACCTACCACATAGACTGAAGACAGATAAAATCTTCACTGTTATTTGAAAGAATAAAAAAAATGTCATTAATTTTGTTCCTTTCCAACTTCCAATCATATAGCTCTAGATAGGTTTAAGTAACTTTGAAATAGGGCTCTTGAAAGAAGAGGATACAGGTAGAATAAAACCAGCAAGTACCTTTTCCATCTGCACCAACCAATCACTGAAATGCACCAACATCAACTAACCTCTCCATTATTTTAAACTAGAACTAAAACTAAAATTAACATATGATAAACAATGAAGTATATTATGTGACCTAATAAAAACTCTTCCTTTGTATGTACAGTCAAACATAACATTTTTCTTTCCTCCCAAAAGCAGGAGACATAAGAATTAATTTCATCCCATTGTGAATAATCTAGGCCTATTTCAATACTTACTATATTTCACTGCAATAATTTATAGGCTGAACATTTGCAGTGACAAACACTAGGCCAGAATTTTTCAGTAAAACGATGGAAAGAGCACTGTAAGTAAATAACATAAAACGTTTTCACCAAATAAATTGCTCTCTTAAAATGTAATCCCCCAGTAAATGCTTCAAAAGAAGCCTGATCATAATTGACAGTCCTTCAGAACAGGTTAATTTAATATAAAGAAACTGGAGGCCAATTTTTTTCCACAAATACCTCTAGTTATGTTTCACATAAATTGTGGTCATAAAATATGTATCAAATGTAGCCTAGAAAGCTGTGTCTTCTCTTAGTTCAGCTACTTTTTTTTCCACAAAATCATGTAGAAATACCTACGATGTCAATAGGTGTAGAACTTTTATACATGTTCCTGAGAGAGGCAGTTAAAAAGTCAGAATCAATCTTTCCAAAGATGAATATCCACCAGGTGAGAAGCAGAGATGTTCCTCCATGCCTTCTGCCTGCTGTCAATTAATGACAGCAAGAACAATCTGGGAAGAGGCATTTACAGTCCTCCTGCATACAGACATTTCCCCAGTAATTTTAGTCACTGGAGAAAACTACAGAATGTATAGGTTTCCGTACAAGAATAATCTATGATCTGATGTTTAAACAGATGCTGGACTTCACCCACACAAAGACTATTCTGAGACAATTTATACAAAGCCTACTCTTTCTGGTTTTAAGGCATAAAACAAATAGAGGAACTTGCAGCTTATTCAGTGACAACAACTAACTTCAATCTAATTAATAAAGTATAATCTACACATTATATTTAAAATAACTACAACTGCTTAAATAGCTTAAGGATTTGTCTTGAATAAAGATCAGAATACTGACAAAAATGTTAATTTTTTTTAAATGGAACCTTTTTTAATAGCCTTAAAGCTTTTAAGGAAAATATTAGAAAATTAAATTTTGTATCAACCACTAATAAAGTTTGGAAATAACATAACCAGACCTTCAGCCTTCAAAACTAAAAATGCCACACTCACTTTATACATCTTTTTCATTGTAACAATGTCATTTATTCCTCCTGTCTTGCAAGTTGCAAAAGGTCAGCTTGTTATACACCAAGGAAAGAATTCTTAGATCATAAATTAATAGAAGTGAGTTACATGACATTCCTTATCAACCTTAAAGTTATTCCCCACTAAGAAGTTTTGTGGAAAGACCTCGCATTACAAGATTTTTATAACTACACCTCCAAACTGTAAACGCTTTTTCTTTCAAATATATTATGAGAAGCAGCGGGAAAATAACTTGTTACATCCAAAAGCTAAAGCAGGGACAGAAAGGAATTGTTTTTAAAAAATTCTTAATGCTCCCTGTGCACTACAGAACATCAGAAATCCACTCTTTGATGATGCTGTAATAAAAGAAAATTGCTCTGGCAATATATACGAAGCCCCAGATAAAAGCTTACAGGATTAAAGGATTACATGAAGGTTATTAAAGGGGTTGGGGCGGGAGGGAGGAGGATGCACAGTCTTTTAAATAATGATCATCATTCTGTTTGGAAACATACGTGATAAGTTTGGTTTTAGTTTGTTTTTGCTCAAAAGAAAGTATGTAAGGAAGTAAGTGCTTAACTTGATCTTCAAATCACAAGAAAGATTTGTTTGCAACATAAATCTGTTGCACTGGCATAGCTTCATTAAATAGAGGTTTCAGTTCTGAACTGGCACATTATATATTGCATTTTTATCCATTAGACTGTCAAGCACCATATTTTCAGTATTTCTTCCAATGGAAAAACAGATCTAAATGAAAAATCGACATATCAGTGTAATGAATTACACTGTTTATTACTTCTAAAATAAATAAGTGACTGTTGTTAACTTATGGATGTCATACATATACATTATGCATGAGTTTAACAAAGTTTACAGTTGATCGAGATTAAATCCACTCTGGCCCCTTACTTTCATAGGAAAAAAATAAAAATCGAAGATTATTGCCTTCTAAACAAAATACTGATGTTGCCAGTGTACTGGGTATAGTTAGTATACGAAGAAATGAGTAATGTAATTAGAACAGCACTCTAGCTCTTTTCATATATAACGGAATACATGACATCTCCTTGGGGACTCATTTGTTCTTAATAATTAAGCATGATTTGAAACTCTTGCTGAGGGCAGATCTGTAAACAAGTATTTACTGTAGCTATCTAAGAAACCAGGACAGTCTGTCTGTTCTGCAACCAGCAACTACTAGCAACTTCTAAGGCAACACACGGGTTTAAGTTCAAATATTTGGTATTTCATTTTACACATGCCAAATTATCCTATTAATATGTTATACAGTTCATTGAAAAATAAATTAAGGTAATATTATCACTTTCTAAAAGCAGGTTATTTTGCAAGTTTGTAGAAGCAAAGATTTCACAATAAAGTATTTTTTCTACACCTCACAGTATACATTGTAATACCTATCAAAACTCATACAGGAACTAGCTGAACACTTTGTGATCGTCTTTTTTTGCAAACTTTTAAAATAATCCATGTAAAATATATTCATGAATTATGTAATAACTGAAAAGATCCAGAAATCAAGAACATAGGTGTCTTTGATGTCCTAGTTAAGAGGCATTTGACATCAACATTTTAAGTCTTTTCACCAATCGCTGAGTCATCTAACAGACAATAAGGGAAAAAAGGCCAGAAAGTGAATATGCATGACAGAAATTAGATGTATAAAAAAGCCAGATAAAATAAAAGCTTTTACGGTTAATACTGAGAGAACATGGGAAAATTATTTAAAATATTAGTTTTATCCCTCCAATACTCTTAACTTTTAATCTATTATCCTAATACACCTGCTAGAAAGAGATATTGCTAACTAACCATGGATGGGTACAGAGGATTTATGGCGATAATCATATTAACATTATTGGGCACTACTAGTGTAAATCATCACCAGAAAAAAACCCAATATAAAACTCCCAACACAGATGCAATACATACATACTTTTGCTTGCATTTGTAACACATGAATCCACAATTAAAGCCTTCTGTTGCAGAGAGGTTGCACAGAATCCCATTCATTACTGGAACCCTCATGTAGAAAATGTTAAGAAAGGTGGTAGGAAATTCCCAAGTGATTGAGAACATGATTTCTCAGTATTCCCTATATACCTTACATTCACCAAAATAAGTGATAGGCTTTATGCCCATTCTAATTATCAAATACTCCTGGGTTGTTGGCCCCCATTCCTCTGGTAGGGAGAGACTACAAAGAAACACAGGCTGGAGCGTATCAACAAGTCTCGCTTTTTCCAAAGCATTCTGTCAAGCTCCTGGCAGGAGAAAACCAGTAGCAAGACCCTCAGCACTCAAAACTGTCTTCTACAGCAAACATTAACAGAGCTTAAGAGTAGGCAGAAAATCCAACCGCTCATTCTGTGACCACATGCTGCCTTGGACTTCTTCTCTGCTGAGGAGTTCCACGTCAAACTCAAATGATCTGTATCCCAAGGATATTGCCAAAATCCCCTATAGATGGGCAGTACTCATTAATTTGGAAAGCTCTGAGATGCAGCTTCTACTCAAACACATCACCACAGTAGGTGTATTCATAAATTATCTTTGTTGTGTTTTCATACCTTTCACTTGCAGTACTCACCCAACTTGCTCCAGTTATAAAGCTCCATACATATGGCTAATGTTGCTTTGTATGTGCTAACAATCCTGGCAGGTTTCCCTTCAGTAAACCACTCCAGATGTTAGTCTCAGTAATTATGGCTGACATCTCTCAGCTTTGGTAATGAAATACTGCTGATACAATTCCTTGTTTGTATTTCTAAGGATCATCTTCAGGCATAAAAGCTACAGAGTTAAAACAGCCAAATCAACGGGCACAGAATGAAAATCTGCTAAAATGAATATACAGCAATTGCATGATTAGCATAACCAGGATAAATATGGAAATACAGTATTCTACAAGAAAACCATCACTTATACAGTATATTTCGTTCTTCTGCTTAATAAAGATGCCCTTTCAAATACTATATATACATATGTATGATTACATGAAAGACAAAATTACCAGTCTTATTAATATAATGTAACACTGTATAAGATATAACCTCTTTCTTGCTTCAAAGAATCAAAACTTAACTTTACACAATAGGCCTGTTGACAATGTATGAGAAGAAACATGCATAATGGAATTTCTAATCTGAGAAGTCAAGACTCAATACTTATTTTTACCTACAATATTATCACATCAGCTGAACTGAATATTAAAAGTGCTTAGGCAAAAAATGTGGTTAAATAATTTGCATCCAAAAAGCTTGAATTTTGCAGATGTGATCTTAGGGAACGCAGATTCTGGAAAGTACATTGTAAGACGTGTACAGTTTCTACATTGATAAATAAGCCCGCTCAAGAAGTCATTGGCTCATACTACTCTCTTGGGATTTTTGAAATTATCACGTTAAATGTCAACACCAACAATGAAGTGATTAAATCAGTACACAACCACGGCTGATGCCTGAAATTTCAAATATTAGTAGTGCTGTCAATGTTGTATGGGGCACACTGAAAGGAATTTAAGCAGGAGATGATTTTGTATTAAAAATAAACATTTCTTATGGTCTTAAGCTGTAATAGGTGTCATGCCAATACTGCTACCAACATTATTTTATTTCAGACAAATTATCAAATAGTGTTGACAAGTTCTTAGTGCTAATAGCTTTCTTATATA
Source organism: Strix uralensis (assembly GCF_047716275.1). Classification (NCBI taxonomy): domain Eukaryota; kingdom Metazoa; phylum Chordata; class Aves; order Strigiformes; family Strigidae; genus Strix; species Strix uralensis. The sequence goes on from NC_133972.1 coordinate 119,242,957, forward strand.
TTACACAAAAATATTAGCTATATTACACAGACTTATTAATTATTATGATTACCTAGCAACATTAAACCCCATCACTAAGGAGCAACTTCTAGTACCAGCACAAAACAGTTTTCATTTTTTAAAAAAGTAACAATAATGTAAAAGTTACTTTAATTACTGACTTCTGAAGGACTGAAATTAACCCACAGTCACTTAGATCAGTAGGAACTTAAGTGACTGCTAATTTGAAGTCTTAATTGAAAGTCTGGAAGGTACTCATATTTACTGTAATACGCAATGCCACCATTTTCATTATATAAAACAAAAGCTTCAGCACGTGCAGCAACAACAGAACTTCCCCACGAGCTACGTGAAGTATGTGAAATGGGCTGTTTCCCAAATAGTATTATGACTGTTCATATGTTATTCTGCAACTTAGAACCATAACTGAAAATCATTTATAAAAATCACAATTGCAATAATGATGTCCCATCATTGAACATCTTGTTTATATAAGCACAAGCAAATGTTCTGAACAGAAATATGTGGACACACATACAGCTGCCCATCCCAGTGGCAAAAAACCCAGAGACTCTTACACAAGCACATGCAGCACACTGGATGTGCTCTTGTAAACTTAAGGTCATCCAAAACGGTTTTGAACTTCTCTATTTTTAGGCATTTAAGTCAGCAAAATGTTTGTCTCACTACAACATTCAGTTAATGATCAAGCAAGAAAACCAGTACTAACTGGCCACCCATGGCAAAATCTCATGACTATAGTTTACTAATGAAGCGATAATTACATTTTGTAAGGAATAAGGAAGTGTAAGTTTCAAAGGGATTCACACATTACAAAAATCACTTTAATATCTAAGAATGTACTAGGGCTTGACCCATCAAATGGGAGAAGAAAGGTGAAAAGAAGTCAGAACATCATCATCTGCAATTCTGGACATCTGCTCATTCATCACACGAACTCTGTTAACAAGAACCACAACATTTAAGTGGAAGAAGTGAATTGGTGCCAATGCTGTCATTCATAGCAAGGTATATGAAATGTCCTGATGTAAGGTGATTTTATTTAACCTTGTGCTAACAACTTCGCTGGTTATTTTTTTCCTGGTAGGATGAAAGGATACAAAAGAAAAGGACTAAGAAAAAATCTCAAGAGCCTTGGAAGGGAACAGTTTCAGCAAAATACAAACAGTGTATTTTGGAAGGGAAGACATTAGGAGAAATATCAATATATCACATATCAAATGCTTCTGATGACTCAGAAAGTTCAAGTGGGTAAGTGTTACAGACACTATAGATTTTAAGACACCACTGCTATATCTGACTCTAAACAGAGAATCATCAAGCTCAGAAATAAAAAAAAAAAAAAAATGCTGCACATTTAAGCCAAAATTTTAATTGTGCAGATTCATTAAACCCCCTGTGTTTTCTTATAGAAAAGTCTGGCTGAAGCCTAGAACCAATCAGTAGGAAAGAGCTGACACTGGGGATTACAGTCTGCATGAGTACATCTGAGCTTACCAAGGGAGTCAGTTCCTTACAGACAGGACAGAATGCCCAGCACAGGATCGGTAAGGACTTTGGTAAGTCTCGGGTGAATGATTCCATGACCTAGGTCCAAGCTGACATGCTGGTAAAAGAAATTCAAAGACAAACTTTATCCATTTTTGCACATTAATCCTCATGACCCATCTTCAAGGTATATCATGAAAAGGGATAAATTGAATCTCTCAGAAGCAGCAGTGCAAAGTGACATATTGGAGGCACAGACAGACAGAGCTTTGTCTTCCCATAGCCTAGGCCATCAACCTGTATTTTGAAATATTCACACCACGCAAAATAAAAATGTTAAATCTTACATTTTCACTATATGAAAAGAAGAGCCAGGCAAAGAGAAAATAGTAATGACTACTCTTTGCAGAAAGCAATAAACTGTGTTAGGAATATTTGATTATGCAGAGTGGATAAAACTATTTTAAATAGCTCTACAGTGTTGTCTTCTCTGAGAGGAGAACCACCTCCAGCTGAAGAACTACCTCTTGATCTCTCTGCTCAAGTAAAGCCTTCCACATTACTAACACAGTATACAAACAAGTGCTTACTTAGGATCTAAAGAGCATCATTATTTTGACAGGACTGCCTACATAACAATATGCTTGCACTAGACTACTTTGCTTAATTGAGATCTAAAGGCTGAAGTAATGAGAGAAAAAACATGAACCCCACTGCATTCTCTGAAGGTAAATTGACCGAGTGCTATGTGAGACACCAATTTCTACAGCCAAAAGTTTCTGTTAAAAAACTTTTGATCTGTAATTCCTTTCAAAACTGCTTAACAGTACAGCTTGAACATCTCAGTTTAAAAGGACTCTCCAGAGAGAAGCCAACACTCACACTCTGAAATCTATCAGAAAGAAATAGGTACCTTACACCACACCTAGAAATATTTCCCAAACAAGGTTTTTTTCACAAGATCAAGATATTATGAATTTAGATTTGCATGTTCTCATACAATATTCAATAAACCTGTGCTTTCACCTGTTCCCCAATAAAAATACTCTGAATTTTCTAAAACACAGACAACACCAATATTCCATTACCAGGTATAATCATCGTAAGTATTTCAGTACGAGCCTCGAATGAGCTGGTGTTAAAAGTTTGTAAAAGAAATATTAATGAATTCTTCAAAAGCATGGTGTCTTTTACCTTTTGAACCGTGTAGGAAGGTGTGCACAACACAAAGTCACACCTTCCTCCCTCCTGCCCTATGTGGCACTGAACCAGTCAGCCATTTTTAAACAAGGCAGATTCCTATTTGTGGTACTTAATGCCAAGGCTAAGCTAGCTGCATCCAGACAATAATAACTATTTTTATTACTTGGTTTCCAAGATAAGAGAACACTTTAATGACAGAATCCTCTTATGCAGTGCTTATTGCTGCTCTAGTATACTGGCTGAGACTGGGAAAGCTTGGAATTGATCACTTCCATTTGTTTGAATCAACTGCTCTACTTAACTCTCAAGACTGTATTGGTTCCATTCTCCAAGAGGTTTTGACGATGCTGATTATATGATGTCATTTTTAGGTAATTTCTAACTTTCATTTTAAAATGCAGCATTAATTTATGATGCATTTTCTAGCAAACTGTACACAGATAACTTATGTAAACGATGAAGATGTAAAAGCCCCATTTCTATTCTCAATAAACAGTACTTTGGAGAAAGTTCCTGTACTCTCAGTGCAATGTGATGCAAAGAATTATTAGGACACTTGATGAAAGTGTCTTTCTGCATGTGAAAATATCTTGAAAGCTGCACTGCTTGAATATTGTTATGTGTTTACATCATCATATGGTTCCAGTAGGTTTTATGTACATTGTCCAAATAAAATTTTTGTTTTATTTTTACTCTGGGAGTGCTGTACCCATGAAAGCTGAACACTGCTACTATGTACTTTTAGTATGTTTTAAGGAAGAACGATGGTTTACTGCAGGGAGCCTCGCATTATTTACCCCACTATAAGTGTGCGGAACACAATCAAAGCCAACCTCAGAGGCACACAGAGGAATTGGGTACACGGCAGCACCATGCCACTAAGACTGCATCTTCAAGTAAGGACAAAGGTGCACATCTTCTGTAATGAAGCAGTCTCCTGCAGCACTGATTCACAGCACAAGTGGAAGTTGAATACAAAGATTCAGACACGAACAACTGAAAAAACTCCTGAATCTTCCCTATCTCAGGCTGGAAGCCTATAACAGAAGTTAAGCTGGGGCACAGGAAAGGTCCCCAACTCAGATTCTCCCCCACAGCTTTCAGTTTTACTGCATCACCAACAGGTTAGAAATCATCATTTTTCCACTCCTCTATCTCCAACCATTCACAGCAGACAGACTATGCCCAGTTCTGAGCTCCCCAGTACAAGGAGACATGGACATACTGGAGAGACTCCAGCAAAGGACCACAAAGACAATGAAAGGACTGGAGCATCAATCCTGTGAGGAAAGGCAGAGAGAGCTGGGACTATTCAGCCTGCAGAAGAGCAGGCTCAGGGCGATCTTATCAATGTATACAAACACGTGAAGGGAGGGTGCAAAGAGGACAGAGCCAAGCTCTTTTCAGTGGTGCCCAGCAACAGGACCAGAAGCAATGGGCACAACCTGGAACACAGGAGGTTCCTTCTGAACAGCAGGGAACACTGTTTCCCTAGCACAGGTTGCCCAGGGAGGCTGTGGAGTCTCCATCCTTGGAGAGATTCAAAAGCTGCCTGGACACAGTCCTGGGCAGCTGGCTCTGGGTGGCCCTGTCTGAGCAGGGGGTTTGGCCCAGATGACCTCCAGAGGTCCCTTCCAACCTCAGCCGTTCTGGAATTTTGTGAATTATGTAGAGCCAGAATATAGACCAACAATAGTGTCTGATCCAGGATTTGTCTGTAATGCCCAAATGATAAGAATACACTTTAATCTGATCAATTCTTTCACATCTTGACTACTAAGAGATGCATACAGTATTTTGTATTGCCCCAATCAGATGAAATTAAACAAAAAAAGATTAATTTCTTCCTATGATCAAGACAGCTTTGAATCCCTGTGACTTATCATCTAACTTACGGCGTATTTTGAGGTATAACATCAATTTTTTGACACTCACTGAGGTTCATACATAACTAAAGCACCTGATGAAACAGGACTGAAAAGAATTGTTAAGTACCTGTACCTTACAGAATATTTACTGCAGGTTTCTGTGGGAACATGGTTAATGAAAATAATAACATTTTTTTGACTTTTAATAATATGGTATCTCTTATTCTGAGTTTCAACAGCAAGTAAGATTTATTTATTGTCCCACTAAACAGACTTCCTTTCGATTTGAATATCTCATCATATGAAATAGAAACTTTAAGTCTGACCATTGTAATTAATTTTGTATCATACCACATTACCATTTATATTCTAAAGTCAAATAGCTAGCTAGTATCATCCCAAACATAGCCTGTCTTAACTTATTTTCTGCATGTTCACAGCGTAAGAATCTATTTACCAGAAAATGTGTTTTTTCTGTAGACACAGAAAATACACTTTCTTTTGCACTAGTTATTCATCATAAAGCAAATATTGCAACCTGTTTTGCAAGCTGTTACTCTCCTACTTGAATTATATCACATCTTTCAGCTTTCTGTAGCTGTCATTAACTTTGGCCTCTTCTTTATCTTCAATCTGAAGTTAATTCTCTGGCTAGCATGTTGCTTGCCGCTTTGAGGGATTAAATATAAGGGTTTATGAAGAAAAGGAGCTTTTCATACAATGCTATTATACCATGATAGCTTTCACACAAATTGTTGACTATTGAAACATGCATGTTAAACATACATGTTGTTCATTTAAAAAGAAATACTATCATATTGCAATATAATAAAAAAGGATTACTTTAAAGCATTTGTTAAACGTATATGCAATCCTATTACAAGCAGCAGACAGTAACATACCCATATTCTCAGCACAGCACACATAGACATTGGAAATGCTGTTTGTTGTTTACATACACTGTACAATTATTCTAAGACATATTCAAAATAATACCTAAATTTTTACTTCTAAAGGAAATTCTCTTAAGAAAATGGTGACTCTAGAGAAGCACTCTAGTGTTGCAGTTACAAATCTGTGTTTCTGTTGTACCAGCCTTTCATTTTATCTCACTTCAGCTGCTGATAAAGGCATTCAAATACAGACCAATTTGGAAATTTAGGACAGTAATTAAATGTTTTATGCTAACCATAATATAGTGAGTCTACTAACGTCTAAGATCTGTCTAACCAATGGAGGCAGTAACAGAGGAGAAGTGTTGCACATTTGTGGACCACATTTGCTTTAACACATGCTTCAAAACAGAAACTCAGAGATAATTCTTTAGTGATAAAAATACATATATACTTTGATTTTAAAAGTAAGCAACTTCTGGTGCTCAGATAGATCAGCAGGGTCACCTGTAGAATATCTCAGGCTTTTCAGTCACAAACAACTGGGACAACCTTAGAAATTTAAAGTACATGTGAGATGCTAGCCAGACTTAACCTGGACCAGGTCATCAGTTAGAAATAATGGCAATATCACTCTTATTTCCCTTTCCAACATGCCCCATAAAGTGGAGAATGGTGCAGGAAGCTGCAAGAGACAACTTGGCTACAATTTAGCTACTGAAAAGTCTCCACAGTTGAGGAAATTTTCCATAGTGTTAAGCAAGAGCCTAAATAACATCTATCACTACCTAATACTATGCATTTAGAGCCCCAAATTCTGCATCACAAAAAATAAAGCAAGTCACCAAAGGAACAACTTCACTCCCTGTGACATCAAGCCTGTTTATGTGGAAAGAACATGTTGCAACATGATTTTGTTTCACTGAAAATGATAGTGTGTGCAAAAAAGAATGCACCTATCTCAGTATCTTCTACAAGCAATAATCACCCAGATGCGTTCTCTTGCCTGAAGTGCTCTGAAATGCTAAAATAAAGACTATTTCTAATTTCAGTTAATTTTCACTGGATTATAGCTGACTTACGTAAAAAAAAAAAAAATTATTAATATTACATCTGTTACAGATGGAATAAGCATGGATAAGCATAATCTTTTCATTGTTTTATGGAATCACAATCCACCAGCAAGTGTACAAATCCATGCGATATCCTTGAGTGCTGGATTTAGATTTGGGTCTCAGAGAAAGGTGAAAGATGTGCAAGAACTTAAGTATACAAAGAATCCTTAGCTGACTAAACATATAAGCTAGCTTCTGCAAGTCATTTTCAGGGATAAAGCACATTTTTATTTCAGCATAATCAACATAATTTTTCGCTTGTTCCTGATTTGCCAGGCAGTATAGAGAATAAACACACAACGGGTGTGACTGGGGACTCAGGAACCTGCAGCATAATATGGCACACTGCAATATGCTTCCCGCACGCCCTCCAGGAAAACCAGAGATGAAAGTTTTGCTGGGGTAGCTCTGCAGGCAAAAGCACTGATAAATACTTATATACCTGCTCAGCAAAGGAAATTAACTGTTAGCAAAAGCATTTTTTTTTCCAGTGTAACTGCACATACACTGGACTTCAGCACTTAAGCACTGCAGAATAAGCAGCCTACATAACGTAACAGTTAGTCATACTTTGAAATACACAAATACCCATACCACACTTTTCCAAATGACACTGTTACTCTTGAAAACATTTTGAGTTTCATCCTTGGCTTCAGATTTAAAAAGCTAATAGTACAAGCACTTCTCCTGAAAGAGCTCTAGAGGACTGATTAAACTTTAAAGATTATGAAAGATGCCAGATAATCTGAGAGAATGTATAGTAGATGGCCTTACAGTCAGACATCTGAAGTATCAGTACTTTCCTGTTAAGTACAAAATCTCTTTCTCTCTCCTTCCCCTAATTGTCCACCACTGATGATGACAGTAACATTCCAAACAGCTCTTCAGCTCACCTTCCATTTTTAAATATGCTGAATATGCAAGCACAAAACTGCTGTTATGCCCATCCGCAAGGGGTTTTATTTGGCATAGTATTTTTCACCTACTTAGCATGCATAGGTCAGAGGGGAAGATAGTAAGTGGTCCGTCATCTTTACATTTCTTGTTTTCCCTAAATACTTCAGGCACTTAATTCTGAACGTTTCTTTAAAATTTATGTAAAATGCACCTTTCTCCCTGCTGACTGGTTATATATTAGACAGTATCGCATATTCAAGAGATGATGAATAGCACATAGTCGACGAGGCTCGCAATGAATCTAGCTGCCACTCTGGAGCGTTTATGAAGATTGGCACTAATGACCAAGGCACAGAACTGAATAAGCAACGTATTGCCACATAACCTACAAAGGTTGGTGAAGTAACACATCCCAGCACTACTCACCAATTACTAGCCACTAGAAGCTGGGGAAAAGCCTACCCTTCCACCTCTAAATACAATAACTAGTGTGACCCCTGAGCACGTGGACAACCCCCTCCATCATCCCAGAAAGAGGACTTTAATACTTCTGTATCTGCTCTTTGGCAGGCAGCCTGCTGAAAGCCAAGGGGAGGCCTTTAACTAGTGGAACGCTATGGAAAGGAAAATAAACGGCTCTTCCTTTTTAAATGAAATCGTTTAGTCAAGACCTCACAAATATTGTTATTTATTGTGTGTGGGTGGGGGGTGTTAACTGAAAAGAAAAGGGCAAATTAGATATGAGGTTCAAAGTGAAATCTAACAACACATACTTGGTCACTTCCATTAATCAAGCAGCACTCAGACAGCACTGATCTCTGAACAATACATTGTCTGAACACTGGCTCAGCCTGTATGTGAAATGCAAAAGCAATTTACTTAGTTATGATTTTAAACTAGACATGAAGCGATTGAAACTTATCGTACAGGTATAAAAACGGACAGAAAACTCTTTACAGAAGACACCAGCACAGGAGTCTACCAGATACCCTATAAGGTGTTACACAAATAGCAAATGAATTATTATCTAATTAAGCTTTCCTTGCAAGCATATCCAAGGAAGCTCCGAGCATTTGCTTCTCACACTGAAGAGCTGAAAAAACAGTAAAATTTAAGTTGGCTATGTACCAAATTTTGTCTCCATAATGCTGACTACTTACTGACAAATATACTGCTCTTCAAAAATTTCTGTCATTATTCCTCTTGGCTGACTACTAACTTCCTCTGCACAACTGAAACAAGCCATCATAGTCAATGGTAATAGAGACCTGTAAAAGCTCCTCAATGGCTTGAAATAGTAATTTAAAAATAATTTCATGGTCCCAGATCCTAAACAAAATAAATATATTCTGATGAACTTCAAACTTGAATGGCCTTGCCCAGTAAGTTTTTAGACACCATCAAATCCATATTGTAGTCTTCAAATCACAAGAAAAGTTTGTTCTTAGGAATCACCTATTTGAACAGGAATATTTTCTGTCTTCCCTCTCTCCCCCAACTGGGTCACAAACTATTTGTGGTTGAAGTTAAGCCTGACATTTAGCTCTCAAGGGTGGTTTACAAAGAATTAAAAAACGGCCAAAAAACCATCAAGGAACATAATGTAGCCAGTTGGAGTTTTTTGAAAATGGACAAAAGAATTGAATCCAATTCAGAACTTTCAGCCTAATAATGTGAATCCAGAACCCCACAGGAAGTATCCTGCTCTCTGCAGAGGCTATCCAGGGGCTGGAAGCCTCTCCCAAAGTAACAATCTGAACTCAGCTGAGAGCATAAAATGAATCAACTTTAAAGCACAGCCTTACATTGCCAGAATTAAAAGCCTACTAAAATATTAAATAGATTAAAATAATCTTGTGAGCATGGAAGTTTCAATTAAAATCTTAGTGGAAAAATGAGACAGCAGTAAAATGTAAACATGACACAGCAGGTCAGCTGAGTCTGCTCTTAACACTGGTAAGAAATACACAGGTGCATTTCATACAACAGAAAACCTAAGGTAGCTATAAGTCAAGGACAAGTTTACACAGCACAGAAGCAATGAAGACTGGGAACTGACTAAAGCACATGCCTTCTCAGAGGCAACACAACAGGTCTGATACAATACCTATCTAAAATAGTAACCGTGGGCTGAAGGAAGCAAGTGGAAAAATGGTGGCAATTACCTTAATGCTCACCACGGAGAGCATACTAACACTAAGCAGCCCACTGTCACACTACATCAGTAGTTCCTAGGCTTGTGCTGGGCACCCATGCCAAAGTGACTGATCTGGCCCAGAGCATGCTCAGTACTCTGAGACAACAGCAAAACTGAAGCTTGAATAGGATGCTGTGGTTGCTTAACAAGCAGAGCTTCACACCATAAAACTGAGACTGTCAGGCAGTCATTACATTTTCAGCTGAAATTCAGATTAGTAGCATTTTATAAAAACCCTCAAATGGTTGAGTTACCTTATAGATCACCTGCTCATCCCAAGTTCCTCTGAAGTAACAGATGCATTCTAGTCTCCTCCTCAGAAGAGAGAGAATTCCTGTGACAAAGTTTACTGTAAAAAGCTGTTAATATTGGTATTTTTTCCTCCATTTCCATTCCTCATTAGAGATTTCTTCTTGCAGCTTTACAGATTGTATGTAAGATCTGATTCTTCTCCTCCAACCTCACCTCAGCTTAACTCTGTAGGCTGAAATCCTTGAATTTATCATATTTGCTGAAGACATTCAATAAAACTAAGGAAAAAATCCTTTATTATATATATTTTTGGGTGTTCATGCTTTTATTCACAGGATGAAGGTCTAGAGCATTGAGTAAATACCTTTAGAAAAATATACAAGAATGTATTTGCAATCAAAATCATTTGGCTCCAGAACAAAGTCACCTAGTTTCTCCCAGAAACTGAATTTTCAGTTAGTTCTGTTTGAACAGAAGAAAACCAGGAATTTGTTAGATAAAGGAGAAGTGGGTCAAACTACATTTCAATTGCTCGTGAAGCGGAGCATGGCCCAGTGCTGTGTGTCAGGATCATAACCAGTTTCAAGTTTGTCAACTGTAGTTTCTCTGACAAGGGCTGGTAATAAGTCAACTTTTATTCTTTTACCCCAAGGCTGAGAAACAGAAGAAAATTCTTGAAAGAACATTTAACTGACCTCATAGTGCTAACTCAGTCCACTTTAAAGTGATAAATGACCAGCTCTACGGGGCTCCACTCAGAAAAAACTTTAAATAGCACAGCTGACCACTAACACTAAAAGGTTCTGCAGTTTTGACCTACGCTTTTTCCTGAAGGGAAAGGGAGAGGAAGGATTTTGTCCTGAGGGCAGGGAAGAGGTGCTGATTGCAAATTTAAATGATACTTCCACTTAAAACATTAAAGAATATACCTTTTTCTGTTACTGAGAGCAATAAATATATTTACTGCATGTTTAACCTTGACTACTGAAGTTCTTCTCGAACCACCTGAGACACAAATATGGGAATACATAGGCTATAACTTTTTTCCTGGTATATAACTGCTCAAAGGTTTCCAATTTAATTGAAGTTGTTGTTATTTTATTGTCAGTTCCAATTGACTCCACTCTATAAGTCTGGAGCACTGATGTTTTTTAAGGAGAAGTTTGGTGGTGTTTGGTGGGTTTTGGGGGGTAGGTTTTTTTGTTGGTTTGGGTTTTTTTTTAAAACAACTATTTATTCATAGCATTATCATCAACAATAGGTGTGTAACTAAGTCGATCAATTTTGCTTATACCCTTGCAAGGATGCGCTCCTCAGAGTAAAATGATTGTTTCCTGCTGTTGTCAGAGTCCACTGAGATTATATGTATTTCCAGAAGATATTTTTTATCTTTAAGATTATTTATTTTACAAATCAGTTATGCAGCAGTATGGTATTCCAGCTATAATTTTATACAAACACTGAATTTCCTGTTGGAAGTCTTGGAAATAAAGGACAGATTACCCCTATGAAAATAATTTTATAAGATTGATATATTTATTAAAGATCTTCCAAAGTAATCTCTTATCATTCCTATTCCCGCAACGACCATATAGAGTTATCCACCTATGTATACAGAAACTTCGGGCTATAACTAGGTAAAATACAATCAGATTTAAATAAGATACATATTAAGGAGAGTTACTGATATTCGATGCATTTATTTCACAGATACACTCTATGTGATCCTTCAGAAGGCACTGGAGCTTTTTTCCCCAAAATGAATGAAATGTAACATGCACCCATCCACTTAAAAAAAAAAATACAAGTGCTTTCACTAAAAAAAAATATATTCCTACACACAAGAGAAAAGTAATCAGGAAGTTATGGTGATAAGTTACTCTACCAGTGTTCTGCTGGACTTAAAGTGTCGAAGTGAATAATTGATCGACTGTGACACCGCAATAGCTGCAACTATACGGCAAAAGAGAGAGAAAGATCCCTAAGGACCAAAGTGCACATCTTTGTAATGGGAGCAGCTGTAATAAATCTAAGCTGACAAGTATTCAGAGACTGAAGCAATGTTCCATCAAATATTTTTAAAGTCAGTTCCACACAAGTCAACCCAGCTTCGCCTGGAGATTTATCAGACATTTAGCTGGTGCGCATGTGATCACTTGTTAAAGTGAAGAGGAAAGAAAAAGAACTGGACAAATGAGAGATACCAGACCAAGGCACAGTAAGATTTTAATGCCTAAGGATGAATTTTCACATTTTGTTAAAATTTAGAAACATCTAAAAAACTGTTCCAATACCTTGCATTTTTTAAATATCTTTTGTTTTCCCCTGAAGGCTTTTATTTAAGGAAAAGAACTGAGAAACTATTTTCTTTCTTCTCCTAAACTTATGGATGTGTTTCAACTGAAGTTCTTGAATGAATTTCTGTTTTTTAAAGATGCACTTTTAAGTTGTTTTTTTATGTCCTAACACAGTTATACATTCTTAACTTCTGAAATTTTATGGAGAGGTTTGTAAAATTCTGTTGGGAAACCCAACCAACTCTGAAAAAAGTAAGACATTTGACTAAAACGGACTATAGAAAACAGTACTAGAAAAATAAGGCATCGTTCATTCATGGAAAATCAGTTTACAAATATGCTTCACAGTATCAGCTTAAGCAAAAGAATAACAGTCATAGAGTCCCTGTTCAAGAACTGCCATCCTCAACAGCAGACTGAGACTATTTAATATTGGTAATTCTTCAAAATACTTATCAAAAGGGAAAACTTGACAAATCCTGATGTTAGCAAAACCCCCAATATTTGGCAACAAAAATAGATATACGAAGTACCTGACTATATGCCAGGCTTTTTCTGTACCCTGCTTCCACCTACACCCACATGAGAAATGTGAACTGAACAGCTCCCAAATGCCATAACTCAAAAGAGTTCAAACACAGACACCATTACAAAAACTCTACTAAGATCAAAACTTTCCCAAAATTTAGAAATATGGCAAATGATAAAGCAGGGAGTGGAAGGAGAAGATGGGGCAGAGAGTATAGTGATAAGGAAAGGAAGGGGGGGGGGGGGGGGGGGGGGAGGGTGGGAATCAGCTAAGGGCATGAAATAAGACAAGGAGGCAGAATCCTGTACCATTTCAGAAAGGTTCTTTTGTGAAGAGGTTCTTATGTTCTGTGATTGTGCAGCTGAGCAGAGTATTAGATATTATCTGATGTGAGCCCTGGATCCACACTCCTTCTGTGCTTATCTCTGGTAAAACCGCACTGCACAGTGCAAGCACAGTGTTAACGGTAATTTTTGGTTTTGGTTTCACTCAAGTGAAATGTAAAGAGATGCTGAGGAAAGTCCTCATGGGTATTCCAGACTGGAACAGGCTGTCTGCTCCCCAGAGCTTCATATTTGCAGAATTCAGTGGATCTGGATCAACAGATTTAGGCATCCAGGAGTTTGAAGCTATTTCTACAGAAAATCTCTGAATCTCACTGCCAGCAGGAAATTCTGTGACTCTTCTATTTATTTACATTCACATTTTCATATCCAGGTTTGATGACAGCCATCTACTAACAATTAGGTTTATGGAGTGAACAGAGATGGATAAACTATCACACAAACTGACATCCTGATGATGGAAGCTGGCACTAGCTTGTCTATATGAATGAGGGAAGTCAGCACAGGGTGGAAATGTATTGTAAGGGACTGTTGAGGTCCCTGAACACAAACACAAGCAGTTTATAATTGATGAGGTAAAGATGTAAGAGCCAGATGGATTTCTATCATGCAGTCTTTTTTGATCCTCGTTTATGTTCTCTTCTGTCAAAGTATGCAGGAGTTGCTGGTTTCAGTGATGCAGTGCTACCCTGCCTAACACTCACCATGGCAGAAATGCACCATTACAGCCGGCAGCCCTCCTACTGCAACTGCCACAGAGAGCTAAGCACAGCCTCTCCCCAAGAAAGGAGATGCAATTCCACCTCTGCTAAACTGAGGTGGTCTCAGCCAACAAAGAAAGAAGGACTACAATAAGGTGACCCATGCCATTTTGAAATATCAATCTGATTTTTTCCTTTTGAAGCTTTTAACTTTAAAATTACTGAAGTGACCAGTTTCAGAATTTTGAAATTCACAGGTAAGCATTTTTATGGACCAACACGTATCAACTACAAACTGATCAACGAAACCTATTTATGATAAGACTTAAGCACAAAACCACATTTTCCTAAGACCATTACATATCCTTATTAATTTGGTATTTTTTTTACTGAGACTGTCCAGAGTTATTGAATTATTTACTAGCCTGTGTAGATACCAAGATGTAAAGAATGATTTTTTCTTCAGAAGTTACTAATACAGAATTACATGATAACCACATTTGAATTCAAACCACGGAGGGATCAGGGACAGATCAAGCAAAAGCAAAGAGTACCCATTTATTTCTGCTTTACTGGAGTCCATGGTGACACCATGCACCTGCAAGCACCATATCTGAAAAGTATTCCCAATGGCTTGAGCTGCAAAAATACCAACATACCCACTCACTATTTTTCAGCTCTCTGAAAGTCATTGTTTATTTTAAGTTAGTCATTTACATTCTCTCTATAATAAAGAGGAGACAGCCACTCTATAAGGTAATTTATCCCATACTAAGAAAGGTAACCAAGAAAAGTGAGATGTGAGACTGCAAGAGGTCTCTTGCCACTAACAACTGGAGAAGCCTATACAACTAGGTTACACAAGATGTCTTACACAGGAAGTCAGAAGAAATAAATTGGTCCCCTGTTTTCTAGACTGAGTTGGGGGGCTTGATTTTATGTTAACTGAAGAACTTACTTTTCATGATCTGCTCTATCTACAAATAGAAGACAATGCTTCAAAAGAAGCAAAAAGCAGACAATTGAGTTATAAAAGCGTTCTAGCTCTTCGTCATACTTGAAAAAAATATAATGACAACTCAAGGCTTTTGTCATTCACATAAATGCTATAAAATTCATAGAATGGAGTGGCCAAAATTGATTTTAAAATATATTTATATTTATATATAATCTTCCCATTTTTCTGTAGTGCTTTTTACAACAGTTGAGAGGCAACATGGACATTGCCTATACTAGCTGTTGCAAAGCACAGAAAGAGCTCTAATAAATTTTGCACTTGGTTTGGAGAGGTTGGAGGATTGAGTCCTTATCTTAAACACCAAACATGATTAATTTTATTCAATGGGACTACTCACATTAGCAGAAACATTTGTATGACTGTTTGCAGAATGAGACCTAGAGCAATTTAGTTCTCCTTGACATTCTGTTCCGCGCAGAGGCCTTTTATTTTCCATACACAACTCTCATATTTTATACATGGCAGCTTGGAGAGCCCCACTTTCATCAACCTTGGCACCTTTTTGAAATCCTCTGATGCATTACAGCTCATGTCAGAATATGGCAAGTCTGTATTCTGCACTTGAGATAAAGGAGGAAGTTATTGTTTGAAAACACAACATAGGAGTGAAATAAAATAATTTGGTGAAGAACTATTAACACATATGATTCATGCATCTTTCACGGTTTTCAGGTTACAAAGAAAATGCATGCAAAGTACACGTACATGGTGTGAGCTGGACTCAGATAATTTAAGATTAAAAACTGAATAAAAATAAGTAAAATAATTATCTGAATAATCAAACATTAATAGGAAGTAATTTTCTTCATTTTCACTTCTCTGAATAATTATACCTGTGGGCTATTATGAATAATTTATGAGATGGCATGCAGTTTACATGTAGTCCTGAAAGTCTATGCATTTATAATACGATCGTTCCAAATAATTCTGGAGCAACCATGCCTGGTAAGTGACTTCTGCACAAACAGTCTTTCAGCCTTAGGATACTTTAAGCTTCTGTTAACAGAGCAAGGCACTCCGTTAGAAAAAAAAAAAAAAAAAAAAAAAAAAAGGAAAAAAGTATTTTTAGTTTATTTAAATGTCTCTCCCACAAGTAGCATTCAATAATTCATTAAAATTTTGTAACTCCAAACTTCCTTTAAGCTTTGCAAAATATTGACTAACTACTTTATATATTGATCTTTACAGTGATTAAATTTTTAAGGCACTTGAGACTAAATTCTGGTAAAGGCAATATCCTCTTCTTCCCAGCAGCATACAAATTACGTTGCGTAGCCCAAATCCAAACCATTGAGTACCCTGCACTAGTTTTAAAACTGCAACATTGTTTCAAAAACAAAAACCGGACTCATAATTCCAATGTTCTATTTTCTGACCAAGTGGTGGAGACCAATATGGGGACCATTTAAAACAATTACATACCACTTTCTATTGAAAGTCCCCTTTGCCAAGAAATAGTTTATTGTACACAAACTAAAAAAGAATATGCAAAAGCCCTTTCTTTTTTTCTTTTTTTTGTTCTACAGTGAATTTTAGTCTTGACCAAAGATGAAAAAGCCACTTGCAAGAGTACAATAGGACTACACATTCTTTTCTCTCAAGATCATTGTGCTGATTTGTAAACACACAGTACTTTTGTCTCCCAGCATAAGTAAACTATATTTAATGACAAGAGGAGTACTGTATAAAGAGATAAACTAGAACAAAAGATGTTCTGCACAATACAATTCAGTCTTTATGCATAAATTATCCAGGCACAATACTGGTGCCTTTTAATAAATTTTGGCCTTTAAAGTAAAATTTTTTTAGCTTGGTTTATTTTTAACACGTTTACTGTCTTTATAGTACATTTTACTCTTTCCTCTTCAAGATGCGATGGAAATAATAACTACAAACAGAAACTGCATTTTCAAAGCACGTAAGTTTTATTTATGAATTCTTTTCTGCTTAAACCATGTATCTCAAAAATAATTCTATTGTGTTCCTGTGTACTTTAAGTTCACAGACTGGAGTTTGTCTTTTCATCCATATTTCATTTGTACATCTGAACCTATCTTCACAGTACATTACAACATTCCTTAGAAATTTAAAAAAAAAAAAAAGCAAAAAGCAAGAAACATGTTCCTGAAAACCATCCAAAGCACTGACATTGCTCCATCTTCCACCCACTACATTTTGCTAATTATATCTCAACAGCTCAGCTCTCTTAAGACAGAGAGGGAAGCAGATGACAGTGTCAGTATGCCAGGGGAAAGAGCAAGGTAAGTAAGCAAGGGAACCCCAGGAGGGAGGAGAGTTGCTAAATTTTGTAGCAACTACTGAAACCCAGCTCAATTGTATGTAAAGATCACATGTGCTTCAAACCTACACTGAAGCCACTGTATACCAAGAACTACCACGTGTATTCCTTCTGTGCAGAAAAAGGGTGGTTTGGACAAAAAACTTGATGTCAAAGATGTAAGAAGAGAAAAAAATTACCTGGTCAAAATAACAAAAAATGACTCAAAGTTCTCTCCTTAAAATATCTTCCCTTGTCCTAACATCCTCCAACTCCTGCTACCATATACTTTTACTTCTCTCCAACAAAAACATGGCCTTTTGAGGTTTGACTACTGTATCCCTGATACTGAAAGATCTTGAAAGGGAGAAGGTAACTCTAAGCATCCTGCCTACCTTCATCCAGAGCCACTGTCATCCTACTAGTGTTTTAAATTACAGAACATGTACCGATTTTTACAAACGAAGTTTCTACTGGACCAATGACAAAACTTAGTAACCATTACCCCTGCCAGGAAAGGGCGGTCAGCAATACCTACCCTACTTGGAAGCTGTTGATGTATTTGAAAAGTACATCAACTTCCTTTATGAAAAAGTAAAGGTCACTGGCCAGAGAACACTATTCCAGATGTCCTTTCTTGACTTTACTGTTTGCCATTTTGCTGCAAGAGTGATTACTCATATAAAATTCTCCTTCCATAAACATATGTTACATCATATCCAAGCATATGCTTAAGTTGCTTATAACATTAAAGTACACTAGCTAGTTTCATAATCAAAGCTCTAGTATCCTCTTCATTATAAATTAAACAAATGTTTAAGACTCTTAATTTAGAGACCCATTCAGGGAAGGGAAGAGGAGAAACAACACAGCTATGCAGCACTTACTTGTGATATAAATGAGGAAAACGGAGTTAATTTTGAATGGGGGGAGAAGCAGCAAAAACAGACATTCTACTTTAATTCTGAATCAGCAATGCAAACTTTCACATTAATAATTTCACATCAACCCACCCTTCCCTGGTACCTACTGCCAATGGCACACCACAAGGAAGCTTCATCAAGATTAGTAACACACATATAATAACTAGAACAAATTTCTATGGGCAAGATATCCCTGGATATTACTTTTAACACATGAGAAAGAGAGAGAAAAAGATGCTGTTCCATGTAATGATTCCCTTGACGGTATACTTAGCCGATTTCATACCCTTCTAGTAGAAAGGGCATGTCAAGAGGAGAGATGACAAGACCAAAAAATACCATGTTCAGCCGTATCCTAGCAAATGCCAGTATAAAAAGAGCATTAAATGCAAAGATTATTCAGAGGAATTTGGCTTAACTTTACATGAATGCCAATTCTGTTATATAATTATAAAAAAAGCAACACACTGTTCTTCAGATATCACCTTGCGATTGCAATTGAAATGGGAGATGTAACATATGATGCCAAACATTTTCTGTTTTATAAAAGACACAGACGGCACCAAACAGTGTGTAATTCCTTGCAGAAATACTGATTTTTCATCTTTACTGAATAAGAGGCCATTCAAGAAATTAATCTTAAAACATTGCTTGAAAATCAGTTAGCAAGCATACTCTAAGAGCGGTCTTTTAACTTGACACAGGCTGGAAAACTGAAAATGCCTCAGCACAAGAGAAGCAGACCTAGGAGGTGGTCCAGATACCACATGCCAGATGCTGACCATCCATCATTTCTATGCAATTTCTATTTCTATTTCTAATTTCTATGCAGCATGCTGGTCTGTCCCAGAACCACCTGAGCTCTTTCCCAACAAGCAAATGGGTAATTTTCATGCACTTCTTAGGCAAGACTGGTCTCTACTACCTACACCAACCCACACCTCCTCCCTCTTAGCTGCAAGGAGACAATACAAAGGAAAGAGAGAACCCAAGTTATTACTCCTTGCTTGGGAGTTCTTTTTGAAAGAGGAAACTGCCACGCTGGATTCCACCCATCCAATGGAAAAAGCGTCTGACACCTCACTAATGTTTAAATGTAGCAACAAAGTAACCATTTTAACTAGGAGCAGAATCTGAGTTTCATTCATTTGGCTATTCCACATGAAATACTCCACCAAACTGGATCTTCATTTAATACTATCTTGTTCCCTGAGAAAAGTATGGGCCAGTCTTCAAGTATCTATGCTAGAAATCATATTGGAGCAGAGAGATTTCAGAAAGAGCAGGGGTCCACCGAATGCTGAAGATCCAGTTAAGTGCCAGTCATCAGTCAAGCATACTCAGGAAAGACAACAGTCAGATCCTGAAATGAGACACAAAGGGGCAAGCAAACTCCAACATGCTTTTGGATCTCAAGGGCTCTAAGCATGGTAATACCAAACAAAAAGACGACGGAAGCTGCTTTAATAATTGCAGGTAACCCTTGTCCTCCAAACAGGGAGCTATTTATGAAGGCAGTTACAGAATAAATCAATTTAGCAAACTGTTGCTAACTAAAGACTTCACAGAAGTTTTATTTGCATGGGGTACTGAGATTCATATGCCTGCAGAAAAATATGACACTTGAAACTTTCCTGGAGTGTGATGTACCACCAATTTTTGCTACCTCCTTAAGAATTCAGAATTCTTGCTTTTACATATACTGGTCTTGCTTTTCTGTCCAGATACTATTCATCTAATGAAGAGGGTAATTTTTGTAGATCTCTGTATTCTGGAAGTTAAACACATGTGCATTACATATAGAGAAACACGCATGTCTCATTGGAGCACCTATGATTAAACAAATATAGTATTTTGCCCTCACATACATTTAAGGATAAACCTGCTGCAAAGCAAGGAAAAATACCTAATAGCCAAAAAAAAAAATTGTAATTGATGTTTGCAATGAAGTAAAGAACAAATGCTTAAGGGGGGATATATTTTAAACAAAGATAGTCAACACAAAGAAGGTCAGATACATTTATGGCATGCAGTATTTTACTACATAAATACTAAGAACTAAAGCAAATAATTTACCAGAAGAAATTCAGATTTTCCATATGGGATCCTGGTGCTATATGATCACATAAGTCTAAATCCTGCCATGTACTCCTCCTCATAGTACAAACATCTGGAATAATACAACCCAAAATAAGTAATTATTATAATTGAATCTGAAATATTATCTGCAAAACTCTTGCTAGGCACCCTGTACTTTAAATGGCTTATTAAAAAGGAAAGCTGGCTTATCTCTAGAGATCAGTCTTTCAAATTAATATCTCTTATGTTCTAAATAATGTATTGTAGCTAAGTAGCAGAGAAATTGGAAAATTTATGAGTAACATTATGGATGGTTATAAAAAATTAACCTTTCCATTTTTTTTCTTGAAGGAATCTGGCATAATATTTTTTTTAAACTCACAGTAAAGCATCTGCAAATACGATATTCCTTTTTACATTTTCAACTCACAGCTTTACTGCATTAATACTAAATATGCAATAGCGGTATCCTTTTGGGAACATAGACAATTTTACATGCAGTTTCTATCCATGAAATAAAGTTGGAGAACCAAATCAGTCATAGTGGTCAGCAGAGCTTCATAACCCAGTGTAATGAATTTCTCAATGTAATAACAGTATTATGAAAATTTTCATATTTTCAAGAATGGTGGATTAGAGATAAATGAAAGATGAACACACCTGCAATATTTATATAATGCCCAAACTCTTCTGTCTTCATAATCTGTCCCATAGCAGCTCAATGCGGAAGAGAACTAAACAGCATAGAGACACCTGAAAATGAAGACCTAGCCAGAGTGACTTATTTTCTCATATAACTTCCCCCCTCAAAGTTCTGACCTTAAGTGTGTTGTACACAAAGGAAGAAGAACCATCTCTTGCCAAAAAAAAAAAAAAAAAAGTAGCTTAATTTATCATTGCATTACTTCTTGAGACACGCCCATGTTATAGTCAGGAGGCTACAATGACAGAAGGCAAGAGACACACGTTTTTGTCCTGCTGCTAAAGAGCAAAGCCATTATAGCTCTTCATGATCCTTCAGTAAAGGAACAAACATTGTTAGAGTTCTTCAGCGATCAAAATCTACAGCTGATGAGCTTTCACTTCCAATTATTTTCAACCATATAAAACAATACGAAACCACACACATTCACATTACAGCTGAGCAGGGTACAGTTTGTCTGGTCTTCAGCCTGCAGGTGGGCACCCTCATCTTAAATAAACCTGTAGAATTTGATTTAAATTTCTCTGAACTGCATAAAGAAAGTGCATTACCACCACTCCATAAACTGTTCTACACCACGCACTGGAGCATCTGAAGGGAGAAGCAGCAGAACACACTGGAAGCCCCATTTTATTTTAGTTCACCCTTATCAGTGCCATTTGTATCATCTTTTCAGTGGATTTGAGTAGATAGAAGTATTACCTATTCCAAAAGACTACCTTCCTTCCCTTTCCAGATTAAAACTTCAATGATAAACCCATGCTCACAGCACGGGATAGAACACTTAATTGTAGATTTTTGATGAGTTCAGCATTTCCTTCTTAATGAAAATCATCCTCAGAAATACAAATGAAAATGTAAACTGAATACGTATAAATGGACAGTGATCTGAATTACCCAAGATCTCGAGTATCTCCTTCCCAGTTAAGGGTCTCCCCAAGTAACAAACTTCAAGTTGAAATCTCTGCACAGTATCAGTGCTGTTTATCAAAAATCTACACTGATATAATTCTAGTTGATGATACCGGTACACATCTATTATAATCCAGCCTTATTTCAGAGCACAAAAAGTATCAGCAATGAGTTACTGAAGATACTTGCAAGAGAAGAGCCTCCTCCACCATCTTCACAGAAAAGGTCTGGAAGAAACAGAGCGGGAGGCTGGATGTCAAGAGTACAGCAATGCAAAGGCATATTTTGCTTACTGATATCGAAGATGAAAGCTAGGATTTTAGGTGAATGTATCAATTCAGAACTCATCTCCTGCAGTGATTCACACAGTTGCTGTGGTTCTTCTGAGAACCTCCTCACACTGATATGAAGAACATCAAGCCATGCACAGTCTTGGCCCCTATCAGAGACCAGAACTGAGATTATCACCAAGGCACTTCACTTTCTCCACTTACCAACCACATTGGCCAACATTCTAACTCCTCGTCATCTCTCAGTTGTAGAATACACAAAAAATACATAGAAATTCTCCCCTAAAGACTCTTTCCTCTGCAACGTGAGCTTGTATCGTCTCAGATCTCTCAGGAATCATGCAGAACCCTGATTTGGAAAAATACATGCACACTCACATATTTGGTTTATAAAGGAATCTGTTTGGCACTACACTTTACAATTTCTGTATTAAGATCCCACCTGAGCAAAACACAGTAGTAAGACATAATAAACGTAAGAGTCTGGAAGATTATTTTATATGCAAAGCATATTTTGATAGTGGTACTGTGATTGTAGTAAACTCAGGAAAGAATTAGAGAGCATAAATTGAATACCTGCACATTCTTGGGTATTGATGCTTCATTAAAAACAAGCAAACAAAACACCCAAACAAACAAAACAAACCAACCACTTTATCCTGAATGATAGCCGCATAAGGTCAATGCCAATTAAATCTTAAGTGTTCCTTTCATGGTTCAGCTGATGAGGCTTCCTATATAATTTTGCTAGAATATACAGCATATAAAATGAGTAATGGAGCTTGTATTTGTATTCTGTCATTCTCTATTAGTGTTGTGTACAGAAAACAAGACCCAAACAGTTAGTGATGAGTGAGGTGAAGAAGAGAAATGAAAATGTCAAATGCAGGAAGAAACTGTTAAATGGCACCAAGTGCCTGGGTGAGGTGTTTGTCTACCCATGTGCTGCTTGTCTTTCTCAATCTATCATCAGAAAGGACAAGGAACCTCAAGAGGGATGAATGTCCTAAGTCAGAAGGATGGAGTGGTCTACATCCCTGATTGCCTCAGGCAATAGCATGCTTGCCCTAAAATGTTAGTTTATGGTCTTCACTGCAATCTGCCTCCTGTCAATGTAAAATTCAGAAATTGAAATCTGATGTGACCTGTAGCCTTCAAAAATAAAGACTGTCCTTTTTTTTTTCCCCCCCAAATGATAGAACAGTGATTAAAGGCATTTTCAGGAGGATCACAGCATGGGAGGGGACACACATTCCTGTATACCAGCTTGCCCCATTTTCACTCAGACTGATGCTGAGAGATAAGAGGCTGACTGGAAGCCGTTGGCCCAAATGACCATCTGACCATGAAAGAGAAATATGGGCTAGAATTTGAAAGGAAGTCCTAATGGAAACATAAAACAGAGAGAAGCAGCACTGTCAGTAAGAAAGGACTGGAATAGCAGAAGAAAGTCGATCAAAATAGTTAAAAATGAGAAGAGAGACACAAGCATGTTTAAGTTTCTACATGTCAGTTCATCTCTCCTGTTTCATAAGTGAAGAGATGATAAACAGGAGGCAAGCTAACAGGTTGTATACTCACTATTGCTCTCAGAGATGAGCGACACAACAATTTTGACTGAAAGACCCCAGGCCACCTACTTCTACAAATGATGTCATCATGAACACGTTAGGTACATCCCAGTTTATTCTAGTTTTGCTTTGCCTTTTTCTTTTTTTCTTTTTATTTTGACATGCAATGCTGGGTGTTTAAATACATGGCAAACAGAAGACATCTATATGAGTGTTTAATTCAGAATGGCCGTTTCCCTTTTACAGCAGGAAAGCTCGCCAAGAGGATTATATCCTATTTCATCAAAAATAGTGATTTAGATTTGGTTAAATCTTTCTTATACCTGGGGATTTTAAAGAGTTATTTTTACATTTGCTAAGAATATTTTATAAATGAAGGCACATTAT
The DNA here is from genome assembly GCF_047716275.1 of Strix uralensis. Taxonomy (NCBI): domain Eukaryota; kingdom Metazoa; phylum Chordata; class Aves; order Strigiformes; family Strigidae; genus Strix; species Strix uralensis. Next base: position 119,266,923 of record NC_133972.1, read on the forward strand.
TACTATTAAATATTCTGGAATGCTTACAATAGCACCACAAACTATGGACATCATCCCTCAGTCATCCACAGACACAAAGTAAAGCATAGATCTGACAGTATTTTACCAAGAGACTCTACAATTCAAAACCCTTTAATGAAGTCTAGACCACACTAGGGTCTTCATCATAGAGAGTTCTCATTAATTTACCATGTAGCCAATTAAACCAACTGCATTTTATTTAAGATCTCCAATAAAGACTTTCACTTACAGTCAGCTTACAACTTAAAAAAAAAATCATTTTATATAACTTCTATAAAAATAATGAAAATCAACACTACAAAATTTCGTAAGTCATTCAGAAGCATCTACCTTTGTTTTTAACTGAACTCCACAGCCAATCTACCATCAAGTTGAATAGCAGCACAGTTAGATCATACTTTAAAGCATCTGAGACCCAAACTCTATGTCCACGTGACAAGGATGAGTGTTGGAATCTTTTGGTTTACATGCGACATATTTAGGGCTGGAGATTGTGCTACAACAGAGCCTACTGCTACTCTCAAGCAAAACTAGAAGTGCCCTCAGAACAAGTCACCAAAGCCCAGCAAGCACATGCTGGTAATTTAAGGACAGAAGAGGCAAGGATGCTGAAAACACAGGCACGAACACACCAGCTCTGGCAATTCATACCCAGTTTGACAGATGCTTTAAACAGGAATCCAGACAACCAGCACCCAGTGCAGCTACTCTCTTTATGGCAACTGCATCAGAATTGATTTTTTTGAATAACCTCCAGAACCTTAAATGGTTGCTGGCATAGGTTACACCTTGGCAAAGCCGCATGCTTTAAATCTGACACAGTCCTCAGAAGCCCACTGTGTATTTCTGATGAAGTTCTGTGCCAAGACAGGCCATGTTTTCACCTTCTCCCCTACATGGTGAACACTGCTTCCAACCTAATATCCATATATAAACAGGAAATAAAAGGTTGGTAGAAGACTGTCACACAGCATCAATATCTGTTCTGGATTCTTCTAATGGTATTCTTTGGTACAAACATGGAAAAACAGTAAAGCTTAGTTTGTCAACATATGTATTATTGCAAGAATTTTCAACTATTTATAGGTCTTAAGAGATGTAAAAACTGCCTAAATGGAGAGTAATTCAAAGAAAGGTCCCCCTCCAAAAGAAAGTTAAAAATTAACCTTACACCCCCACTCCTTGGAAAACAAGCCCTAGCAGAAGACCAGCCAGTTTACTGAAGACCCTCCACCCTGCTTCTGTCCCTGCTGACTCCCAGCTTGCTCTCCTTTACCCTTCCAAGCTCCCCAGGCTCTGACCCTTCACAAGCTGCGGGTTTGTCTCTCAGCAGCCCCTCTACCTCTCACTGCCTTTTTCTAGCTCCTCCCAGGACTCTGCTTTTGCACAAGCACGTGTGGCAAAAATGTGTTCTGTAAGGCCCACTGATAACATTTAGGGGGGGAGGGCAGGGGAGGAGTCTTCTGAAGACAAAAGTATTTTTAAGGAATTCCCCAACAGCGTCTCAGTATTCACTTTCACAAAACAAAAGTAGATGTAGTAACACAGCCAGGATTGCCATTCTCCCTCCACCAGCACAATATTCTCTGTGGGGAAGAAGGAAGAGAAACAGGGCAGGGGAGCATGAAGGGAGAAAAAGAAATAAGCAGCCTTGATGACTTGACACAAAATTTCTCTCCTAGCAGGACTAATCTCCATTTATTCTACTAAAATGGAGCTTCTTTATGGAACACTTCATATATGGCAGGAAATTATTGATTCACCATCCATCAGAGACAAATTTTATTTTTATTTTTTAAGCCTGATAGCTTTATAGATAGAGTTCTACTTGATATGTGTAATAAGACTGTTTCTTATTTAGTGAATTATTCCCAGGTGCAGAAATAGCATCCCAAATTTAAAAGTAATTCAGCTTCACCCTCATCCCACCATAACTTATATCTGTCTTAACAGTATGATCATCACTGACCACATCCGACTTGCCTCAGGTCAGATGAATTTGCAGTCATCTTATGACACTAAAATAATTTAATTTGAAGGTAAGAGAAAGCCCCAGAAGATACAAGTAAATGGCAAACTGCTCAGTTGTTCCTTCTAACTGCAACAGTCATGGAAAGAGCGGCTCACTCTTAAGACAGCTAGAGTTTTCTGCATGAAAAAAGGTTCTCACCCCTGACCCCCAAATGCCAATCAGAAGCCAGGAAAGGCTCCCAAAGAGCCAAAAGAGGAAATGCAGCTTCTTTTACTCAGCCCAGTGGAAAACAATCCTGATAACTTTTCCAGTATATGCAGATTCTGAGCATAAAAATATTCTCCTAGAGTTTTTTTACAATTTTTTTTTTTTAATTATTATTAGTCAACTATTCTCCAAGACTGGATAGTCTCTCCAAAGCCTTATCTTAGGGTTCCTATTAGGAAAATTATAGCCAGTCAGTGCATAAGGGGACGCATTAACAATCACAAAACTGAAAACGCAACTGTACCAATTTTATATTTGAATACATTACGGTGTTGCTTTTACTCCAGCAGCTCTGATAAGTTGCTTAAGGTTCTAGTTAATAAAAGGTCACTCTGTAGCAATTTTTTTTCTTTATTTTTTAATGTCAGAGAAATCCTCAGGGCTGTTGCAAAGAGCTGTGTAAATGCCGTAACATGGAATGGAAGAGAACAGCTTTTAGGCTGAGGGGGTAGGCATCTGTGAGAACCCAAACCTTCTTGGTCTGCAAATTGACAGTAAAGATGAGTCCACTCATGCAGACAGACAAAGCTACTGAGGGCTATAATGGTCTGCTCTCTGTGCCCTCATTGAAAATCTGCAGAATGAACATCACCTTTCCACAAACTTCTACCTGCTTGTAGCGTGTATTAATCACCCAGTGTTTCACCAAGTCAAAAGACGAGAGATGAGGGACTTGGAGAGTACAAGGACTGAAAGCATACATAATTCAACCAGAATAATTGAAAAAGAGTCACTCAGAAGACAAGCAGTTCAGCACAATAAACTAATCATTTCCAGACACAAAAGTCTCACTGAATAAAACAAATAAGAGTGCTATATATGAAAACACTGCACGTCAGTAAGACTTCTTAACACACCTAGGTCCTGTTGGCTCAACATAACCTTAAGGATTGTTACTTATTTCCTGAAAATACAGCTCTTATTTACAATATAACCTAGGTATAAAATACTTAAGCACAGTATCTGCTTAGACAAGTTTGCTTCTCTTTTTCTTCCTTAAGAAGTAATGAACCCAGAGAAATAATTATATTTGAACAAAAAGATAATTTAGGTGCGATTTTCTTTACTTATTCCCTATTTTATGGCTATGCAAGTCAGAAGGTGAGGAAAACAGGCAACAGAAAAGAGAGTTCCTATTTCTAGTATTTAAAAAATGGACTAAATACAAACCAGAAGAAAATGGCATGTTATTTATGGAAAGAAAAACTTCTAAAGCAGAACAAGAGTTTTCTTACCGAGTTAATTTGGAGATTTTTGGTTTTCTTTGAGATGGCAGAAGGAATGAGTTACAAAATCCTGATCTTTGAAGTATTGTTCATTTGATATTTTACATTTTAGCAAGTATTTTTTCATTATTCACTGATCTCGTAAGGCACAGCTGTAAACTCAGACTTAGTTTATAAACTACACATAAACTAGCTCCTGCAGCGCCTCAATATCAGGATGCCATTTGGCTACTTAACAAATACAGAGATATTCTCCATTAGCCAATAAAAACAAAGTCAAGGCGCCATGGTTAGAATGAAATTCAACTCTATGGGTGCCATCACTATCAGCTTCAGCTATAATAAGCATTTTTACTGTATTTTACTCTACTTTTAAAAATCAATTTTCTTGAAAGAAAAGTAGTAATTAGATATTGGGTAGATAAGTGGCAAAATAAGAAATAATGGAAAAAGTTTTAAACAGTTTCCATCTATTTTTCATGCTATTTTTACTCTTCCAAGCAGCCTCAGTATGCAGAAATTAGCTTAGAATACAGTAAATTAGCTTCCCTTGTCCAGAAAGTCTAACTTTCTTATTCTTTCTTAATCTGACTTCTCTTGTCTACCTGTGGACTGGAAGATGCTGCTAAACACTGTAATTACCCTCTGTAGAAACTACAGAAGGAAATTACAACAGGTAAAATAGAATTAGAAAGTAAAGTCAGCAAGTTTAAAGATTAAAATCAGTATTTTTTGCAGAATTAAGAAAACCAAACTACTATACTTCCATATTTATACATAATATTGGTAACAGGAGATGGTCATTCAAACATATGGAACCCATGAAACTGGGCATCATAGCTAGTGCATTTCTAATCCAGACCAGCTTACACTGACTGTATTTCTTCCTGTGTCTTTCCACCAAGGGGAAGAAAAAAACCCACACACAACATAAAGAAGCTGTGAAGACATGAAACATTTCAGACCAAACTTAGAAAGGCAACGTAGGAACTACATCCAAGTCAGCTTTGTGCTTCACAGGGTCACGGCCAAAATACAGTACTCATTCTTCCTTAAAACGTGAACACTGAAGCAACCATCCATGCCTGTCTCCTCCATATTAGACAGCTGATGCCAAAATGTAGCCCACAATAAGAAATCACTTTAAACTCTGCGCAGAACTCCATAGCCTGCACACCAGAAAAATGTAGCTACATTGGCTACCAATGGTACTAACATAATCCCAAAGTAGACTGGCCCTTATTTATCTGAAAGCTCTCCTTTCTTCAAGGGAGACTTAAGTCACACTACTGCAGCTGCAGTAAATATGATGCTACAGCTATAGCTCCAGGCACACCAGGGATGAACAATTAACATGGTATTTTTCTGATTTTCTAGGCATACTGCAAGATCGCTATATGGCCAGAAGCACAGAAGACCTGAAATATTTTCATGATAAAATTACATTTGGGCATTTGTTATCACTGGTAAGAAGTTCATATAAATGGTCAATTTTTATACCATGGCCATGTAACTAAAAATGAATAGATATCTGTTTGCTGAATGGCATGCAGAGCTCTCTCATCTCAGATGGCCAACTGCTTTTATTCATTTACGTTAAGGTGTTTTGGGGTTTTTTTACATTGTTAAAGTTTTTAATGACCATGTTTATCCCAATAGCATTCTGATTTGAAATATCTTTAGGTCTACCTATAGAAAAATAACACTTGTCTGTCATTAACCATTTTTGCAGAAGTAGTGCCGTTATGTGCAGTCTAGCTATTCAGAAGTGCAGATGACCACCACATCGATGTCAATGAACTCAACAGATAATGGAATCTAAAAGTAAAAGGTTTGTTCAAGCAGCTGTTGCTAATTTCTAATTAATAATACAGGGTACATAAGAAACCAATGCACTGAAATAAACACAAAATTCCACCTGGCTTTGCAGGGTAGTGAAACAAAGAAATTAACTCCACAGTCAGAATCCAATATAACTGTTAAGCAGGTATTCTTTTATTGGCAGCGCTGGGGTTGCCCTGGGGATTCTCCACCATAAGGGCTCCCAAGAATTAGCAAGGGACATCAGCTTACATACACACAAACCATACATATTCATTAGATTCCTAGAAAGGGGTGTCTTATGATAATGAGTTCCCAGAATTAATTTGCATAATCTGAGCATGCGTAGTGAAAAGAGGGTGAGGGTCTTTGGGGGTCGGGGGAGGAAGTGTTCACTTCACTGTGTTCGCTAGTTGACTCTCTTTCCAGAGCATGCACTGTGAAGTAAAGTCCAGGTGTCCCTCCTAAGTCAGCAAACTCAGTTTCCCTATAATAGGGCCTCTGTGTCTCTTTGTTAGAGCCCCCCTTATCTCATTCTAGGAGTTGCCCAAGTGTCCACTGAAGGCCTTGCGTCTGCTATCAGTAATTTATGTAGGGAGTCTAACGAGCATTTCAATCTTACCTAAACAGACAAAGGGACCTAAGGAAACAGTTGAGGAGTCAGGAGTCCTTGAGAAACAAATGAAGCAAAACACAAGCAAAGCTTTGAAACAAATGAAGCAAAGCACAATCAAAGCTTTCATACATCACATCACAGTTTGGTCTTAATAATTGTTAGAAATTCATTTATTCGAGCCCTTTCATTCCCTTTCAGTAGTTATGTCTTCACATCAGCTGATACATTTCAAGACAAGAAAGAAAAATGAAGAGGTCTGCTTCTCTCCCACCCACCTCCATACTGCATCCAAGCAGGGATCTGTTTGGCCCTAGCAAGGACCAGGTTAGGACTGTCCTCAACTAAGTCCCCACAACCCTTCCAGTAACAGGAGATCAGGCAAGAGTACATTTTGGCTAGTGGATTTATATATCTGTCATGGCTGAATAAATCCTATACATAGGTTGTGTTATTTTGGCAGCAGAGGCGGAAGAAGCCCTCAGCTCCTCACTTTCTGTGGAGCAGGGTCATCAGCATGACGCGTGCTATGGGCCACGCAGCCACCCTGCAGCAGGATGGCGCAGGAAGAAGTCTTCCATGTTGGGGCAGACCCCATATCAGCTGTGGCTCCCTCAGAGTCATCTTCCTGACACAATAGGCAAAGGAAGATGGGCTGCAAGTGGTAACTTTGATGCAACTTAGGCAGGTCTACTGAGTACTTTACCCATGAGGTCAAGAGGAGTTTGAAAGCCAATCAACTGACCTAAAAAGCAAAAGATATTAAAGAGGCAACGGACCTGGAGGCAAAGCTAGGGGCTGACCTGCACAAGCTGTAGCCTGATAGACTTTGAGCTTTAGCAAAAGTAGGCAGAAACTATCTGGCCGCAGTGGACAACTTCTCCTAACTGTGCAGCACAAACTTTACATGGGACTGATATTTCTTGATAAGGGACCTAATACCATCAATACAGGTGAACTAGAGCTCATTTGTGCCTAGTTGTGATCATATTGTAGACAAGTTGCTATCTGCCACATGATCTCTACCTCTCCTATCTTCACATGAGCCAAACAGGATTGCAAGGTTGATCACATCAGCCATTACTGCACTACAGTGCTCTTGTGAAAGTACTATTCAATCAAAAGGAGAAAGCACCTATATATCCTCTTTTATCTCTATAATATGAGGGCACAATCATTTGCAAGTTCAATATACTCTGTAAGTTACACATTAAATCAACTGCTAGCATTTTGAATAGTTCTCCTTTTTAAAAGCTAGTGGTTCAGCACAGAAATGAGAAAACTCCTTCTAAAAAGCTTACAAGAAATATAGAAACCACCTCTGGTTTAGTACAACTGTTGTGTTTTATAAGGACCAGACATTTGAAATTAATTTGCATTAATAATAATAATCTAGATACATTTAACAATGAAAACCAAAACTGAGCTCCTTTCAGTATGAATTTGAAACTAGATGTGTTACAGCTATATTTAAAATAACTGCCCATGATGTTTCTTGCTTATATATGCATATAAAGCTGTTCAGAATTAAGACCTATAAGGATTTTCCAACATGAATGCTGGCAAGTATTCTGAAAGTTCAGAGTCTGTTCATACATATGAATATTTTGTAAAGTTACTCTGTGGGGTTGGGTTTATTTTAACTTGGTAAAACAAATATTTAGGGAATACAGTGCATTAAGTGATTCATACAACAGGGAAATACAAACACTATCAAAAATACACAACTATTACTCAAATTTATGTAAGCTGCTTAAAGGTACAAGACAGCAAAGCTGTCATTTGATTTTAGAGTATCAACGCCATGTATCTGCTTTAGTTTACAGTTCTACCACCACTGCTGTTAATGACACACTGCAGCCTGATGCATCAGAGGCTAATCCTGAGGTTTAAACAAATGACTCCCTATTATCTCTTGGTCTTAGAATGTGCCGCATCAGAAATCTGACGGATTAATGAAACACTGCTACTGCTAATTGCTGACGCAGGAGTATTTAGGGCACTGAGGCAGTCACAGGAATAAAAATAATAATTAAAAAAATGAAAGAAAAAAGAGAGAGAGGCTTCCTAGTTTTCCTCTGCAGTATATTAATCAGTCACGCAACGTCCTGTTGGGAAAGATCACTGAACATATGCTTTATCACTTGGTCCCAAACAAAGCAAGTCTTTTCTGTATTAAGTGTTCTTTGGTTTAGCGGCTGTACGACTAACAACCAAAGATACTAAACACTGACACAAAGCAAAAGACGAACAAAGAAATGCTTTTACATTGACTTCCTGTGAAACTGCATAATGCAGGAAGAAGCTAATGAAAATGAGAAAACAAACTAGATAAAACTTGGGGCCTGATCCCTAGGAAAAAGTGCTGGAGAATTTGCAAGAGTGCACTGATCAGCCTTACTTTTACTGACCTAAATATCCAAGTTTGGTATCAAACAAAAACGCAGGTAGGCAGACAATTTCACTCAGCAGAAATCACAGCCTATTCTGCCAAACAGCGTTGGTTCATTGTAAAGACCTGTAAAGAAGATGGAGGTGTTTTGTTTTGTTCTGAATGAATAACCAGAAAAAGTCCCTAAATACACACAGCCACCTCAACTGATGATGATCAGCGTACTGAGCTCTTCTATACTCTCACTGATTTATCCAGTAATATAAAAGTTTAGTAAGTCCTGTAAATTTGGATCAAGCTTGCTCTAAAGTCCCTTCAAGAAGCTTCCCTACCTGAAAAAAAAAAGGAGAAAATAAATTAAATATATGATGGAAATACACAGATTACAGAGAAGTATACAGTAGATTTTCTTTATATTTAATGAAAAAATACCAGTCATTTTCTGTGATCCACCAAACACCGATATGCATGTTCACTTGTGATATCACAACTGATAGAAACAAAACCACAAAACCAAATAAAAACCCCCTCACACAGGTGAACAGCAATGATGGCCTGCCACTCTTGGACAAAAGGCAAAGCACTAAACTAAACAACTACTCAATGACAATGAGAAAAAATTCTTTAAAAACTTCTCTTCTTTTGCCTGCACAATGAGAAGACAGGACCTTGTCATGGAAGGACAAGGCAACACACAGATGAAATTTAAAGAGAGTTGACAACATTTATTTTGATCAGAAAAAAAATTTTACTGTTTACAATTGCTTCTAAGTTAAAGACAGTCACCTATTAATGAAATATACATATCAACTAATTCCTCATGATTTTGTGCAATGACCTGGACATACAAACAGCCACTCCTAAATTTCAGTTAATAAGAAGTTAATGTAACAGTGGTTTTCCAGTACCATATGTAGTTTAGGATTTCTGAAATTCAGAAACCTCTCAAACTGCCAATATCTGCAAGTTAACTGATGAAGCAGCAGCGAGAGGCAGCATTTGCAATGAGAGCAAGGGCAGCCTGTTGCTGCGGGTTGCTCCGCACCACCCCAGCCACACCACAGAACTGAACTGGACTTTTAACTTCACTGAAGTTAAAAGTTCCACATATTGAAAGTAGAGTAACCACTGATACCACAGAATTTAACGCCTGGGTATCCCACAACTGTTATCAGTGCCTTTACTGTGGTTTGCTATAGAAACTCTAGCGGCTTTTCCACCAACAGTAGTTAAAATTGGTCCCCATCACCAGTAGACTACTGCCCATAAAACTCACTCCCATGAACGTTAAAAACTTGAACTTAGCAATAGACATCCTGAGAGAACATTTCTATTTTATCTCAAAGAGTGTCTAATGGTATTAAACAAAAATCTGAGTGTTAGAACTCTAGAAAAAGTGCTATTAAAGAGATCTGCCACCTCTTACTGACATGCTATAGTAAATAGTAGATGTTGCTGCTTCTTGTCAGTGTTTTGAAGAACTCTTCTATGTGGAACAGGCAGGAGAAGTATTTGCTAACTCAACTGGTCCACAGATTAAAAACAAGAAAGTGAACAATGCAAAAACAGAAGTATGTTGAAATTCTGATTTATTTCTCTTACCATACACATCTCTACTAAAGTATCATTCACGTGATCTTACACATTATTTTCCCGTATTTTTTGTTGTTCAAAGATGAAAATCCATCTTAGAAATCAATATGAAATATCAATAAATTATCTATTGCAAGATCAAACGTTATCTGAAGATTTGAAAAAAAAAAAAAGGATTAAGATGCTTTGCTCTAGGAAGAGAAAATCTAAAGTACAAAAACTTGCTGTACTGCAACATTTTTGAATACACACTGTAACAGGCTGAAAAAAAATTCTGAAAGCCTTAAGTTACACTAGTATGCTTGTAGCAATATGTTTAATTATATGAAACTTAACTATGGAATTGCTTTTTTAAAACTAGATATTTATGAAAATTTTAACACTTAGAAATGACAAATGCAGCAGAGGCAACCTCCAAATCTCAAGATTCCTAGCAATATTTCAGTGTGTAGTCTTTTGCCAGAGATGAGTAACATCTGAGTCACACAACTGGCTGTCACTTCTGAACACAAGCAAGTTAGGAAGTGAAAAAGGACTGTTGGAAAACAGAAAAATATTGAGGGTAAGATTGGACAATACTAACTAGTACATTGAATTTACACCAAAAAATCATTTTGAACTTAAAAGTGATCATAATTTCTTTTTAATCACCTAAAATTACTCCCCTGGTGTTCTGGTACTAACAGAGTATCAAGAAAAGTGTCAGTAGAGTTCAGCACACACTGCAGCTCTGACTGACATTATGTCACAGGAATCGCTGCACTTCAGCCGCTTCTCTATCCTAGTAGCAGAAATCAGGATGATCACATGTATTTTGTTAAGTGCAAGTGAAACGTGTTTTGCTTCAGAGCACAAGCTAATTTAGTAGTCCTTCTAAAGCTGTACTGTTTGTACTGCTCTTTTTGGTTTCCAGTTACCATCTGGCTGTGGCTATGTCAACCATGGTATAGACAGCTCACACCAAGACTCTGCTTTAATGACGACTCCACAGCCTTCCTCTGGCATAGGTATGAGAGCCAGCAGGTGCTGGAGCATCCAGATGAGGTTTTTACTATACGCACATGCAGCGCTGAACTGGAGAAATGACAGCCAACTTAGAGAAGTCACTAAGCAACTCAAGAAAAATCAACCAGTGTGCTCAGCATGTGATTCCAGCAGATCACCTATGAGCCATCAACCAGAACTGTTCCCAGGTTTAATAACACACTGTGTGCCTGGGCAGCCTCTAGGCTGGCAAACTGAAAGACTGGAAACTGTATTTGTACAAGCTATAGAAGTAGTTTCATCGTAGTGTGATGTTCTTTGCCAGATCTGTGACACTGAGGATTCTGAAGTAACTGGATTTTCATCTTTGTACCAGAATGAACTTGACAGATGCATAATTTCAATAACTGAAGAGCTATGAACAGAAAGCTACTGAATATATTTTACATATATCAATTTGTTAAAAGATAGCAATAGATAAACTTATCACATGTAGCATTAAAAAAACTGCAGAAACTTTAGCAATTTTCTAATTCACTTTCTAGCCTATGTCCAAAAGTTACCAATTACCTAAATAAATGCTTACAATGAACTGGGACTTTTTTCCCAGACCACATTTCAACTGATTTTAGTAGTAATTATTCTCTATGCCTGTTGCTGTGTAAAAAGTGGCATAAACAATTAGAACAGCAAATGACTGAGTAGGCAGAACTTGACAGATGGGAATAAAAGTTATGGTCATATGAAAATCTTCAGGACTTAAAAAGAAACACCTAGAAAAGTGACACTGTGCAATATCATTTAAACTATAAAAAAGGCCTTAAATCTTGTAATTTATAATACTTAAATAAGGCAATGTATTTTACTGCTTAAAAAACTCATCCTGTCTCTTTTTTTCATTCAATAGATAAATTAGTATAACACTCATAATGCGTCATTGCATTTCAGCTAATCTTTCCATCTAATAAAGCAGTAACAGTAGTTTTAACTGAAATTATCATGCAAAAATGGCAAATTTGTCGTTTTGCAAAGATCAGATTTTCAAGGTTTTTTTCAAGACTAGTAATATCCATTATTTGCTACAATTCTCTTTCAGGCTTTTTCAGATCACACCATGATGGAAATACCTTTTCTACTGGGAAACATTTATTAGTCAAAATCCAACTGTGAACTACCAAAGATATTATTCCTTCTTATTTTAATACTGTTCTGACAGAGCAACCACATCACCTACTAATATTTAGAGTAATTACTTGTGGTATTATATCTACTCCTGATTAGAATGGTTACATTTTGATTTTAAAAGTTTGTGGGTGGAATATAACCAACCCACTATTATTCAGCAAAACTGAACCAAAAAACATGTAGATGAAACTTTTTTCCCCCCTAGGCCAGTAAAAGCTACTTAATTATTTAAAAATTCAATTTAATTTTTGAGGACATATACAGAGAGTCAATCTTCAGAGACAATAGTAGTGTTTTCTCTGCTTAATGCTTTCTTTAAATTAGTATTGGGGTCCTGATGTTTTCGTTATTTGGACTTTAATCTTACAATTACTTTGTTAATGTAGATTTATTAACGGATGGGCTTAGTGCTCCCAATTAGTGCATTTAATTATTGGTTCCTTGCTGGATTTTTCCTTCCTTTTGTAGTTGGTAAGCAGCCTTCAATGTTTTTTTCAGTTTCTTCTTCCATTTTTCTTACAGACAGTGCATCTGCTTCCATAACAAGTACAAAAGCATATTCATAACAGCAGTGAGCACTAAACGACACTTTCATAACTGGCACTCTTACCAAGGTCATTACATTTAATATTGTTCTTTGTTCCCTTGTTCTTTGTCATCTTTGTGGCTGATGCTCTCATGGCCAGAACCTCATTCACATGTTTTATTTTCACTAGCCTCCTCTCCATGTTATAATGCAGCTGTTGTAAAAGTCATGGTGTTATACTGGCCACAAAGTGACACATCTGTTTACTCATATTGTCTCTGATTTTTGCTATACAGCAGCTGATTTCAGTGAGTTATTTGTTAGGAGGAGAGGGGTGGAGGCGTGGGGATCAGTAGCACTTAAATTAATTTTGAGTCAGCTACTTAGGAAAACACTTTTCTTTTTGTATTGTACTCTGGCAGGGCTTTTCAGCAGGGGATGCCTAACTCTGAAATTGGTTGATTCTGCAAAACTACACAACACTGACCTTCATGAAAAGATGCAAAATGTTCCAGTTCTCTCAGGATTTTTTCAAGGAGAGGATGGCTATTAAGGAACAAGGAGATCAGGAAGGCCTGTAGCTTTCCTGAAGACAGCTGTTCTTAATATATTATTTTTGTTTCTTGCACTAAGTTAATAGCACATTTCAACCCCTGGTCAGGTTAATATTTTGGGATACTATTTTATTTCAGCTATCTTAAGTTGCCTTTCTTCTTTGTAAGAATCTGACTTCAGAGCCCCTTGTATTTTTGAGCACTTCTTTCAGTTCAGGGATGAACTAAAAACCAAGCAAGCTATAAATTCCTACAACATAATTCAACTTCCACACAGAACCCCCATTAGCTGCCATTCAGTCCACAAGCAAAAATGATGAGCCAGCATCTTGGTGGCAAGCTGCATCAGGGTGAAGGTCTTAGATGGTACTGTCCCTGTCAATACGCAATTCAACACTTCCACTTTATGTGGAACCTAATAGCCAGATCATTTGTCTAATATTTAAGTTTAGCCATGTTGAAAGCAGCATCACTACTTTTTCATGAAACCTTGTTTTACATTCTTAATTTTTAAGCAGCATCCATGCTGAGGTTTTCTTTTACGGAATGCTTTACTTTCAAGTCTCATATCAATCAAGACTTGTATGAAAACTTCATTTTAGATACTGTCCAAATTATCTAGCTTCAGAGCAACAACTTACTTCTGAAAATAAGCCTAGCTGACCTTTACCTCTTGTGTCTAATACAGAATTATTTTCATTCATACAAAAAGTACAGACCTCAGCATTTCTAGTTTTCTCATTATTCAGGGTGGGGAGGGAAGCAACCTCACTACAAGTAGCGCTCTTAAAAAGAAACGCAACTTGACAGGAATGCAAGCAGCCTCCATATTTCTTCTTCTTCTATCCTCTATCAATTTATTTTTTTTTTAAACTACCATGGAAATATATAATCTATGCTTTGTCATGCAGATCTCCTATTTGTGTTTAGGCCAAGACTAAAAAAAAGCAGCGGCAGACCAACCAGCTAGTCATATTCTTCAACTTGCAACCTCACGCAAATGACCTTAAACACTGCAAAACATGACCTTCATCAAATCCAAATGAAAGTAAAAATTAATTCAATAATGTTAACACACAGAAGCTTAAGAATTGTCCTCAGGACCCAGGAGAATCTTAAATACACTAAAAACAGCTCTGAAAGAAAATACAGCAATGAAGAGCCAAAATATCTTTCTCAGAAGCCCTCTCCCTGCATGCCATTTAAAAGCAAATTTTAACCCGCACATCTGAGTTTTATCAAACTTAAAGGAAGAAAATCAGTACTTTGGCTTCTTCCACAACACAACAAATATGAGTTCTAAGGAACTGCCCAGGATTTCCTGCCACAAATTACCACAGCTTATCACAACTTCCATAAAGCAGTATCTTCAGATTTCCCTTAACACCCCTGATGCTCCCTCCTGTCTCCCATCAGCTGCAACCGAGAATCCCATAGTGACAGTTCCTGGTGTGCAAGCAGCCGGCCAGGCTACAGCTGAGCTTCTGCAGCAGCCATTTCCCCTGGCACACGCTAACTTGAATCTCTCTCCTTTACTCAGCCATAAATTTTCACACACCTAACAGGAACTAATTACCTTTGAGGTTTTTTCAGCTGTTAAATTCAGAGAGGTGAGTTCCAATGTTGCAATGAGGGACTGATGGAGCAACAAGCAGAGCACTCACATAAACTTCACCACTTGGGACAGTAACCTGCAGATACAATGCATTTGGCAAAGCTAAAGCTTTCATTTCTGACTCAAGGTTTACATAAGAGGAGTGTACAGCCAAGATAATCCATCCTTAATTATGTCTGAGATTTCCTGACTTTTGTGTCCAAATAGCACACTTGGTGACAGTAGGGTGCAAGATTACAAGCCAGTTTTCATTACAATTATATCAGTATTAATCACACAGGTATAATCCCATGTACCCTCATTTGCTTCCAATGGAATAATACCCTGCATTATTAAGCACCAACCATGGCCCAATGAACCTGATGAAGTTACTGACTGCTTTTGATCATTTACTAGGGCTGAGGAACTCAAAACCAGAAAATTGTGTCAAGTTACACAGTTCATCAAATAAAGATGTAACTAAGGTTCAGTTTTACAGACTTAGTTTAGCCTCTATATACAAGGAGCACTAGGAAAAGCATCCAAAGCTGCAGATGTGTTACCTGTGTCATAAGACAGAGGAGGGATTCTTCTCATGCAATGCAAAAATACATTATTATTTTTAGTAAAGGAGGATGTTAATCAATGACATCCCATGGGCAGCTGTACTACGATCATATAGTTTAGACTTTATGAGAGAGATGAGTTAAGCAGTTTCTGAATCATGCATAGTTATTTCAGTAAGTAACTGCAAGAATTGAAGTACTGGAATGCCAGCAAATTTCAGAAAATAAAGCTGTAATCAGAAGATAAAGCTGCAATCACACTTGAAAAAAAAAAAAAACACAACAAGAAACCTCTTGATCTCTCCCTGGATACTGGAACAATCCCCAGTGAGAGAACAGCTGCTACAAAGTTCAATTATATCAAACTACCATAAAGTAGCACCAGTTTATGGAGAATACCTTGAAAACCTGAAGTGTACACTTAAAAGCAAATTTATCAAAATATAACTGTTTTGATGCATTTTTTTTCAAGAGGACTTTACAATACTGTATCAAGAAAATCAGAAAACTAAAAAAAAAATTTTCATTAGATTTATTAAATTAACGAAACCTTGTCAAAGACACATCTTAAAAAGTAACTACTTAGGAAAAAAAAACCACTGACTGTGTGGTGGGGTTTTTGGTAGCACTGGAGGGGGCTACAGCGGTGGTCCCCTGTGAGAAGCTTCTCCAAGCTCTCCCAGCTCCAAGTTTGACCCACCTCTGGTCAAGGCTGACTCAATTAGCAATGGTGGCTGTGCCTCTGTGATAATGTATTTATAAGAAGGGACCTGGAGGAGGAGTGGGAGTTGTGATAAGCACATCTGTGCGAACACAGAGGTCAGCGGAAGAAAGCAGGAAGGGGAGCAGGTGTGCCGAAGCAGACACCCCTCCCAGTATCTAGTTGAGAGGAGGCAGGACCACCCCACCACCACCACCACCACCCACAGAGGTCCACAGTGGAGCAGATGCTGAGCTGTGGTCTGTGGGGGCCCCACGCCATGCCAGGTGACTGTGGGAAGAAGCCCCCACTGTTGTAGTTTGGCATTGGAAGGACTGCAACGCACAGGACGGATCCATGACAGAGCAGCATGGGAACAGCTGCAGCCCATGGGAAGGACTCACATTGTAGAAACTTCATGGAGGACTGTCTCCCATAGGAGGGACCCCACACTGGAGCAGGGGAAGAGTGTGAGGAGGAAGGAGTGGCAGAGACAACATGCGATGAACTGAATGCAACCCCCGTTCCCTGTCCCCCTGTGCCACTGTAGTAATGCTTCTCATGGTCCTACTCTGCTAAGTGGTGGTGGTGTTAGTGTCTGAATTAAACTGATATTCTTTTTTCTTCCCTTTAAGAGTCTGTCTTTTACCCATGACCATAATGGGTGAATCATCCCTCTCTGTCCTTGTCTCAGGAATCGAGACTTTTCCTTTATTTTCTCCTCATTCCTGAAGGGGAAGGGGTGAGTGAGCAGCTGTGTGGTGCTCAGTTGCCCTTGGGGCTCAAACCATGACACCAGGTGTGCAGTGGGAGCTCTCAAAAATGTTGAATAGGACAGTGTAGTTAACCTTTAAGAAAGCTGTACCATCCCCAAATTGAGTCTGAAGATGACAGAAAGAGTGAGGAAGAAACATTAAGTAATAAAGAGTGTTACACACCAACCTCAGGAACATTCAGTAAATCAGAGACTAGTAAATAATCATTTTGACACATACAAAACCTTCTATTTAGAAGCAAAGGATGAGTGTGGAGAACAAGGGCCTCCATGCCAGGAAGAAAGGACTGAAAGAAAAAAATTAAAGTATTCCAACCCAAAAAAACAGACAATCAATCAACCAAACGTGGGTTCTTCATAGAACGGTGGGGCCAAAGAAACACGTATGAACAGCAGGTGGGAGTTAACTACCTGGACATTAAACGCTGGCGTTCAAGGAGGATTTAATTGTGGAAACTGCTACAGGCTAGAGTACAGAGGCAGGCAGGCCAACCCACACACCCCCAGTCCCTTCTGGTAACATAATCTACAAATCATCTAAAAATTTCCGTAACCCAAAAGCCAGATTAGCTTCCTTTGAAAGAAAAGGGAAACAAAAGAAGGAAACTGACCTTTAACAAACAGTTAATAGTCTCTTAGCCTTTCATTTATTTTGTTCAAAAATACTTTTCAGTTTCAATTTACTGTTTAAGCCCAAAACAGAGGGAAAGTCCTTGCCTAGTAAAATCAACTTTTCACAACAGCAAATTATGTTGATTTTCTAAATAAAAAACATCTCCACGAGATCTCCATAGCAAAGGGTACAGAGTACTAAAGCAGAATTTCTGTACAAAGTTCCAGTAAAGCTCTGATACAGGATGCAGAGGTCAAATGTGTGGATACTATTAAAGCCACAAAATATAGAAAAATGAAAAGCCGTAAGAAGGGGCAACCCTGGAGGTTATGCACATTCAACTGGCAGAAATACAATTCGTATCCTCTGGATTTTTTCATTAGCTCTAGCAGTTTGCAGCACTGCATATGCCACTGTGTTGTATGGAAACTAAACACTAAGTATGTGTTACCATACATACACTAATTTCTTCTTCACCAAAACATGGTTATATACATATTTATCTAATCACCGGAAGTTTCAAAGGCAGAAGAGGTATGGAAATTCACTATTTCTGTAGTGAAGGAGAAATGGCTGTTAGATTATGGGTATGAGAAAGCAACACCCACTTCCGAGTTTCTGAGCATTGATAATATCCGTAACATGACTTCAGCAGTACCAACATGGATCTTTTAAAAATATTAGCATAGAGGTGGAAAAAATATAAAATCATAATTTTAAGATATGAGCTTACTCGAGTAATATTAAAATGCTGGGCATTACATGAGCCATGTAACACCGATGTGTAGAAACAACAGATGAAAGACATTCCGGAAACATTTTTCTCTTATACACTTTAAACAAAATAACTGATAAATGTATGTAAAATATTAACAGAAAACAGAAGGAGCAACACAAGGAAGGCTGGGTTCTCTCAAAGGTGAACATTTATTCCTCAAATCTAGTGCTAATAAGACTATAAATTGACAACAGCAACAAAGAGAGCTATGAGCTCGTCTAGCTTGACTGCCTCTTAGCATGGGTGACCCTGAGCTCAAAATTTCCTGTTACATACTCGTAATGCAGGAAGCCCGGAAGACTTCTTCGTGAGAGCGCTATTAAGAGTAGGTTTACTTTATAAAAAAGCTCCGTGACACTGACTCAGACTGCCCTAGACTACCTCAAGACTGGTAAACAAAGACTTCACCCTAATTGGCGATTACTGGCAGACACAGGAACTCTATTATGGTATTTTATAGAAACAGAGTCATCGAGCCTAGTATTTGCAAGAGTGTCCATACTAACCCGCGTATACTAGCAATTTACACCTCCAGAGTAAAGAACAATTCATTTGTTTTAATTAATTTAATACTCATTCTTTTATAAATTAATTAACACTGTAGAGTACCTATCTATCCAATTTCTCTAAATAGCTATTATATTTGAATTAACTGAGTTCCTTTCAGCACCATTGGTTGCCATGATTTGTTTGTGGAAGACTTCAACCCCCACTAAAATGACCTCTGTACATACAGCTGGAATTTCACCACAGGATTTCAGATCCCTCCCCTCCCCTCTCTTACAAGTACACTGTGGAGAGGTTGATACTGAACATCACGGGTTTTAGTGATCCGATCATTACAACCTCCCAATCTAATATGAGGACACAGAGTGTTGTTGTGAGATTAAGATTTCAGAAGACTGTGTTTCTTTAAGAAAATAAATTACCATGCATGTACTCTCACAGCAGGTAAAACGTTATCTTTTTGTCAACATCGTCTTAACATTAATCCAGTTATTTCACCAGTGCCAATAATCTGATCGTTTACTCTTCTGCAAGTCCATGTGACTGAACTGCTGAAACTGTATCTTGCCTATGACTTTACAGGTCAGCCACCTGAGAAACTATTCTACTTGCCAGTTGACTCCAAGATTCACCAAACCTCTAATCCACAAGGAATTAATCCCAAACCCTTCTCAGTGATACTAGCAGATAGTTACAAAAACACCTTACTGCATTGGTTCCCAAAAGATTCAAGCAGAACAAACCTGTCCCATCTCATATTCTTGACTTTAGAAGTCTTGTGCCTCACTTCACAGCTGAGGAAAAAGAGTGCTTGACCCAGAAAATGGCCCTCCCTTTCTTTTAAATGGGAAGAGAAGCTTGTAAAAGTTGGCTATGCCTGAAAACATGAGCAGAATTGTAAGTACGCTATTCCTTGGATAACCGGAGGTGACCAGTCTTTAGGTTCCCAAGAACATTACAGACTTTAGCTAAGGAAGTCCCTGAAGAGATACTCATTTTTAGAAGGCAAGTAAATGTAACAGTATCTCAGGACCAGGTCTGCTGACCTGAACAAAAGTGCCCTTATACCTGCAGCGAGAGGCCACTAAATGGATTGTTAGTCAAAGGAAACCCTGACTAAAGGAAAAAAAAGCAGGAAAGTGACTAAAAGCTACCAATGGGTCAGAAGTTTTTCAAAGACTGTGGGAGATGGATGTCATTTTCCTATTCTCCCACAGAAACTGTAAATTCATCTACCATTTTGACAGAACCCTTACAGCACAGAGTACATGTCCAGCTAGACATTTGAGACATTATCTGGAAGTCTTTTGAGGAAGACTTCTGGCTTTTCTTTGGGGTGCCCCTCGTTAATATGGCTCTTTCTCGGAAATAAGCAACATGTTTTCAACTACATATCTAAGAGGTGATTTGCTCATAGTCTAAAGAATTCAAAGAAAAATGATATTTCTGATAACAGGCAACTTCTTCAACTAGCAAAAAAAATGCATAATGAGATACAACAGAGCAGAACCTCAAAGCTTAGACAAATTCAAATTAGAAATAGGCATTCATTTACATTCTTTAAGTGACAGTACTTTACCACTGAAACCACTTACCTTACCTCAGGATTTGGCTTATTATCCATCAGATAGACTCTCTGTATCAATGCCTTCCCACATACAGGTCCAAAAAAGTGCAAAATGTCATGGGAAAGACTATGTAGGCAACAGAGAAGATTGAATAGATTAATCTACAGAATTGTAGATTTTACTCTTGAACCTTCTTACAGATGACTCACAGCAGAGACTTGATAGCCTTCAGAGGAAAAATTAGAGAAGCTGAAATTTAAGAGTTCAGTACCAACACAGCAATCAGCAAGGACAGAAATTAGATTAACTGAGTAGGCAAGAACCTTTTCAAAGCATTGAAAATTATAGCAAGTTTGTGTATTCACACAATTATAGCAAGTTGTGTATTCAACCAGAAGATTTTCTCACATTACATTCTGATCCCTGTAGTAAAGCTTCTAAATACTAGATATCACATTAGCAGGTTTAATAAGAAATTTAAAGGAGGGAGGGGGGAAGTGTTGGGGGGAAGATTTTGTACTTTTAAAAATTGGAATCATAAATAATGTTGTCCCATTTGGTAGAAAACAAAGGAAATTCTAGTCTACGTAAACCTAACATTCTTCCAGTGCTAGTAGACTTCCTGCTGTCTCCTCCTTTCAAAAAGGGGATCCACTCCATATACTAAGTAAATCTTACACAAAAACAAACAATTCAAAAAAATCTAAGGTCAAAACTGAAAATGTGGTTTATAGGCAGGATTGGGATGAATCCACAATCATAGATTGTCTATATACATTTCCTAAATGTTTTAGTAAAGATCTTATTAAATTTTATTTTTTAATCAAAAGTCATCATACAGTAAAGGAATTTAACAGCAAACATCTCAAATGCTAAGAGTTGTCAACTTTTTTGTATTAAAAACTATGAAATAATTCAATAATTGTAAGCCATCCCCACAAATATAACACATTCCTTTTTATGAAGAACATTTTTGAATCTTAAATACTTCTGTACAACCGTCAGTCAATCCCAACAGATTTATTTTTTTTTTTTTTTTGAATCATCAGTAAGTGTTCCCTGGGGCAAAGCTCACACAAAAACTACAGAATGTCTCCTGGTACTAAACCTTCTGTGAATCAAGCTTTTAGATACTTGCAACGCTCTGGCATCAAGACGTTCATACAACTCTGAATTATTTATTCACCAATCTTTGTGCAACCTCCCAAACACCAACGGGGACCAAGACGATTTCAGCTATTTGATGTTACATCTTCTCAAGTGGCTAAAGAGGCTATAAAGCACCCCATTGCTTAAGCCTGCCATCTCAGTTCCATTAGCAGTAAAGACCTCTCTATTCAAACTGCTAAGTAAATCCTCCGAGAGCCTGGGGACTGTTTCATGCTTGAAAGCAACTGTTAAGAATTTGACAACAACCAAACTGTTCCTATTTAATCCTTCTCCCAAGGTAAAAAGAATTATAGGTAAACATATGCCTTCATTATTTGCTTTGCTGCATTTCAATACTCAATCCCACACAAAATTGCCAGCCAAGGATTTAATGCAATCTCTTCCGTATTTCAGAGCTATTGCCTTTACAGAATGGAAAAAGCTTAATAAGGGCCATAGAGTTGGTTAGCAAACAACTCTATTTTCTATAACACACACTAGAGATTTTGCAAAGGTAACTTTAATAATGCAAGGAGTTTTGGAATTTTATTTCAAGTTAGGATTTTCAGGTAAACTGAAATAGTTGTTAATCCATTCAATCTGTCAATAAGTATTTTTCTTTTTAATTAAAAGAAACAAAATTGATCTACTACAGAACTCTAGTTTTACTACATAGACAGATTTACATAAGCTTTCTTTTGGGTTAGCAATATGTATGTTAATCAAACACTAGAATATCAAGGAAAGCTTCTTAGATTCACTCTGGAATGCATTAAAATGAAAATTTCAAGCCTTCAGTCAGGTTAATTCAGAAATGAAAGAACTTCAAAGTTTTTCCAAAGAGCCCAACACTTTGTTACTCTTAGTGATGTACAGTGCTCTCGCCTACGCTCAGAGCATTCACTGCCTAATCCCTCCTCTTTGTGAAAAAACGTGAACCGGTACAAACCCAGGATAATGACTGAATGAAAATAAACACACAGTTATGTTCTGTTGCAACAGTCACTAATTGACAAAAGGAGCATGGACATCATAAAGCAGCAATTCCTACAAACAGCTGCCACAGTCCCAGTTGCAGCATCATCGCACGCATAAGGGTTTCGAAATGAAATGGTGCTGTGTGATGGGAGGGTCCTGCAGAGCAGAACAGCTGAGCTGAGCCATCGTCCACACTGGTCTTGACTTCAGAGTAACTGCAATGCAGTCTCAAGGACCGGACACCCATTAGCATCAGTGGGCGAGGCAACTCCTGCTTTAGTTTCATCCAGAAAGAATCCAAAGTTGCAAGCTCCAGGATGGTTTGGTAATGCAAACTGAGGTGTACAAACCCAGCCAATTCCAAAGTTCATTTCAGAGGTACATTCCTGATTCAATTTAAAACATGAATGTAAATACTCCATAACAATGTGAGGCAAGGATATAAAGGAGAAAGAATAAGTGTATTAGCCCAATTAATATTTTTTTAAATTAAAGAAAAATTTAAAATAAACCCAAAGAAAACCCCCAAGAAGCAGACAACCTGTCAAGCACACAAGCCTTCATTCAGACTGCAGTTTTATGCAGTGCTAGAGACAAAACCAGGGCTAATATTAAATTTAGAAGTTTATTTAAGCCAACAAAAGAAATTCCCAATTTAAAATGAAGGCCATGGGCAACTCATTAGGCATTAGAAACCAAAGGCTAAATCCAGATCTCTCATTAAATTTCATGGATTTGGACTGAATATAGAGTTCCGCAAAAGTACCATTTACATATAGCACAACAAATACATCCAAAACAATCTGTACAGTTAGTTACATCCATACCACTTCAGAGGACTTGTTTGACAATTATCCCTGTTTTAGCAAGAAACAAACAGAGGAAGAAACATATTACAATTTACCTAATTAACATGGGACAACTAATCACTGGGAAAGTTAAATCCAAAAATCAGAACCTTGAACCCTAATGCTCATGATGGAATTTAAAAACAAAATTTGCAAACCATTTATCATACTGTGCATGATTTAGCATACCCCACTTTTTAGTGGGTTTCCCATACACACCTTAGCAAGCAAAGCCTGTCATTCATTTTAATAATACTTCCTACAAGTAAACAAACAGGTCATGAAAACAAACATGAGTGAAGACACTCAGACGGTTATTGTAGGGCTAATTATGCTATTTAATGGAAAAGAAAGCCTTCCTAGCTTAATTTAAGAAGCAAGAAAAAGCCACCCCTAGCTTTGAAAGCTGCAGCTTTCCCCAGGATTCAATTAGGCTTTCTTCTTTTTTCCTGCACATTCACACGTTAAAACTTCTTGTTCTTTTCATAAACATTTAAATAATAAATTCCCTTTTCTGTTCTGTACTGCTTCAGGAAATGGGCACAGTACAGCCTTTATATTACTTCTAAGCTTTTCTGCCACATCTAGTCTCTACAGATGTCTTCGTTGTGCTTAACACAGTACTAAAACACTGCTGAACACATTATGACTGGAGCAGCTGATTAAAAGGCAGTACCTTAATAGCCATTACTTTTGTTTTAAGTCAACTCTTTAAAAACTTCTAAAATCAATTTGGCATTAAAAACATCATTCTTTTTCCTTTCTAACTCATGACATTTGTTTTAACCTATGATTCCTCTACAGTGACATTTGAGTACAGTAGTGCACTAAATTGCTACCTTTTGAATGGAACAAAATATAACTAATAATACGTCATCCCATCCACGTGCATAAAGCAGCTCAAACGAGGACTTACGTGAAACGATGCTTAAGTAAATGTTTTGAGACTTCCTCAATATATTTAGTGTATTTCAAGTTTCATTATTCTTCCTGAGAAATGCTTCCTGCTCTGATGAGGAGCTTGCTTGTTAGTAAAGCTCTATTCTTATATATTCTTATGGAAAAGAGTGGTAAACAAAGTGCAACAATAAATAGAATAAATGTGCACAACAAAATCCTTGATTCAAATGGAGATGGAAAAGGAAGGAGAGGATGGAGAGTGAATGATCTTCCTTAGACGTATTTGCAAGATTTTGTACATACTCAAAGTTCCATACTGTATCATCCGTATTTAGCAACAATCATTGAAAACATTGTACAGTATAATATTTCACACACACGCTGTAGTCAAGTGCAGAGTAAGAAAACAAACAAAAAAAGTATCTTTGTAAACAACCATTCACTTAGTACTGTCATTCTTGACACACTTGAAATTTTATGAAGGTTACTCCTAAACAGAAATTTCTGCCTCGTTATAAATAGGAGATAAAGCTAATCAGAATCTTGTATGGATTTTTCTTTTTCAGTCATTCTAATAAATCTGCTGTGATCTATGTTTTGTTCTCTGCATTTTCTACCTCGCCTCTTATCTTCAGCTTGTAGGCTTCTCCTAGGCCAAATGCATCTACTGCCCTGTTTACATGGTGCCGGCCATGATACCTGTTTGGTTCTGAAGTACTGTCCTGCTACTCACAATGAACGATACCAGCTTTCTTGCTTTATATCTGCTTTCATGCTCCTTTTTACTGTGTTATAGTATTGTATTCCTAAACAATAATCAACTGTTCCCTTACACTACGGACAACATTGGGGGACAAAAAAACTTGAGAACTAGGATGCACACACGTCACGTATATCCCTCCTAAAAAAATCAAGACTGTATGAGGCACAACTGATTTATATTCAAGCCCCTACATCTGTACATTTCTTTCTATAATTATGATATTGTATAGTCCACAAACAGCCTAAGCACTAAATGATACACTGTAGCTGTTGCTAAGGCAGCAGCAGATTTACATGGGTGAAATCTAGCCAGTGTACCACCCTTGTAAATTATCAATAATTAAGCTGCTTCACCATTAAGGCTGCCAGAACTAAAAAAAGTCTTTATTTGTTATGAAAACTTCACATAAAATAAAATAAAGGTCCATACGGTAAAGACAGCAAATATTTTTCAGCTTTTAGAACATTTATGACAATCGTTTTTTGAAAGCACAGCAGTGACTCGTGGGCTATGTGCCCAGTCACACAAACTACTTCAGGAAAGAAAAACACAAACTCAAAAACAGTTATGCCAAAACTGTTTCATAACCAGTTTCAATGCAAACCATCGTGCTTTATTTAGGTTAACTGCATTGCAGGTATTCCTATCTTTCGGTAGTTTCAATAAACTCCTCTCTCTGTCCCTTTTTAAGTCAACAGAATTACTCACAACAGCAAGACTTTTGAAGACTTTTCTGCAGAAAAAGCAATGTGCAGAGGAGGTAGTGGTTTGTTCACTGTTTTTTCCTAGCTTAAACCCTTTCAGACAAAGAGCGAAAATAACAGATTTTATTCTGAAGCAGATCGGGGATAAAACCTTTCTAAAACACATTACTATTCTAACGTACAGATCTCTACACATAATCCAATTATAATTAAGACCAACTGAGTAGTTTAACTATACTTTTCCAGAACTCACTTCCAAAGAAATGTTTGGTTTTGTCTGTACACAGTTTTTGGAAAACGGAAAACATATTCTCAGCAAGTTGTGTACCAGAAAGTGAGTGCAACAAACTTTATATATTCTTAACACAGCGTATCAAAGCCATAGCAAATTATTAATAGTCAGCCCAACTGATCTTATTAGAACTTCCTGTTATTATGTTAATAAAGAATTAGTGGCAAATTAGTAAATCACAGTAGTTGCATTACAAGGCAGTGTGATATTGAACATGATATTTTAAGTGAAACTGGTAAAAATATACTTAAGCAGAAGATTATTTGCAGAAGGAGCTTCATAACTGATATGTCCTGTTTAATTAAAATAAAAATTAAGCAATTCTTTTCTGCTATCTCCCTAGATCACTCCAATCTACACATAGCAGATAAACATTCTAAGCTATACTGTGTAGTATTTGCTGAGAGGATTTTTTAAAATTCTACACATTTCAAATTAAAAGTTGCTTTGAGAAATTTTTCAGTGTATAATTTTCCCCCTAAACAGAACATGCTTGATGAATGGAGAAAAATGTAAAGATAAAACTGTAATAAATGCTTGCCTTTAACTCTGGAGATAGATATGTGTTTGTGTATACGTGCATACATATATATACGTGCATACATACACACTCTTACTTGTCTTGTTTCCTAGCCATTTTTAAAGAAGAGTTATCCAGAACTGTCTGGACACACATATTCTATAAAGTTCAATATAACATAATAGGGATATCAACTAGGAAAAAAGTATACTGAGCATACTGGAAAAGTATACTAAGTTATTCCACAGTATCTTCCAAATTAAATAAGTAATTCATATAGGAAATCGTCCAACAGAATTAGATGGCTGGGATAATTTCTTTTCAAATTCTACAGGCCTTTGCCACATGGAAGACTAGAAATCCAGCCCTCTTTTTCTACAATATAGTAGCCATCTGCCAACTGCAACCTCCTTCGCTGTGGAATACACAAAGTTGAAACACTGGAAAATAAAAAGTAATAAACAAATTTAAAGAAGTACATAGTACTGCTGAACTGGAGATCAAAGCTGCTTGAGAAAAGGAACACTTAAAATTGCCCTGATGTTAATTATTTGGTTGTCTCATCACATCCTCAAGCTGCCCTTGAAGTCCCACCTTTGCCTACAGGGTGTATCATAACCTGCTTCCATCCTCACCAATCACTTCTCAACTCCTGTTAAAGCAAAGCTTCATATGTGTACAAATGTTAACAGTCTATGCTATATGTTGACAATTAGTCCCCTACTACCAACTATAATCCAAACTAAAGATGGTTCTGGATCTTCACAGCCTATCACTCACACTGTAAATCCATACTACAAATGTTATTTTGAGGCCATTAGCCATAACTACATGAGATCATCTGGCCTCCTAAGAAGACTCTCAAGAGCACAGAGTAACCTAAAGCTAAGGGTGCAAGCACAGTCAAAGGCAGAGATGGAGCCTCTCCTCCAAAAGCCCACCACTAGGTATACTCACAAGGATCTCCACATGCAGTTTGAGATGACTACATCACAACACGATGGAAGGGTTTTTCTGCATTGATGACTGCTGCTAACCTTAAAGATGAAGCATTGCCGACCCCTGTAACTAAGCTAACATGATCCTCCATCTTCCAAGGAAAAGCTAGGTCTCAAGAAAGTCCTAAATGATTTTGCAATCAATGCCTTATGTATTTTTAACATGAAAGTGTAACAGTCATTTGCTAAAAATGCATGGTAGTCTACCTCTCTTTATCAAATAAAACACCTAAGGAAACATGAAAACAGAACAGGCAAAATGTAATTAAAACTGTTTTGAAAGAGAGTTTTGGGACATTAGGTATACCCACCAAATAACCAAAACACATCAAACCTAGAATTTTGAATGTTATAACAAGTGGAACAGGTCCACACCACAACTTTCATAATACTGTGCAACACACATCTTTCTATAGTTTCTCCATTACTGTACTGTCAGGCTGTGCCAGTTACCAAAGAGAAAGTCTTTTATGTTGCCTTAAATTCATGTATGTTAAATGCTACATTAGAAACCAAGAGTTACATCCATGGAGATTTATTCAGCTCAAGTACCTGAACTTTTGGAAATGCAGTATTCACAAAACCCAAAGTCTTTCCTTTTGTCCATTTAATCTCTCCATTGGGTAAGGAGAAGGGAAGATTCTATAGAAGGACCATATCTGACCACATAAGCAAGCATTGTACCAGAATGCTTGTAGAAGACAGGAAAATCTCATTTCACTATTACTGACAGCCTTCAAGAGCTGTTGAGGCATTCATAGTTGTTATGACATACTCAGAAGAAAAAAGAAAAAGACAGTGCTGCATTAATCAATAAGGGAGAAGATCAACATCCTCTCCATAAAATGAGAAAGCATATCTTCCTTTGTAACGTGCTCTGAGATCTGCTGATGAAAGATAGCTATAGATGATGAGTGTGGAGAGAATAACAAGTGAAACTATTTTACTGTTGTTATCCAAGATCTTTTCAGCTTGGCACACCTGCTTAATATTTTTAACCTTAAAAATCATGTAACATGTTTATATTTCTTACCTAAGATGTATTTTTATGTATGTACCTTTTCAACAATATTTGAAGAAATAAAAATACCTCTGGCTTTAAATGAGAACATTCTTTCAATATATTTATTAAAAAGTTAAAATATTTAAAAATTAACCAATACCCTTATTATTAAGAGTGAATTAAGAGCTCACAATGAACACACTGACAACAAATAGCAACATACAGTTTTGCTTATTCCAAGGTTGTAATACTATTAAGTTATAAACATTTTTTGTACATGCATATAGAATTCTGTCTTAACCAGAACAATGACTAAAACATCTGAAAACTCGAAAAGCATCAAGACACAACATTCTCTTCTTTGATTATTGTCAACATTTAAGAAGTATTCAGAAAGCAGCAGTTCAGTAGCAAATATTAGCTAAGCCAAGATAACTAAAAGCTGTTTCTCTGAACATTAGAAAGGGGTATTTCCTGTGACCCCTTAGGGGATTCTGCTTCACCCACATCACCTTGATAGAGAACTTGGCTTTCCCACTGTATCCAGCATGACTTTAAAAGGAACAAAATAAAGAAATGTTTCAGTTATATTAAAAAAGTATGCTTCCTTTACCAGCAAGGAAGCGTACAACAAGCACTATGCCCACAAAGCAGCAACTACATGAGAGGAAATGATGGGAGATCTAATTAACATAAATTTTGAAAGTTTCCGAGAACACACACACAAAAAAAAAAAAAAAAAAAAAAAGAGGGAAAAAATGTTATAGAGCCTATTAAAAATATACACAATCAAAATCACATAGATTGATATTAGGCTAGTATTAGGGGAGAATAAGTCTGGGCTCTATTTACAATTCAGGCACAAACTTCAAAGGAAGGTAGACGATGTAGTACAGTTAATATTCTCGCTTTGATATCTGAAAAAGTAAACGAAGGACATTGCCTAGCTTCTGTTTTACTCATTAATTCACTCTTCAGAAATATATTGGTGCAAAGTAAGAATAAATCAGTGTAAGAGTGCCTATTACAGCCCTGAGCAGCAGCACTTGAGTTCAAGAGATGAGAACTGGACTGTATAACACTACAAAGAGGGGAAAAGAATCACTGAAGGTTAAACATTAAAAAAATAGAAAAAAATTAAAGTCACAATAATCAACATATTTACGCATGCTCATTTAACTTTGAACAGCTGTGGCAATGTAGTTCGAACCAACAGCAACAAATTCTTGCCTCTGTGTATACCATTTTACACTGTCTCTTGTTTTTTTATTGTTGTTTCTTCAAGTTAGTAAGATGTCAGAACCAGGAACAGCTACTGCAAGCCACCCAGCAACAGATGCAGAGGAGGGGGGTGTGGAATCTGTTATAATAGTCATCATCTTTTGACCAACTCTTTTTGACCAATCTTTTGATTCCCTTGAATCTACTGCAGGAGACAGTAAGAGTGAAATGGAGTACAATAAACACACAGTATAATGAAACAGAACTTTAAATCCATTTAAAATATGTCATAAGACATACCACAGAATCCCAGGAGAAGGAATTTACAGTATAAAGTGCTATAAATGTTATGTAGACACTTTTCACAGTGCAGTTTGAAAACCTTCAAGCTGGGCCATTTGCTCTGCTCTGTGAGCACTCGTAGTTCATGCCACTATTTTACATGCCGAGCCTTTCAAGGACCTCCTCTTGGCAGCTAGTATAGAATTGCCAGTGCAATGTAAACTCACACCTTAACCTGGTATGCAGTATATTTATTTGCAGACAAATCCTAAAAGCAAGATAATTTACTGTGTTTTTCAAATAGTTACCCACATTGTCAGGGTGTATTCAAAAGGGAATTAGTGCCATCTGAATTCACACACTCTAACTCCTGACCACTCCTCTCCTGATCCACATAGGTACGGTGTTACTTGTTCTTCATTCAGCGGCAATTCTTGATTTATGCCCCAGAAGTCAGAGGAGATCACGATCTAATGGTTCTTCCTAGCCTTAAACTACATTATGTTACACATTTGCAGCAAAAACAATGAGCCCCTGGAATTCCACTATGTACTTAATAAATACGTAAAGTCAAAAGATAATTCAGTCATAATATATAGGGCATTTTCTGCAAAAGATAGAATTCTATTTTAATTCATTCCATATAAATGTATTCATAAAAGGCAATATGCAACACCAACTCATATTAAAAGCACCAGTTCAATCACACATTCCCCTACAGAGCTGCAAAGAAATGAAAGACCAATTAAACAAGTTAAATTGTACAATCCAGATAGATCCAAAATAGTGTTTTGGTCACTAAACTTAAATACCATAGAAATACTTTTCACTGATGAAGTGACAGTATACAAGACTAAAGCATTTTCCCACATTTGCCTGAAGAACTCAAAAACCTAAATATATTTTTCATAGCTGTAGCAATGCAGTTTAACAATGTAAATACATGTTGTATTTCATTAAAATAGGTATAATAGCTTAAGTTCAATAGTATTTCTTACATATAAATATATATATTATGTCTTCTATAATGACAGTGACAACCCACATAATCATATATAACAGATCTACCAGACTATTTCGAAACATCAATTATTTGCTTTGTACATTCAGCCTGCTTGAGAAGTGGATTGAGCATCAATGATAATATTTTTTTAAGTTCACTGTGTGGGGTTTGTTTGTTCATTTGTTTTTTGTTTGCTTTGCTTTTTAAGTTATAATCACTATTGCTTCTGGAGGATGTCAGAAAGAAAAGAGCAGAAACACATTAGCCTCAAACTCTGCCCCAATGTGGTTTTGCCAGTATTGACAGGCCGGATAACACCAACTAAGTGAGTAAACAAATCTATTTTAATTTCATGCTCAATTAAAAACACATGGGTTGCCCTGACTGAAAAAAAGTTAACTTTAAAAAGTTTCCTGATTTTGAAGAATTTTTAAGGGCAAACTGTGTAATCTGAAAGAAATAACACAATACCTACTTACAGCTGATATGCATAGAAGAACTTGAAAAATTAACTTGACATCTGTTACAGAAGCAACTCTACCTGCCAGAGTGAAAAATGCATGCATCATCAGGTGCCCAAAAAATAAAAAAAGCTCTTCAGACATCATGTAATACGTTTAGTTGCAACATACTGTAACTAGTTTTTATTAAATAAACTGAAAACATTTAGTTTGTTGATGGCTCTCTTTCATTCCATTTCTCCCTTTCCTACACATAATAAATGCGACACATACTTCTATACGTTCCACATCCCCTACACACCTGTTTTTCCTTTCCCTTCTCTCTGGCTCCGTTCTCAACAATTTCGTACTCTTCTGCTTCGCAGGGTTTTCCACCCTGTGTTTTCTATTGCCTTTCTTTTCTCCGTTCTCTTCGGAGCCTCTCTCTCCCTCAATTTCTTAGGTCTGTCTCCTTTCTAAATTATCCCTGCAATCTCTTCCTTACACAACTAGGAAGGGAGAGATTCTCTTACAAAACTTCTGTTTTCACAACTAGGACAGTTTTACTACATTCTTAAGAACTAATGCTAATGTGAATAAGTAAGAATATAGGCCCTAATAATGCTGTGCTGGAAAGCAAATTTGTAGGTTCTAACTACGAAGGGGAAGGAAAGGGAAAGTCACTGGAATTCTAAGAAAAAGAACAGAGAAACACCAAAAAAAAAAAAAAAGACCTTATTTTCATTGCCCTGTCCCTACAAACCTCTGGCACTTGTGGAAAGATGTGTGCTGGAAGTGTGGAGACTTGCATACCGTCACCCTGCCCGCCACAGCCTACCAGTATTTTTTTATTCTTTTCCACAGTAAAGTACAGCAGTGCCTGCTCCTGCTTTGTAGTTAGAGAGCAAAACTGACCCAATAATTGACAGCTGTACTGGTATCCACAACGTTACACCAAAATCAGCATCCATATAAGAGTGTCTGTAAGCTGAGCATCACTGCAGCAGTTAGCATGCAGTTCATGGTTTCAAGCTTTCCTTTCCAACTATGCCATGTAGAAACAGTCTTTTACTCCCATTAGTTTAAATTGTGAAGGTGCTGACCTAGCACAAGGCTACAATTGCATTCTGCTCATCAGAATCAGGTGGGTTTCCAACCATGCAATGAAACATCAAAGTTAAATTTCTCACAATTGTGTAACTTCAGCTTGCTGGTTTCATCAATATCCCTCCTATATTACCGTCTCACAATCCCACTTCTACAACTCCTCTCTAAAAATGAGGCACATCTTCCTCGTGAAATCTTGGTTAGGCATCCTGACAGCAGTGAGACCAGGATTATAATCCCGTTTCTCCCTTACAGTGTTTAACTTTCAGTAATTTCTCCATGTTTCAAATACTGTGCCTCTGACGTAGCACATCATTATATCAGCCAAATTAATTTAAAATATTCTAATGTAAGGTAATGGCTTTAAACTCCAACAGGGGAGATGTTCAGACTGGACATTAGGGAAAAATTTTTCACAGAGTGGTCAGACAGTGGAATAGGCTGCCCAGGGAGGTGGTGGAGTCACCATCCCTGGATGTGTTTAAGGGTCATTTAGATGAGATGTTGGGGGATATGATGTAGGGGAGAACTTTGTAGAGTAGGGCTGATGGTTGGACTTGATGACCCCAAGGGTCTTTTCCAACCTGAATGATTCTGTGATTCTGCAATTACAGTCAAAAATATGTGGAACTGTTGTTGGTAATGCTCGGAAATTCATGCATCTCTGCCGAAAACAGCCTTCATCAACAGCTGAGTTTCCCCCAGCTCAAAGCTCCCTTCCCTCTCAAGCATCAAAAACCTGAGGCTGCTACCACACACACAACCCACTGCACCAACACTTCTGTGAAGCCTTTGGAGTCATCAGCTACTGACATGAAACCAAAGGAATAGTAAAATGGAAATGCAGACCACCATACATTGCCCACTTTACTTCTCTGATGCAGGGATAAATTTCACTCTTACAACAAGTAACAGTCTGTGGCATAAAAAAGCCACTGTAAAACTAGCCAGAATTTGAAGCTTCAAGTTGTAGCAGCATTAGCTGCTGTTCAAAATGCCCTCCTCCCAACAGAAAGCCATACTCCACCAAACAGCCACGACGACTATTAGAGTGAGGAGGGTGGTAAAAAGTATGTTAATGGTGAAAAAGGAAAGCCTAAAAGTAGCGTGTTGAGTTCTAGTAGTGTCATATAATGAGACTGCAAATGAAAAAAGAGGATCTACATTTAAGAGGTTTCTCTTTATTTCCCTGCTGGCCTGAGTCTAACATGCTAGCTCTGTGGAAACGTTCACAGCTACCTTTTATGTACATCAACTCTAATATTCACAATTCTACTGACATGTAAGTGTAAAGTGGGGGTTTTAAAACTATTTATTTTTGTCTTGCTTTGAACTGACAGTTCTTGAAATTGGCACTTATGTGACCATATGCATGTACACACAGATTCAAATGATAATAGCAGCTACATGACTAATTGCAGAAGCGTGCTACTTAGTCTTCTGCATTTTATCCCCTGATAAGACAAAATCAGCATGCTGTTAGCTAAACGAGCAGTAACTAAATAAAAAGAACAAAGAACTCCTTTGCAACGTTTAAAAAAAAAAAAAAAAAAAAAACAAAAACCAAACACGGTGCATTTTAAACGGCATAAGATTTCATCTGAAAATTAGATTCTCAGGTGTCGATACTACAGAGCCTGCTGAGATTCCTGAAACACAGAAAGAAGATACAAATTTATTTTAGTCATTCCTGAAATCTCAGTTATAACATACCAACTTCTAATTAGAAGTCTGACATGGTAATTAATTTAAGCACGGAATAACCCATAACCTTTTCACTGTTCAGTGATTACTAGCAAGATTGTTTTTACTGTGACTACAAACTCCAGAATTCTCTGAAAACATGAACTTTAATACCCTGGAAATGACCAGCATGTGTCATCTCATTACTTAGCACATTTCAGGCAAGAACAAAATTTATTGTTAAAAGGATAAATAAGGAAAGAGGAGAGCAATGGAGACTTATGTTACATAAGTCTCAAATGAACCAATACCCCCATGAGTATCAGCATGCCAGGGATCCAAAGCATTTCTAATCAGGCCCATTTCTCTGAGTCTTTCTTAATTTGGTCTCCAAACAAAGAGAAAGGTATAGGTTTCTACAGCGCTTGGAATGAATAGAATCCGATTGAAGTGAAAGTCAACAATAGTTAAATGAATTAGGAAAAAGTTTAGGGGGAAAAAAAAAAAATCTTTGGACACAGCATAATAACCTCTAATACCCTACAACAGGAAAGCATGTTTGTGCTTGCTGTTCCTATCTACAAACTTCTGTAGAGGCATCACTTCTTCTTCCTTCTTTGTTTATAAACTCCCCACGGAGTCTCAACGTTAAGAGTAACACTTCTTTGCCTGCCAGTATTATCTGAGACAAAACTCAGTTAAAAATCTGTAGTTCTTATCCTTCAACTACTAATCTCCCTCCGCAGGGATTTTTTTAATACATTTTTCTCATTTTGGTAGTTCCGTAATTTGTTTTCTACTCAGTATCAGTGTGTATTTTCTCTTTGCTGAAGTTTTTAATTGAAAAAAGCATCTTCATTAGGGAGGGCTCCAGTACTCTCTGTTATTAGAAAAGAATGCTGGTATCGTACAATGAAGATTTCTGCTATGAAAGTAGTTAAGTATATGCCTTTAAGCTATGTGAATTTGAGAACCAAATTAAAATCCTTTCTGGAACAGCTATCTCTTACTTGATATAGGTCATCATTTTATTATTTGAAAAATAACACAATCAGAAGCAGTCACTGGTACAACTGTATTCATTTGGAACAAAACTAGACAGAAAGCAACAGGAGTTTACATTACTGGCACCCTTAGAAATATTTGTCAATGCTACAAAAAGGGATTTAGAAAGACTTCCCAACAGATGTATTTCAAACACAGGGTATTCAGAAGCCTTAAAAAAAAAAAAAAAAAAACCAACAAAACTTTTGCTTTTACCTTTTATGCTTAAATATACTCTGGGATATCTTCTCTCAATAAACTGTTTCTCTTGTATAAAAACATTGCACTAACATACTGAAAAAGTGTTAAAGCTCATATTTTACAAGTTCATATAATGCAGAGAGGTTGTGGAACCTCCCTCCATCCTTAAAAATACTGAAAACTGGACAAGGCCCTGAGCAACATGATGTAGCTTTGTAGTTAGCTCTCTCTGCACTGAGCAGGGTGTTGGGCTGGACGATATACAGAAGCTCCTTCCTATTTTAATTGTGCTGTGACTCCAATCCCTTCCAAAACCAACTGAAAAGAAACTGCAGCACATGAATGCAAAGCATTACAATCTATCTGCTAACAAAATCTGCTGCTTTTACCTACATGGGATATCAAGCAGCAAGCATTTGTCCAACTCCACATCCACATTTCATAGTCTCTTAAAAGCTGTTTTAATAGCAACATTAATTATTTGAGGTGGAGAAAATCAGTAAGTGGGGACCAAAGATGTGTTACTGATCCTCCTCTTGGTTTCTAGTCCTGCTTCTTGAAGGCAGTCTGTCAAGAAATACCCAGGAAAAAGCGGACAGCAAGAACCTCATAGTCAAGACTGATTTAGCAGGTAGTGTCATTTCCTGGCTCCATCTTCTACCTCCATCTGGTGAGGCTGCCTTTCAGGATTACAGAAAGACAGTCAAACCAAGCACTAACACAACAAAGAGTGAAAGCCACACTTGCCAAAAGTCAATCATGAGTAAAACTCTCTCTTTTTAGGTCTAAATGCTAATTCCTTTGGCATCAGATTCTACCTGACACTGTTCAAAAGCAGGTGATGTGAAATAGCCATCTACTCAATGCAGTGCTCATCAGAATGACAACATTTCTCATTTACAATTTTTGCCTATTAACTTTTGGTAACATACTATTAATATAGAACCAATTGGGCATAAACATCAAAGCTGTACTAGATCAAACAAAAATGCATACATATACACGATTTTTTTTTTTTTTTAAATTCTTAAGCACCTTTAATAAGTCATTTATAGAACAGGCTGCTATACAGCTATGGCTAGGAACTGCTGTACACCACTTCTTCCAAACAGCATCCAGCCCTTTATGCAGAATGCAGAGAAAAACAATTTCACTCACACTTACTATGTAACAGACAGACACTAGAAACAAAAGTTTAAGTTCATAACTTAACTTGTAAAAAATAAAAATTAAAAAAATAAAATCAGACATTCTTCACCAGTGATGCTTTTATTTTTTGCATTTAGTCAGCAAAACAAAACCAATTCTTCCTATTTTTGACTTCATAAGCAAATATTTATTTCCCAACATCACGGGATTTTGCAACAGGAAATATTTTAATACAGGAAAATATTTTAATACATAAACTATGTTCATGAAGATATTTTTCAGTTTGCTAACTTTAATGATGAAACTACTTAAGGTTATCACTGAGGTTTTTTTAGGAACAAGCAAAGTTTACTTCTTAGACGTAAGTTCTTAACTGTGTCCTTTTAAATGTCTGTGCTACCTAAGTACGTAAAATACAAGGGAGTTACACAGGTTTTAGCATATCAGGTCAAACCATCACATTTTCAAGTGTTGCACGCTGCCTCTGGCAGAAACCATTAACTAGAATTTCAGAAAATAAAATACCCATAATGCATCTAACTAGTTTTGTAGAGTTTTTCTGCGCACTTTAGAAAAACAATCTTGCCATCAACAAGTCTAAACTACTGCAGGTAATACAGTTAGGCATTATTAAAAGTTCTTAGTCTTTAACAAGAGCACTCTTAATCAATAAAAATGTCAAAGCCAAACAAGTTTTGCTTCTTTCTTCTACTTGATCATACCAACTTGGAAATTCCCTCTGCTACAAATTACCACTTCCAATCCTTCTATGCAGTCAAGTCCCTCTTCCTTTACAGGGAGGGTCAAGGTGAAACGTTTGCGATGTAGAGCTGAAGCCTTGCAGTTCCCTATTTACCAAGCCCTCCAGACAAGAAAACTGGTGCATATGAATCAAATACAAGCAACACTAATGCATTAATGACTGACATGTGGCAGACACACAGACACACTGATGCAGCTTGACATTAATGGAGAGATTTGCCTGTGGTCATGCACATAGAGAGGGGGGAAAATAGACCCACCTGCCTCATGTTTTAACCTGAGTATGAAATCAAATGTCAGACAAGATTAATTAGATGCCTAGAGTTCTATTCTTTTCTGTTGATAGAAAAAGCAGATTTCCATAATGTGAGGAAGCATTTATGTGGATAGCAAATCAGGTTGACGTTGAGGGAAGGTTTACTTTATTGTGAATGCTAGCTATGTGGTGCTTGTCAGTGCAATTACTTTCTACTC
The DNA here is from genome assembly GCF_047716275.1 of Strix uralensis. NCBI lineage: Eukaryota > Metazoa > Chordata > Aves > Strigiformes > Strigidae > Strix > Strix uralensis. The sequence continues at coordinate 119,304,699 of NC_133972.1, forward strand.
AAGTGGTTTGCTTTTTAACATTTTATTATCTTAACAATAAAAACCCTGGAAGCAATAATTATTTATTATGCTAATTCTTTAGCTTTTTTATTATGAATTTCTGCCAGACCATTAAAACTTGCTGTTTTCCAGAAATAAACCAGATTTATTAATATTCCACCAATTAAGGAAAAAAAAAAAAAAAGAGAAGGCAAAAACAATCTCTGTACTGGTAATTAGTACTAACCAGTCAATTTGTACACTTATCAGCTTCCCCAAGTTCTGTTTTCATTTATTCAATACCCAACATTTCAATCAGAATGATGTTAGAGAACAGCTTCAAAACACTAAGTCCACTGCAGCATTTTTTATAAATAATGATTTAAGCAGTCTGAGAGGCAGCAGGGCTTTAGACCACTCTGAAAATACACTATACTCAAGGACTGCATTTTAATTATGGAAACCTTTTAGAACATCCCTGTTTTATTAACAGTAAGTGAAAGACTATAAACAAGGCTTCAGTATGCACCACTTCTTCTCAATCCTGCCTAAAGCCCTCAAGGGGAAACAGCTTCAACGTGCTTTCATTCCTCCCCCCAAGCATTCTCATCTCTGAATGCCTCTTCTCACCAGCTTTAAAATCATTTAACATTACAACCATATAGTTATGCTTTTTTTCTTCCCTTTTTTTTTTAAAAAATATACAAGTGTTCCCTCCTTTAGGAATAAACACTAAGGCCACAGCTCTCAAGCTCCCACAGCATAAATGCAATATAGGAGACCATAAGCAAGTCTAAGCAGAAAAGCACTGCAACTAAATGTACCTTGAAAAGCTCTTAGTTTGCAATACTTTTATAAAGCTTCATGTCCATGCACAAACTGTCCCTGCATTTCACGCAGTGACAGTGGTAGTAATCCCTGGAAAACTTCTAGAACAAATTCCCGAGCTCAAAGCACAGTTCTCTCTGAGCCAATACAGCACTAGCTTCCTCTATGGCAAAGATGCAATGCTTCGAGGTTTGTCAGAGGAGCCCTTCCAGATTCAGCGAATAATACCAACTCCCATGCTGTCATGCACAAGAGCAGAGCCAGGTTTCTCCATCTCTCTCTCTGCTTCTGAAACAGCTTTCTCCCGTGCCTCCCACTGGGAGATTCTGCCCATGGCAACAGAAAATTCCTTATTAATATGTAATATATACCACAATTAGCACTGTAAAGCAGGTAGTTATCTCACAACTGTCCTCCCATCCCCTCCCACATAATCACAAAACTTTATTTACAGGGGGGAAAAAAAAAAGGAAAAAAAAAAAACCCACACAACTTACTCAAAGTCCCAATTACTCATTCCTGGCCTGAACCACTGGTATGCCATCACCCACTGGATGGGCACAACATCAAGGACGGGCTCTTTAAGCACCTGGAAGTCTCCCTCTTCCCATATACCTACAATCCAAACCAGACAACTGTGCTGTTCCCACCACTGAAGGAACAGATGTAGAAATGAGGCAGGTATCAAAAGAGGGAAGGAAGGCACATAAGTAAACTCTTGCTACAGAGCAGCAGTAGGAAGAAGTAAGCTTTGCTGGAGCGGATGCTCTGTAAAAAGACAGAACAGGTTGTGGATGGAGCAACTTTTGCCCAAAAGTGATGTCAAAACTTAAGTCCAAGCTCTGCGGTACCAAGGTGGGACCATCCTAACCAAGTCTAATGACATGGACCAGTTGTCGACTAAGGTGTAATCCAGATGGGCACATGGTTACTGAGTTCAGGACAAATTCTGTTAAAACTATGACTCCTTGTTATCAAAGTGCCCTACCTCTCATGTACCCTCCCAACATCATCAGCCACTTGTGCTGAGGGTTCAAAGAGCATATTTACTCAAACTCATATTCTGAAATCTTATTTCTATCCCAGTTCATTAAGTAGATGAAGTCATCACATGGAACACAGATGTAGAAATATACAGAGACCCTCATAAACACCAAAGTCCCCAGCTACTCCATATCTGTAGCTCTAGTGGCCTCCTGCTATTTATTGGAACCAGCTTCCCTCCCAGTCTCAAAAAGTTGAGAAACAACAGCAAAAACTTCAGTGGAGGTATTTTTTCGCACCTAGTTATCAGATTATTATCAGATCAGGCACCACGTCTGAAATGCTTTGAAGAACACCAATGAAAATATAAAAATTCAAAACACCACCATTCGAAGACACAAGATACATATTCCATTCTCCGTATCCAGGAATAGTATAACAATACATTCAAGCATAGAAGTTCTCGAAAGTCAGTTAACAGGCCACTTAGTTATTTGTTTAAATGAATAGCTGCAGCTGAAAAGGAAGTTGCTACACACAGTGCTACCACCTCTGAAAGATACAAAAGCATGACTCAATGTTCTGCTTCGGGTTGTACTACCTCCAGTAAAAGACTTGTACTTAATAGCGATGTGAAATAACGCTGACCTTTCTAATTTGCTCTTCCCATTTTCTATGGGAACCTGTCTTCTTGTACAAAAAGAACACAAAAAACCAACTGTAGGAACGCTACCGATGTTCAGTTACCACCTCTCATCCTAAGGGGAAAAAACAAAACCAAACAAACCCCGCAAAATAAATAAAAATCAATCAAGGTCAGGCTAAGAAAATTACCAAGACGATTTAACAAAAATCAGAGTAGAAGGACACACTTCATAAAGTACTTTTTAAGCACAGGGTCTAGACATGGAGGGAAAAACAGCAAGCGGGCAGGGATGTGGATACAGAGAGACTTGGCAGCCTAGTCTGTCCTTTCCTGCTAATACACACCTAAATCAATCAGAAACAGCATCTGCCTGGCCAACCTACAAACCAGTGTCAACACAAGGGAACAGCAAGATAACCAGTTTCCTGGATAACACCCACCAGTGCCTTACCTGACAAAATGCAAGGCTGGGGGTGCATGTGTGTGAAATCCATTTTTACAAGGGACTAGAGCTCTCCAAATGGGCATGCAGTAATTCACTTGCCTTTTTAAATACATACACAGCATATCACTTTAGTCCCTCTCAGGACATCAGGTTAGGCCTGTAAGGTTTATAACATTAGTTCAGCCTTTCTAACAAAGTATGTGCCTCAATGACCTGCATTATTCTCTTCTACAGAAGAATTGGCCCGTTTTGGTACAATCATTACATTCCTAGCCACGCCTCTGACAAAGTATGTAAAAACCTCTGAAGTTCTGTTGTTCCTGATCCCAAAATTATTTCATCCGCAAATCTAAGCCAGTGCGAGTTGCATTTGTTACCAAAACATAGATAAGGTAAATTGTGAGTTTCAGCATGATTGCCCCCCTTCAGCAGAAATTTAGAATGCAGTGCTCTTAAGATTTGGTCTCAAGATATACTGCATTTGAATAAGTCAAATGTGAGAACTTTTTTGTAAAACGTACAAAACCTCTCTCAAAAACTATTCACCTACCAAAATAATAAGCATGACAATCAATTTGGGAGCTACACAGAAACGCCTAACAAATACAGCCTTCTACAGACACACCTGAAGACAATCAGCTCTTGGCAATGACTTTTGGCTGTTCTACTAGCAGTAACATAATGAATATACAGTGTGTAGGTTGAGAGAACCAATGCACATGGAACAGAACAATGCAGAAGCCTCTGAATTTTCTCTCTCAGGACAGAAACCTGATTTTTTAGTAATATACTCTACAAGTTATATTACTAAACATAATGCAGAAACAGGAAAAAGCTCTTTACAAATATAAGATGATGTGACACAAGCTATATATCCTATTATTTTCATTTATTGTCCATGCATTTCAAGTGGCATTAGTTTACAGCAGTAAAAAAGCAAAGCCATTAAGTACATACAGGTGCCTGATAGCTTCAGGTGTAAAATAAGAATAGTTTCTCACAACAGCTTAAAGTGCTGTTGTGTAGAGAGTCAAGCGTATAGATTAAAACTTGATACCGTTGCAATTCTATCTCATGTATACACAGGAAGATGTATGGAGTAGCTGTGAATATTTTCTCTTAAAGAAAATTAATTACCATGGGTGCAATATTCTGGTATCAAAAGCGCAATAGTTCACAGCCATCTTCCACATCAACATAAAAATTTATGGCAAGTGATGTCAAAATCCGTTAAGTCCCACTTACTTTGTTTATTACTGATCTGCCACTGGAGGCAATCAGCTCCATCTCCAACTGGGCTGCATTAGCAGGCTAACTCCAATGCAAAGTCAGAGTGGGGAGCATTAACCACCTCTGAAAATAGTCTCAGTTGACCCAGCTAGATTTGCACAGAAACAGATGAGGAGTGCTCATGAAATCTAGCAGCACAGCTGAGTGATAAGGGCAGTATCCCCCATCTCTAGGTGGGTAGTAAACACCTTTGAAAATAAAAATTTAACTCAAGTGATTTGTTAGAGTTCATCTACCTGAACTCTTACAGGAATAGACCTCTACAAAACTCATTATCCTCTTATATAACAGCAGCCATTTTAAAGCTTTTGCACGATTTCAGCAACTCCCAGATAGCTGGACCTCCGCACAGTGTGCGTACAGAAGATCAGAGTAACCCTCTTATATTCCCAATGCTGACCTCACTTCAGCCAAACACAAAATCCTACTGCTTTCAGATACCTGAGCGCCTGCTTGGAAATCTTCAACTATTCTCAAAGTCACCCCGCTTTTCAAACTTACGATTCTGTCGATACTGCAGAAGGCCGCAAAAGAAATCAGTTGCAGTCTCAGAGCTATGCAGCTCTGAAGATGCCAGTAAAACTTGCTCCTGTCATTAAATAGCGTAGAACCCAACCAGTATTCAGCTTCCCAAAGCTCTGTGATCTAATTCTACACAAAAGGCTTAATAAGGTTTAGACTCATAATACAATTAGCAATTTAGCTCACAAATTAGACTATCTATTAACACTCCAGCAGAGACATCAGCCATATGAGGATTAAGAAGGAATCTTCTGCTCTCAATATGCAGTGAGAACTTGAATTCTTTAATAGACCATTTCAGCTTCTGCACAGGAGAATATGTATGGCATTGTACAGAATGATGAGAGCATGGCCAGCATCCTGCTCATATACTGAACTTTCATCAATAGGAACCACATTGATAATTATCACAGGAAGTACAGAGTGGGAACTTTCAAGCTCATCTTAAAGCACCATTTTGACTGGTAAAATATGTACTGATAGCACAGAATACACAGCACGTGCATTTACATGCATTGGAAGTGCACATAAAAAACAAGGGCAAAAATTAAAATGTCAGCATGGGCAAAACACAGGCTAACTAACCCAAGGTATGGATATTATACAACATTTAACTACAGGATTCAAAGAAGCAACCATTTTCTAAATCTTTGCATACATTTATTCTATATCTATTAAGAAAGGAAGCAGATGTGTTTAATACAAGATTTGACATCATCTTCTCCCCATAAACAGTGCTCAAAAGATTTAGAAAAGAGCCGATACCTCTAGCATACATAATGGCACTCTGTCCACACAGAAAAAATACTCCAGATGAATTTTCAAAGACAGGCTGATTATGCAAAAATCACTCTACTTATTACCAAGGAACTAAAATTTCAATTACTGTGTCCAAAAAGCACTGTTCCAATTTCCAGAAAACTATACTTGTAACTGCATTTCTACAAAATGCTGATACTGGTGTGTTCATACTGACTTGTGTTAACACCTGATTTACTTGCAATTATTGTGTCAATAGGAGCTTTTTGTAATTACTTTCATAGCATGCCCAGAACTGACTGTATTCATCTTTAGGTTTTGAGCTTGCGTTTGTATACATAGTGCCAGTATTACTAATTCTTTTTAGCCTGAAAAACAAACAAACAAAAGTCCTCATCAGTTTACTTCACACTCTAGTAAAAACTGTTCACACCCAAATAATATTATGAATAATGTCCATCTGGTCTGAAATCTAGATCTGGCCATAGCATCTCATTCTCCACTAGCACTGCCTGCTGTTGCTATTGAGTGTTCAGTGTGACTGCACTCAGTGCAAAGTAAGATTTAAACTTCACTCACTCACAGTACTTGTTCGTAAGTACATGCTTTGCTGGCATGTATGTCAGCACATGCATGGAACCATTTTGATCTTATTTGTTTCAGAAAAGAAAAAAAAAAAAAAGGCAACACACCTAACTTGTTATGAATAATACTCAGGCAGCCAGGAACTGCATCCCCAAGCTTCTGTCACAGCTCTCCCAGAGGCTCTGGGGCTTTCTTTAAATGTGCACACAGATGTCCATACTGTAAGGGCAACAGAGTGGTCCACAGCACCACAGGATATCCTAACCAGAGCTACCATCCTCCAGTCTCAGCTCTCTTCTCAGCTCAGTCACAGCTGCCCAAAGGATGTAAGCAGCAGAGGAAGGCACAATTGATTTGTAGAACATGATGACGAGGAGCATGAGGAGCAGACATGAGCAAAGAAAAGGAGGTGGAGAGAGCACAGGAGGTGGCAGGTAAGCAATATATTCTTCAAGATGGCCTGATGGTTAACAGCTTTGTTAAATATGTATGTTATTTGCTGTGGAATAGATAGTACTAAAGTGCAATTTTATACAGAGCTGAAAGCAGGTAAGAACCCTCCCTCTTCCTCTGCACAAAATTCCAGGGTACACAGCTCTGGCAGATTACTGTAATTGGCCAATTCTTCCTTTTATTGCTAGACCACTGTGTAGAGTCAAAGCACTGAAATCATGTGAATGGGGCTGCTGGTGAATGTCACGTACTTGCTCAATGCCAGTTTCAAGCATACAGATCTGATTTTTTTGCAGTTCTGCTCCCAAAGGTCCAGAAATACACATCATCTAATTCTGGCATACAAGCCAGAATTAATTTTTCACTGCTGCAAATCTAGCACGGCACTCTGCAGTTTGTGAAGACTTTAACAGAGCGTGTTCTGAAAAAGTGCGATTTCTCACTCACAGTGAGTGAGTGGTTCCTTAACTGTGGTTTGCAAAACTTCTGTGATCCACCCACTACGAGCGCTGATTTGAAGCAAACAAGCCTGGCAGATACTACACTGAGGCAGATTTACTGTGGACCAATTCAGGACACTGTGAGTCTATATTCATTTTGAAATTGAGATCTTCAAAAATACGGACAGTTTTCATTACAAAGTCTTTGAGTTTGGGCTACACATCAGAAACTGATGCATGCAGAACTGACAGGCAAGCAATAACTTTCAAAATACAAGCTTCCATGTTGCAGCCTAAACTGCAACCCATCGCATGTAACCAAAACCTCCGAAGTAGTTCCTGACTGATGCCAGAATGAGTCCACAGCTGTCTTCTATTTCCATTCATCACTAAGTCATAACAGGTATCTTCCAAAACAAAAATTTAGACTTCCAAAGACTGTACCTGTTTCTCTGAAGAAATCAGAGAAAGAATTTCAAAAGCAGAAGACAGTGCATGCACAATTTATGTTCCCTAATTCCCCTTGAAGCAGCCTTTGCAATACAGCTAGACCAAGCCCAGTCTTTATCTGAACTTAGTCTGAACATGTGCAATACCTAAGGCTTCACCCCTACTCCCAACTCAAAATTACTATCAGCACTTCAAGACTCCAAGCCCACTACATGACAAAAGAAGGTACAGATGAATAAGGCTGAAGCATACATTCAGCAATGGATCTGTCAGTGAATCAACCCACAAGCACAGCAGAATGTTTGGCTATGGTTGAAAACAGAACAGAAGTAGCTGAGGAATACTATTCTTAAGCGGTTATTTCCCTGCATCGATAATTTTACACTAGATACCGGACTATACCTTGAAGAACATTTTCAAGGCTTTTTATGTTCGCACCTTTTTGTGGTCATGTAAAGTTTTTAACGTGGGTAACATTTAACTCCCCAACATTCAGGAAGCAAAGAAGTAACAGATTCTGGTGCACAAACTAACTTTCTGTCAAGGATTGTACATGTAGAGATCCAGCTCTGAAGCTTCTGTGAGACTCGTTTAAAAACCCCAATACACGTCTGCTGTTGCTCAGTGGCTGCTGCAGAAGCCAGTTTTTTATTTGTCAAGAGTGTATTTCAACTTGTCGTGGGCTCCTGGGTCCTACGCAATTTCAGTGCATATTTGCTTGTCTCAAACACTTAAATAAATAAAACAGCCAAACCCCAGTGTTTTCCAAATCCCCAGATGAAAATGCTAGGCTAATTCACTTAAATCCCTAGCCTAGATTTATGTAGGCAATTCTAACAACAATTCTTAAAGTAAAAATAAATAAAACACACCTGATGAACTTTATATAGGTCTTCAATCCGTGTGCTTTGCTGTCACTATAAACAGAAGGTAGTAATGCTGGCAATATACAGGCTTCCATTTCGCTTTTTCAACCTCTAAGGTTTTAAATAAACATTAACTTCAATTGTGGTTGGTGGGTTGGGTTTTTTTTTTGTTTGTTTCCTGTGACACTCACAGACCTAATCCCAAAAGGTTGCTTTCATATTTAGAAAGTTGCTTGCAAAAGTTTTCTCCTGAGCTAGGACTGAATCAAGATGACATCTCTCGGACACAGTAAAGAGGGCATCAACTGCACAATGCCTTAAAATTATTACTGGGACAACAATTTATCTTACATAACTGAGAAATTACTTCAGTAATAGCTGTCTCTGCAGAAGTTAAAAAGAAAAACAGCTTAAGTGATGTGTTATGTAAAGTGCTTATATTAAAGCGTTGAATGCAGTGCTTTGTAAAATAATCTTCATCTACTCTGCAGAATTCAGAAGAGGTAACATTAAAGGAAAAAAGGCTATAGCAATTCTCAGTCATTAACGTAAGAACTACCCCACCGAGTACTATGGTTCCTGGAAATGTCCACGACTGTCTCTATCTCCTAAACATGTGACAATATTTAAGCACATTGCTGAGTTTCTAGGGAAAACTGAAGTTACAAGTGTTGACAAGTGAGTGCTGTAGATTTTCTCTACATACATTGGGGGGTTCTGAACTGTTACCTTCCCCCCCCCCCCCTTTTTTTTTTTTAATGGAAATGTAGCAGATTTCTCAAGCATAGAAAAAAAAATCCTACTGGTCAAAACTAAGCAAAAACCCACAAGAACAGAAAAGCCTGGCTGTGAAGATCCTCACCCATGTCACAGTCAAGTGACAGAGCACAGACTTAAATCCAGGTTCCCTACACCTATGTAGGAGTTCTGATCACTAAGCAACTGACTGTTACAACTGGAGTTAAAATACATATCTTTTTCATGCTGTGCTCCAGTGGTATGATTTGTGTTAGGCTATGTCATCCCAACGTGGAACCAGAAGAATCTCCAGTCTCAGACAGTTCCACTGAGAGAAAAATTATTTCCTGGTTAAAATTATATGACACATGTTAAAACAGTTAAATAAAAGACATCTTATGCTATCAAAATAGTAATAACTTCCAAAAATTGTAATCATCAGAACACTGTTGATCCTTAATTATACTGGTCGATAGAAACATCACAGTAATTACAGCAAGTTCTATATAGTCCTATACAGAGATGCAAACAGTGTCAGACCTGGAAACAGATTTACTTCCTCGCAAGTTTCTACCAAGCCTGTGAGCACAGGCTGAACATGCTGTAGAGTTGTTAGGGAACACTGGACTTCTCACAGTGCTTTTATTTACTAGAAGTATGGAAGAGGAAATAGGTAATGACGACATTTTACTTTTCAAACATAACAAATATACAAATCACATAAGAAAAGACAGCAACTAAACCAAACAACTACAGAGAAAAAAGTTATGTCTGATCTGGGGCCTAACACAGTTCACTGAGATGGCAATTGACTTGCATGTTTGTTTTCAACTGTTAGCTGAACTGTTTGTTAAAACAGGAAAAAGCCGTGAACATGAAAATACCAGAAGTGAGAGCAACGGGAGTTTCTATGCAGGTAGAGGACATTGTGAATCCCTTTAGGAAATCCCAGCCTCTGCTTCAGTTATAACCTGGTAATATTCTTTCTTCAAAACTGCAGATCTGTTTTCTCCACATACCCTCAGAAACTAGGTAGACTATGGTAACCAAAACTTAAGATGTGCATGTAGATGTCCATTTTTTCATCATATATTACTGCATCAGCAATAGTAGAATTACTAAGCATCAGCTCCCAAAACAAGGAATTGTTTGACCTTAGAGGGAGACGAAAAAGAGGAGGGAAAAAAATACAATCCCCCTGCAAACACCTCTGTTGTGAGTACACCATGAAAAATGCAGAAGTCTACTAAAGAGTAATAATTCATCACCTTTTTAAGACACGGACATACAAACTAGTGCGTAGATTACAAGCATATATACAAGTATGTAGGTGCACGTCACGGATGGAAATTATTTACTCAGTCTAGTCTATATTCCCCAGAAAAACAAACATGAAAACCCCCTCTATCCATTTACCTGTAAGAACAACTCCATTATGAAAACCTCAAGACATTACTGGTCCACTATCCATCCATCTGAAAGTGCACAGAAACTCCTGTAATATCCTCCTTAATTTTATGTTAAAAATCTCATCAGCACAACTAAACAGTTCTTTCATCTAATCAGCCTACCTTTATGCACTACAGAATCAAAACAAAGGGCCACAGACTTTATATTCTATCCAGTATATTACTTTCAAAAATAAAGAGTCTAAACAATATTTGATTTTAGAGTTAAGAATAAAAGAGGCAATAGGATTCATGGTAATAAAGCACAATCTTTCTGAAAACTTCCCCAAAATAACTGTGCTATAAACCTCAAAGAAACCTAAACAACAAAAAACACCCCACCCTCCCCAAAAAACCCCAAAACATACAACCCTGCTCTAATACAGGCATGTGATGCTCTATTTCATTCTCCTAGAAGATGAAGAGCTAAAGTGATGAAAGAGGCAATTAGCTGTTTAGTTATTGCAGAGCAAAACCACATTTCTTGTGAACAAAAAAAGTGCTGTAAAAGATATTTATAATAGCTTAACATTAAAGAAGGTTGTTTGTTTTTTTTTAAAAAAAAAAAAAAAAAGGGGGGGGGGGCAGGGGGGGAAGCCAAACTACCCCTCAAAAAAACCCTACTGTAGCCAAAACTTACTGCTCTCTAAATCAGGACAGATTACACCTGAGGGGAGGGAGAGGGGGGGAAGGGGAAAAACCAACACACTCATAAGCAAAATGTTGGTTTTACACCATTCCACAGAAAAACATTAAAGATTCATTAACATCATTACACTTAATCATATGTGTAAAGATAATCAACTATTGCTATGTAAAGCTGTCAGAAGACATTCAAGCCTTAAACATATTATTAAAGACAAACATGTTCAAAACAAAGATGACAAAAATACGAAAATGTGAGTAATTATAAATCCATTTCTGTTTTCCAGATGTAATTTAGCTGCCTTTAGGACTTCAGCTTTTCCTCTACAACATCTTCTCTTCCAGTGAGGTTCATCTCTTACACTTTCAAAAAAAAAGGTGTATCCTCCTTTGCACCTTTTCCCCCAAACACCCTAATTATAACCTGTTCTCAGAGCTCCTTCCTGCTAATACTGCCGTGGTTTTGCCTGAATAAATGTTTCCTACCATTGCTCCCTATGTGGCAAAGGGTCACCGTGGAGTCAAACATTTCTGGCCGAGACACTTCTTTCCTATTCTCTGCAGCTACTGAGCATGAGTATGTGTTAGAAGCATAAATACACCTTTATTTTTACTGTTATTACTCTCAGAAATCTGGGCACAAAAATGTCTTTCCTTCATTTTTAAAGCATATGTGGGGACTTACCCTCTGTACCTCCTCGTAACATTAATGGAAGTCACATGGCTTAAAAACCAACACATTATTCCAAAATCAGTACAGAATTCCACTGACAGCAACATTATTTCTGAAAACAATTATTTTGAATGGAACAGAAAGCTTCTTAATAGGCTGTGAGAAGACATATGTGTTGTGAGAACACAACACTTACGCTTTTCTTTAAGACAAGGATCAATCAAGATGGTTAAGATACAACCTTATCAGATCTCTACAGCAATAACCCTTGCATTTAAACTACTAGGAAAGTAGTGACAATTTCTTTGTAATTTCATACTTATGACTATGTATTTTTGTTATATCAGAGCATTCATTCATCCTTCTGTTGAATACTAACACTGATACTGAAATCAGCCTTTTACAAATGATTAAAAGTTCATTTGTATTATAATCAAACTGGTGTAAACAAGCCACCAACAGATTAAAATTCTCTAGGTCACAAAAATCCATCATATGTTTTCACACCTCCCCAGCTCCAAATACACCTGCATTCTCATAAAGCCGAGTTTACAGCCCTTCCTCTTTCTATGCTTCAAAAAGGGGATTTAGAGATGCAGCTACACCTAGTGATCAGCAGCAGATCACAGCAGGCCAAACTCATGAAGACAAAAATCAGAAAGTATGTGAACATAGTGGGGTGTAAAAAATGACAGTAAAATTTAGTGCTAGACTTATTTTTTTTCCCAAAAATACATGACCATATGCTCCAAATTAGGTTTGGTTTCTTGAAATCCTTTTTAATACATTAATAACATTACACATTAAATCAGAAATACAGATCTGGAAGTTATGAGCAAAATCACATGAAATAAAGAGGATTCTCTCAATTTTTTCCTAAAGAAACTGAGCAGATAGTTCAGCTACATTCACACATCAACAAAGAACTTATTCCTGGGAAAATTTTCAGAACTGCTTCTTTACGCAAGAGTCATAAAAATGTGAGCTGAAAAGTTCATGTCATTTTCTGGGGAAGCATCTTTAAAACTTAGTGATGTAGCTACCTCAAGTAAGTGTTTGACAGTGATACTAACGAGCTTTAAACACAAGAGATATCCCTCTCAAACAGCACTTCCTTTAGCATAAAGTTGCAACATGTGAAATACAGGATCAGTTCACAGGTCCTGACCCCACAACATCACTGGACTTCGTTCTATCAAGTCTACACCTATTATCTTCCCCTGGCTGAGTCTAATGATGTGAACTGAACCAATTGTCTCAGCAGTAATGTGTAAAACTGACCTGGCCACTGTCAACTAGGCTGTTTGACACATTTGCTGACCATCTCAGTGTGCAAGTGAGCGCACATGAAAAATAAACGATCTCCACGTTTTTTCAGGTCAGACTCAAGCAAAGTTAGTGAGATATACTCGCTCTATCCTAACATGTTTTGCGATTTGCCTGATGATTTGGTCTCTCTAGCTGTCAACCTAGCAACATCTGTGAGCACTAAATATATTATTTTTTCATATATTATATGCTGCTGTATTGTTTCAGGACACTGATTTGTTTTCCTCATGGATTCTGATGACTGCTAAATCATGATACCAAATAAACATTACAGGATTTTTTTCGCCCTGTGTTATTACATCCTTGTAATATTTTGTAGGATTTTTTAATTTCTGATGAGGTTTCTTTACTAACTTTTGACACTAGAACAGGACCAGAATAGCCAAATAAATAAATTTTAAAATTCAACCCACATACCCACCACACAGTTTCTTTTTTGACAAACTGTGCCACTTCCAAAGCCCAGACTCTCATGTTTATCTCAAGCATTCTAAAGTACATCCCAGTTTACAGGCGAACACAAACTTTGTTTCATCTGTCAAAAGTTGTTTTTTTTTTTTTAAAAAAAAAAAAAAGACTTATTTAGAAGCCAATTCTTCCAACATGCTTCCATTAATTTGAGGGACTGACTATTTTAAATATGAACACTCTTAGGTGTAAAACACAAACCAAGTCATTCACCTGACAGCGAGAAGTTTGGTTTGACAATCTTCCCCCACAGCTCTCACTGTTTAGCAAGGCTAAGGCCAAGTCCACCCCATGAACTTTAACTGGAATAGTTTTGTTGAAGAGCTGACAACTGTGTCAGCCACTAATAAAGCAGCATTTTCACTAGCATATGTTACTTTCCTTAGGAAGTGCAGGACTTGATGGATGCGTGAAGAGGAAGGAAAGCAGGTGGAATAAGCAATGCAAGCAAAAGCAGAATTTGTTAAAATGAGATACAACCACACTTGGAGCTCTTTGCTGGTAAAGTGATCAGAATAGCTACTAAAGACTTCCAAACAGAGATCCTGAATACTCCGAACAATCTCTTTAAACAGTTAATTATACCAGAAACTTTTTATTTTCTATACGTTGCTCTGAACGCCAGGAGCTTCATTTCAGCTGGGATAGGACCTATGAAGACTTAACCTATATTCTTTCTTTTCATCTTCCCTCTCTGCAGTCACCAAACAACATCATCACAGCAAGTTTCAACTTCAGCATGTCAAAATTCTTCCTTACATCAGTTTTCAGAAAATGTGATTCTTGTTTTTAGAGTGCCTACACCCAAAAATGAAGTAGATGAATAAAAGGTACAACATCTATTCAGAATGCAAGTTTTTGTATTTTTAATCCATGAAATAGCTTGAGGACTACTATTCTCTATGTAAAACCCTTACTAGTCACTAGGAAAAGTAATTTTCAATTTTTGTGCGGCACTCTTCCTCCTGTTCTTCTCTTCATAATTGCCACTGAGTCCTGGTGCAAAGTTCATTATGAATGGCCTCCTACAAGCACTTTTAGTCAGTCTGTCTGTCCACCTGTATCTCTCTCACCACAATAGGACTCATCCCTTCTCAGAGAAAAACTAAAACTTGTTTTAAAACCAGTACCATAAAAAGCATGTTAATATACAACCTTGTCGCTTTCCATAGCAAAAGAGAATATAACAGCCTAATAATAGCCCTCCCTCGGTCAGATTTAGGTTATAAGCAAGAAGCACCGATTTCAGAATTCAGGCTGTGTGCAAATTTACATCTATCTGAACGCAAGGGCTTCATAAAAACACAATTTCCAAGTTCTATTACACATCTCCTTGCCTTCAATTTAAGTTCCCCATTTTGGTATTTGACAGAACTCATCTCATCCAGACCCTTCATTTTATATAAGGCCTAATATTTAGCCTTATAATGTCCCTTCTAACTTTCCACATCTCTACGTTTGACCTAAATCCTTTATACAGAAGTGGATTGCTTTCCCTAGCCTGAATAATCTACCAAGGAGATGAAAGAAGGAAGACAGTGGAGTCAGGTGGCATTTCGTAGCACATGAACACCTCGTTTCAAGAACCTTGGTAATGTTAGCATTCAGTGTTCGCATGGGCCCACTTAATAACATTTATGTTAAAATTATAAACAAAACCCAAGTAAATTAGGTGTGCTACAGTTTCTCAGGAAGGAAATAATAAAAAAACCCAACTAAACTAAAAACTACTCTTGCAGAAACACCCCAGCTGCTTCAAAAAACCTTAAACAGCATTGTCCATTTAAGACAATGTTTTTAGTAACATCTCTTAAATTCAAATTCATTAAACCATTTGCTTCTTGAACTGATGAATCCAGAATTTTAAATTCTTTAGTTAAGGACTCAGAGAAAATCTCATTGTTATTAACTGCTAAGCTGCTTTCAAAAGATTACTTGAAAGCTTCCAGGCCTTAAAAAGCCAAGATCTGATTTTTCAGTAAGATTATTTTCTAAATAAGAAACTCAAATAAAACAATAGCTGACGGTAATGTTAGAACCAATCTCTGTAAAACAAATCAGTCATTTTAGAATAGGGTAAAAATAAAAATGGAATTATAAATGCCAAAGATTACTTAATTCACCCACTGCTATTCTTTGCTTAGAACATGTGTGGAGCTGGTTTTGTTTCTTTTTTGTTTGTTTTTAAACTTTTTCTAGGTTAGTCATATAACTCCCATCTGCAACAAGGGACAGCTATTACAGAAGGTAACTACTCAACTCAAGGACGGATTTTTCTGTAATTTAATTTCTACAACACTGATGCATCAAGCTTTTAACAAATGCAACAGCAATTTCCCCCCCCCAAGCAAAAATGACTCCCAGGCACACACTTCAAATGGTGAAGTACAAAAATGGAAATTTCACCAGTTTTGTTCCGAGTGCCAAGAATCGATATTAAAAAAAAAATCTGTACGTGCATCTTCCCAAATAATCTTTATATTCAGTATTTAACATATATGTACATATGCACACACAGGGAGAGAGCAGGTCAGATTCTGCATCCTGTGACATACTTTGCAATCTCCCTGAAGTGTTTAAATTGCAGCCTCTGTTAAGGAACACAGGGAAGGGTTGGAATCACACCTTTTGAATAACAGTAGGCACAGGCCATCTCCGAATTGTTTGTGTTTTATGTTACAGTTCTTTCCACAGTGTGTGGTAATAAAAATAAATACAACAGATACCTAACACTAATGTGGGATTGATTGTTCTTCAGCAACACGAACAGCACTTTAATGCTGACCCTGGTATAGTATCAGGATAACACACGCACAAGTCCTTTAAATATCCAGGAGACAAGAGTTGCCCCATCTTAACTTTAAACAAGAAGGAAGACAGTTCACGCAGGTCAGCAATGAGTTATGGATTTATCTTTAAAAAGCGGGAGCTCTCACTGAAGTCTGGACACTAGACTTCCAGTATTAATGAGTTATAGGACTAATATACATGAGTTCAGTTCTATAACTCACTACAGAGCATAGCTTCATCCTAACAGGGCTGCTTGGAAAAGATTTCATCATTATTATATATCACCTCGGTACAAGACATTTTTCTGCCCAGGGATCTTCTGTCTCATCCGCAGTAAAAACGCTGGAGAGAAATTAGGGGAAATGCAGGCTGCATATACAAAAGGTCCCTGGAACCTAACATAAAATATTTTTTTTTAAATTTTTTAAAGAAGTTTAAAAACAGACCAACAATTCCTAGCCATAAAACTTGGTTTAGCTACAGTGCTGCATAGAAGCAACGTGATGTACAAAATATAAACTATTCTGCAGTCTGAGCAACGAGGAGAGTCAAAGTATTGCTTCCCACCAGATCAAAGCACACTTCGCATGAACTGAAGACCAGATGTCTTCAATTTAACGTGCTTTGCAGTTGCACTAACTTCATGTTAGGAACAAAACAAACAAAAAAATCTGAAGTGACTCTTTGGTGAAGCACACAGAACTATTTCACAATCTAAAATTCTGTCTAAAATTACGTGTTTCTTCAACATATAAATAGGACAGGGGTGCAGGCAGAGGACTCGGAGACCAAGATAACAGGTCTGAGACTTCAGGGAACAGAAAAACGCTGTTGATGGTGCACTTTGCCGGGCTCTTCGCTGGACGGGAATCCCGACACCCCGCAGACGCGGGCAGCTCCTGCCCTGCCCTCCGAGCTGACGATCTGGGGGGGGGGCTGCAAAAAACGAGGGGCCGGCGCTTTTACCCCCGGCTCTACCGGCGTTTCAGAGTCGCACCGACGGGCAGCGGGAAAGGCGGGGAGCGGGGGGCGAGCGAGGAGGAAGGAACCGGCGAGGCGGGGCGGCGGGGCTCCCGCCGGGGAGGACCCCAAGTTTTCCTTCCCCCGTGGCCGGGCGGAGCGGCGGAGGCGAGGGCGGCGGGGGCTCACCTCAGCCCTTCGCCTCCCGCGCCGGGGCAGCGGGAAACTTTTCGGGAAGTCGGCGGCGGAGAAACACCGGAGCAAGCCCAAGTCCCGCCCGTCCCTCCAGCCCTGCCCTGGGGCCGACCGAGCCCCGCCAGCCTCCCGCCCTTCCCCGCAGGGCGCAGGGGCGCAAACCTAACGGCATCCCGCCACCGCCGCCGCCTCCTCCGGACACCTCCCTCCCCCTCCATGTACACAGCGGCTCCGAAGCGTCAACCCCGCAAAGGGGACGGGGATTAACAAAAAAAAAAAAAAAAAACAAACCAACAAAACACCACCAAACAAACAAAAAAACTCCACCAAAAACCCAACCCAAAACCCAACCGACTCCTAAATCACGGCGCTTGCCCCCTTGCCCCTCCGCCGCACCCTGCCCTGCCCGCCCCCCGGGAGGGCTGCCTGGCCCCGGGGCAGGCGAGGCGACTCCTTACCTGTGAACGTCTGCGCTCCCGCCGCCAGCAAAACTCCAGCCAAAGTAACCAGGCAAGTTCCAACTTTCCCCATATTTCCACCCCTTCCTGCTCTGGATCCAGCGAAGTGCCAAAGTGTTTGCCAAAGTAGGAGGCGCCCCTCTCGCCCCCCTCCAGTCCGTGGGGCAGGCGGGGAGGGGGGAACCGGACTCCCCGACTTGGTGTCCTGTGGGCTGCTTCCCCCTCCTCGCCCTCTCCTCGCTTTTTAGGGCAGGGAAAGAGGGGTGCGAAGCGGCCGGGGGCTGCCGGGCTGCCTGCCTTCCTCCGGCCGCTCGCTGCCCTCGCCCCCGGGGGCTGCGCGGACGCCCCACACCTTCCGCGCCGCTCGCCTCCCCCGGTGCCCAGGCCGGGTGGGGAGGGGGAGGGCGGGAGGGGCACCCTTAATCCCGGAGTCTCCTCGCGCGGCGCCGCCGTTAGTCCCGGTTTAGCTGGGCTCCCTGTCTGACTCGCGGTCCCCCCCGGCAGGCAGGCAGGCTAAAGGGAGCGCGGAAAGTCACGCCCAGCCGCTGGCGCCGCCGCCGCGCTCCACCGCTAGAGGGCGAGGTGGCGCGGGCTCGCGCCGCCGCCGCTGAGGGGGGGGTTTGGTTACGGCCGTCGCCTGCGGAGATGAAGCGCTGGAGTCTCCTTCCCGCTGCTTCCCCCCCCCCCGCCCCCCTCAGAGTGGCTTTGTTTGCAGAGGAGGCAGCTCCACGCCTGGCAGGACGATGTCGAAAGTTCCCGGGCAGCGGGGGAGAGAAGGAGGAAGCGTGGGGGGAGGGAGGAATTTAAGAAAAATCTCAACCGAGAGCGCCTCGGTAACTTTGGCGCAGGCTGGCCCCGGCGAGAGCCGCAGGCGCTGAAGTTGAAGCCGCCAGTGGCTACCTGTCCCGCCGGGACGGGCCCTGAGGGAAGGGCTGCCACCGCCCCGAGCAGCCTGGCCCCGGGGCAGCGGCCTCGCTCGCCCCCGCCCCGCCGCTCTGGCGCTGCCCCGGGGTACCGGGACGGGGCAGGGTGAGCATGAGAGAGGGGAAAAGCGCTGGCTCTGCGTGATGGTTTTGGTTTGTTTTCACAGGCTACCTGGAGTCTGTCAGCAGAAGTAGTCTTCCGCGAAAACCGCACGCGTGAGAGCCTTGCCCTCACAGCGAAGGGCTGGTACGAAGAGGAAATTAAGATGTAAATGGGTTTCTCCGGGCTGGCGGCGAGCGGCACTGTGTTGTAAATAAATTGCTTCTCGTTCGTGTGCTGCTAATAAAACTTAAGCTCTTCTCCCAGTCCTCGGTGACAGCCACCCGTCGCCCCTCCGGAGCGTTTCGGGGCGGCTGGGAAGGGCGGGGGCGGGAGGGGACCTCTGGAGATCGCCCAGACCGGCCCCCCCCGACTCAAAGCAGGGTCGCAGCTTTCAGTCCTTGTGAGTGAAGAATGACGTCATGAACTGGCAGGGTTAGATAGCGAATGATGGGAGTAAAATCACGTTAAAATGGCAGTTACCTTTCGTTATTTGCAGTCTGCGACTTCTGGCATTTATTTCTCCGTCACGTATGAAATACAGCTGCTCGACAATCTTTTTCACTTTGGGACTTTGGCTCCTGGTGTCCAAAACACTGCAAGGATGTGTTTTTTGGTTTTAAACCAGTTCTTGCTAAATTGGACTTCTAGAGGTGGAAATATTTTTGTTGGCTAGCACTTTCAATGAAAGCTTTCTTTTTATTTCAAGTGCAAGTGTGGCCAAATTTAATGCCTATTTATTCCCTGTGGGTTGCAAATAAAACGGTAAAAACAAGAATCGAGATAATGCTGCAATTAAGGGTTTGAGCTGCCAAACACAAGCTCAGGTTCTAGGTTCTCGTTTTGCTCCAGCACAGGTCCTCTGTTTTCTATGCTACTCATATATAGTTAGCCGGCTTCACTCTCCTTTCAACTGAAGTCTTAAGTCTGCCCATCCCCCACATGGTAGTGCGACTTACACCATCCTAATGATTTGTGCATATTTTGTATTCTTTTTACATGCAATACTTAATCTTCAAACTTAGGCACACAGCCGTATCAGTTCCAGCGATCGCCCAGCCATGCTGTTGTCAGGACACTGCTCTATTATGTTTTTGCTAATGCGTTTTTTTCTGTGATGCAATCTTCACGAAGGGACATGAACTTTTAGATGTGTGGGGGTAAGGCCGCTACCTCAAAAGTTAACGCAAGGGGGCAGAATAGCATTAATTGTTGTGTGTCCTGACGTCAGACTTTTTCTTCTGAATTGTGAGCATTCTCTTCGTTTATTATTTGCCTGGAACTTCCCAGTCTTCTCTCTGAAAAAAAAGTTGCCTTAATTCCTCAAAGCCTCGGTAACCTAGGGGTATGTTGCAGTAAGAATTCTATTTTTCTTTATTTTTACGATTTCATCCTGGTTGCATAATTTATGCAAATTTTATGTTCTCTAAAAGCTGCAGTTATAGCTTCTAAAAATTAGAAACTATAGCTAGTCTTCAAAGTGTTACCTTTGTAGCTACAAACCCTCAAGAAGTCTCATAAGTAATTTAACTTACAGTAAATTTAACTTTAAAATGTGTCTTCTAGTAGATCTGTCACTAAAAATCCAGAAATGAACAGTTAAACCAGTCCTTATGCTAATGACAACTTCTCTTTAGGTTCACAATGTCCAGGCACACATAAAATTGTATCTCTGATCGGCCAATGTCAATCCTAACACAATGTGGTAAAGTGTCGTGTTCAGGCATAGAACGGTAAGTCTCAACCCCATCTTTGTTACAGGGAATCGAAAACTCCATGTCTAAATCCACAGCTATCTAGTGTTAGCTTAGTGAAGACGAGACAGAAACTCACCAAGTTCTCTGGGTTATAGAAGAGCATGTAGGGGTCTTTGGTCACAGTTACAGCAGGAGTAAGGCTGAAGTGCTTGGCCTTCAAAGACATAACCTTTCTGCTTTAATTACAGTAAATCTAAGAAATGGTTAAGCTCCAGGGAATAGCTAAACCAACAAGAACAATAGAAAACACAGGTCATGCATGGCTGATCAGGAATTGTTAGCTGTGTTTTGCTGCGTTTTAGTACTGGAGCATGTATGAAAACAGTCCAGAAACACTACGGAAAAAGAATTTAAAGCATCAAGAAAACACTAGACAAAAACCACAGGTTCACTAGTGGTTTGATTCCAAGAATACGTTCAAGAGCTTTCATTAAGGGCTAAGCTGTGGCTGGAAAGGCGATTGGAAGCATCTGGGGAAAAAAAAAAAGTACTTTTCTGATTGTTTCTCACTGACGAACATACTTTGCATCTGTTCTTGAACTGAATCATTTCAAACAAATACCTAATTACAGTTCCCTACATACACACAGGTTTTGTTTTATTTTTAAATACGGAATTTGTATATATCCCTCTGAGGGAAAATTAAACAACCTGATGATAAATTAGGAATAATTGCGCTATTACACAAACTTGACTGGCTCAGCTGCCCTCTCCCTGCTAATCATTCTCTTGCAGATCCATTCCTGGTATTCCAGATCTCTGAGCCACTTCTGACAAATGATTTTTGAAAATTCCAAACTGGTAGAGAACTGTATTAGTGGTTAGAGAGGTCTGTGGTCCAAATACTTATCATAATGTGGAAACAGAAGTACTTGACCAATGTCATGGAGAAATTCTTAGGACAGGCATACATATATGCTTAACAATTACATGTATGTCGTGTTTATCTATTTAGCTGTTACCTTTCCTTTAAGGTGCTAATGATATTCACAGTGCTATTCATTCTATATTACTGGCACAAGAACAAGTAAACATATCTCAAATTCTGTAAGACATCAAGGCCATCCTGCATAATCCGTAGCATGAAGTCACCCTTCCTATAATGATACGAAACAGGAACGTTCTCTTGCTCATGTTACAGCACAAATAGAAAAGCAAAGACTTGTATTCAAATATTGGAGAAAGGCCCAAACATCTTGCCTTTTTTTGACCTGTGACAATGCTGATTAAGTGGCCAAGAATGTGGCTACGCGGCTGTCACCTGATCTTTTGGATCAGTAGCAGATAACATCACTCTCACCACTCAAAGCTATTTTTTGCACGATAAAGTAGTTGGACAAGAATGATTTTCACTGGCCCACTCCATCTTGTTCTAAAGCTCAGACAGACAAGCTTCATGAATCTTTCAGTGACACTACTGTTTAAATATGATGAAAAAGTAGTTTTCTTCACAGGGCAGGGGCACATTTTCTTAGTTGAGTACAGCTAATAAGCAGAAATAAGATGTCCTTTGTTAGAAGAAAGACAGACAGTGATTCCGATGCTCTGTTTTTATCAAAGCTACTTCTCTGCTACAGTGAAATTCCAGAGTCAATCCTCCGTCAGGAGGACCACTCAAGAAAAATCACATCATCTCTGTAGGTCGAGGGAGAATATACCAAATCTAACAGGTTTTTTTCCATTTGTTACTCTTTCTTCTTAAATACAGAGCAACATCTTCTCCTTTGCCATTGTTCACTTATCTTTAGGTAGCTTTATCTTCTCACCCAGATTTTTACTGATACTCTTCACCTTTTCTCTGCTGATTTTTTGTCAAAAGCTTCAAAAAGAAGAAAAGTGTTTTTATCTATGTGCCAGGATTTATTGATTGCATTATACTCAATTATGTTCTATTTCATAATGTTTAATAAGTCTGTATCCATAGATGCTGTAAAGGTTTCATTTGTTACTAAAGAGCTATTTCAGTGATAAATGTAGTGTTCTGAATAAATCTTCTAGTGTTTATTAAAAAAGTCAGGTGTGCCACTTTTTTTTTTTTTTTCTGAGGGATAGGGTGAGGACATAGTAGTGTCCTTGAAAGATCACATCCACCCCATACCCCATCTTTCCCTGCCTCCAAGGAACAACAGAGAACTCCTTGGAATCTAAGGCCAATCTAAAGCAGCTGCAAAAGTTGCTGCATACAAAATGTTCTATCTTCAGTAGAGGCTCATCATCTTTCCTCCTTATTGCTGCTGGGGCTTGCTGGCACTGGAATTGATCCCCGATCATTCATTTGGCACTGAGATGCGCTAATGACAACTGTGGCTGCTCTCTATCAGATATTGTCATGTGTAATATGACTGCCTGCTTTTTTTTTTTGCTTTTTTTTTTGGTACTAATGATTTGTGCAAGCAATGATAATGCTCCATTTTGTATCAAGGACACCTTGCCTTATTCACTTGATCACTCTGAAGTTTGGTGGTAATAAAACCCAAAGTCCTCTTTGTTTCCAGCTGTTAAAAACCAACATTTTTTATGACAGCTGAGGAAATTCTACATGGACATTCCTGGCCTTGTTATTAAACCATAGTTGAGACTTGAGAGAGAAAACACATCCAGATCTTTGGAAAAAAGTATTTAAAAGACTAGAGAGAAGCAATCTTTAATCAGAAATTGTTGAAATAGAAGTGGGGAAAAGGTCTGAAGTATCCAGGAAAACACTGGGGGACCTTTAGGATCTGAATGTCAGGAGGGGAGAAAAAAGCAACAGATGGCACTGTACAGAGATGGTTACTGCGAGTTCAAGCCCAAGAACAAATAGCTGCATTGTGGAAGAATATCTGTTTCATAATCTCACACTTTGCTATAATAAGATGGATAAGACAGAGTGTAGCCTAGGCAGGTAGAAACTTGTAAACTCACAAAAAAATTAACTCTATATGCAATGCTGTCTCTTCTGCTGGAATCAAAGTTTTATGTTACATGGTCAACATAGTCTCCTTCTACCCACACGTGTGATTTGTACAGGCAAGGAAGAACACGTACCTCATACCAGATTGTGGATGATGCATTTTGATGTCTGCACGCCAAATCCTGTCTTGTCTTCTGATCATCAGCATTTTATCTATGGTGTCCAACAATCTGCAAAGAGTTAAAACCATTGTGACTTTTAACTCTACTCTTAAAAATATTTTATCGCTTTATAGTATACATGAGAAGCGGGCCTCTTACTTGAACTTTCTGTCAGGGAATGGAAAGGGTCAGTGGCTCCCTAAGGGATGGGGAGCCAAGAGCTGAGTACAGTAATGACTCTCAGCAGGACAGGGGCCAGGGGTCTGATCCACCATCCCCAGCAAGGTAAGTAGGGCAGGCCAGGAGAGCATGGCCTGCTACAACCAAGGCTTCAGATCATCAGGCAAGTTTACGGTGATGAGGCAGGTCTGAGATGAAGCCAGGAAGACAATGTGCAGGTCAGGTTTAGGATTATGTTTGGTGATCACCAAGCAGGTCTACAGTGATAAGACAGGTCTAAGATCAAGCCCAGAAGTCAACACACTGGTTGGGGCCTGGGTCAGCAGGGTCTGTGACCAGACACATGGAGACCAGTGTTCCTACAGCATAGCTCCAGCAGAGACCGAAGGCCCCAGCGTGAGCTAAAATAGGGCTCCTGGGACAACTGTGCAGAGGATGTGGGTGGAGGCCCCAGGTGAGGCTGTTCAGGGCCATTAAGGTTTATTACTGCACTCAGAGCCATCTCGCTTTTCACCTTTGCACTTCAAATGTGTCACATAGCTTTTAATATTTTTTCTAGCTTACCCTACCTTGTAAAGTATCTTCCCTTCTTTTACTACTTGTTCGTAGCTTCTCCCAAAATGTGTATGTCCTTAGCTGTGTCTCTGCCAATATTATCAGGAGGTACATACAGGAGACGAGAGCAAAATAGTTCAAATACCTAACTTTGTTAAACAAACACCTACTTATGCCAAGTGAGAGTGTATAACCTTCAGATTTGTGTATGGCTGGATAGGATTGGTCAGGAGCAGAAAGAAACAGAAACACAGGGATTGATCAAATGCAAATACTTGCAAATATTCATATATTCAGTCTTCAAAGTCTGTACAAATACAGACTGTAATATCATCTTTGTCACTCGTTGCTTTGATCTTGTCATTCATCTGGGTTAACATCCTTTTCTATTACAAATTTCAGCTTAATTTCATTGTCTTCAAAGTTCTGTACTGTTCTACCTCTCCCTACTCATTTGAACTTCAAGTTGCTATTCTTTCTATTCAGTGCTTCTATAATCAACCGTGTCAAGGACTTAGACCAGAAGAATCAAAATTTAGGAGATAAGCACTGTAAAGTAAACTAACTTCTCAGTCTTCCAAGACAGAGTAATCATTCCAAAATAAATTAACATTTATTACATAATAGAAGGAACATACACACTGAGTTATACCAGCAGAGCTATAGCATTATATTTTTTCTGCTAAAAATCTAGTCCATCGCTCTCGATAGATAAACACTTTTCCAGAGTGGGTTTCTCTGCAGGCTCCCATCAGATGGAACACTCTCTTTAGTAGTAGTCCCTAGAAATACTCAACAAAACTTTGTTTTTCAGGTGTCTTCATATAACGCAGAGGACTGAAGCAGACAACTGGAATAGTAATGTCTGATGCCATCAATGCTAACGTTGACTGATCACATCTGTGACAGCCCTTCAGATGGTGTATCCAGTTAGGAGAACATATTTCTGACATCTTGGGTTCATTCCACCAAAAATGCACAGAAGCAAAAGCCAACTGAAAAGCCATATTCAATATAAGGTTAGTTTTCTTTCTGCCTGTAAACTTCTCTTGAGTTTGTTCACTCACATATATTTTTCTTCTTTTTCTTCAACAGCTCCGAATTAGCATCAGATAAGGGTAGCTGTGCCTTGGCATATGATTAAGTTTTTCCACAAGTTCATTTACAGCTAATTAGGAGTTTGTGAAACAGAAATGAAATATGCAGCCTCTCTGTTTCTCTTTGTGGGTCTTAAAACCAGTCATTGATGGATGGAATTAAGAGTTCCTTCTGCCTCTTCATTACTAACTCTTATTTAGCAATGTAGTATTCATGTTGTCACAGCATCTCTAGACAACTTCCTACTATTACTTTGATACAATTGTTTTATGAGATGCATCAGATGTTATTAAATTGGATTCTACTGGAACATGAAGTTAAGATTTTTTTTCCTACAGTTGTAGTTGAATGGAAGAAAGTGTATTTTATATCTTGTCTTTCAACAAAAAAAATATTTTCTTTTTCGCATGAAGTCTACTTTAACAACAATTTATACTGTTGCAAAACACTGCGATACCATCTCATCAGAGGCAGTTCTGAGCAGGCAGACACAATAGTCAGTCATGCAGAATCCATCAAAGAGGCAGCATATGAGCAGATGTAAGTACAACCTCTCACACCACCACCACCTGCACTGACTGCAGGTTTTTACCTTAATATGTTAAAAAGTTGTTGATGAGTAAATTATATGTTATAATGATGACAACTCTAAATTATGCAGTTCGTGTTAGTCATTTGTAAAATTTATTTCATATTTGTGTATTTGGAAGTATTTGAACATTTTTTGAAAAAATGTTAATAGTGGGTCAGGGGAGGTACTACGATGTTGAAAGGTTCACATGTAAAACCTAGTTCTCATTTAGTATTTTTTCTGAATCTTTATTTTCTTTTTTTAATATTTCTGCTTTTTTAGAAAGGGGAGGAATATATTTCGATATGATTGAATTCTTGTTGGTGTTCGCTTGTGCAGAATGATGAAGAGGCGTGAAAGTTAAATGTGCTTCATACCATCATTTTTTCCTCTTGATTGCTTTCATACCAACAGCAGATGTCCAGTGAAGGGACACAAATATTTCCCTTTAGCAAGTCATTCCACTGAAAATAATGGGAGCTTATTTCAATACTATGGCCCTGAGGAGACAAAGCAGGGAGCAAGCACAGGAGAGAATAAGAGCAGAAATGTATTCAGTCAAAAAATGACTTTATTTACATGCAGTGAAATTTTTTAGCAAGTTACACAAAATAAAATTAGTAGTAATTCAGCTATCCATTGATTTGTCAAAGGCATTGGGAATGATAACTTGAAATTTGTTGTGGCCATGAATGCTATTGATTCTCCTACTCCATGCACTATTGTGGTAAAAAATCAATTATTTAATAATTGATTTTTATACTGTTAAATTATTTTATTAACTCTAAATTAAGAATTATGATGGATACAAATGTACGTGCTAAAATATAATGCTGAAATGGATTCCTCTCACAAGTTTAAGTAACCATTCTGGTGAGACAGGAATGATTACCAAAATAAAAGCATGATAAATAAAAGTCAGGAAGGCTTTGCAGATGTGGTGAATCATTACATACTACTTTGCTTTTCAAAATGAGTGGTGATTCTGCTGTTGCTTATTGTGCAGAACTTCGATTAAAGTTAATGGGAATTCTATGCACAGTGTGGTAAATTTGGTTTTTTTACCCTCACACCAGTATTGAAGAGAATTACAGGTGTGTTTTGGGGCAAAACCACTATCCATATTTAAAAAAAAAAAGAAGTTTAGACACATTTGAAGGGCTATATAGTAATATTAGTTACAGTTCTCAAAAGGATGAATCTCTGTGGCAAATGAGACAATGTTGTTTTCTGTCTTCTCCTGTGCAATGATCAGATGCAAGCATCGCTGAGGAAAACTTTCTCATGTTGAGGAACTGACCAGTCATTGTCTGAAGCTATAAACTAAGAGTATGTTGTTTCTAGAGAGACAGATGCTAAATCAGATGCAATAAGTTTTCATCACAGATCCTTATTTTGATTACAGTACAAACAAAATATATTAAAAGAGTACTACTAAAAATCAAACACTGGCAAGTTCTAAAACACCTAGTTTAAAACAATTCTATAACTTCAGGGCTATACCTCTGCCTAATTCAAAGGTTCAGGTGCAAACAATGAATTGACAGAGCTCTTCAGAGTATAATTAAATTAAGTATGTACAACAAACTTTGTGGTCACAAGCACTGCAGATATGAGTTGAAAGTTTCCTAGATTAGAATTTCTCCCTTCTCAGCACCAAACACTTTGGAATAATTCATATAATAACTGGAAAGAGCTGCTTCTGACTACCTCTTGTCTATAAAATCTCTGAACTGCCTCAAAACCAGGGATACACAGCTTCTGGAACAGAGTAACTGGGAGAAAACTCAAAAAGGAGAAATCAAAATATTTTTGCACACAAAAAGGCATGGTTCTGTCCTAAGCCCATTCCCCAAGCTGTGGACATCCACCAATGGGTGATGGTGGCAATATTAATTCAAAGCATCTTTGTGTCATAGTTCACTGTCAGAAGGCCATGGGTTTTGATGGTGCCTTCCTTAGAGCACCTTTATTTTAGTCTCTCTGTCATAGCTTTCTGCATTACCTCTTTAGATTGTCTCTCCCAGCCTGTGAAAACAGTAGACCAAGCTGTCTGTTGCCACAGGTTCAGGAAATATGCTAGTTAATGATGTAGGTCCCTGACTGCTCTCCTGAGAATTTGTTCTCCTATCTCTCATTTTGATATATTCTCATATATATATTCATTAGTCCTGGATTTTTATTCCCATCAAGTTTGAACAGAGGAAGAAACCCTCCTTACTGACTAGTATCTGTTGTCTCCCATCTAGAGAAAAAGTGTTTTCTAGCATGTCACTTGTAGAAAGTCACAGTGTGGCTTTTCATGTGTGTCTTTTACCTATAGTAGGGCTTCTTTGAGGAGAGATGTTTTCCCTTTCATCCCTCTTGAGTGTCTCCCAGGATAAATGTCCCTAGGACAGTATCTCCTAGCACGAATGACACCAGTCCTCACCCTCTGGGCACTTTACAACTCCAGCCAACTGGTTTCCAGCAGTGCTCACTCTGAACTTGCTGCAGATGTGAAGAAAATACCTGCAAAAATACAAAGCAAACACTGGTCACAAATCTGTAAATTCCTGTGTCATGACAGATGCTGCAGCATGCCTGGAAGATCTGTATGAGGTGACCCTGTATGGCAAGAGTGTGCTTGAGAAAAAGAAGCCAAAAATGTTCTGTCCTGACTGACAAAAATGTACCATGCCCAAAAAAGAAATCATTATGCTTTCTTATGTAGGCATAGCTTTGTATTTTTGCACGCTAGCTTGAAAATACAATGAAATAGCACTGAGGCTTTGCACTGGCCTCCCCCTTGGTAGAAAGAGGATTGAGGAGAAGGGATAGACAAGAGGACAGCAGTGGAGACTGCCTTGGACCACTGGTACACAGATAAGGCTGAATGGAAGCATCCTGGGCTTAAATGCAAGAGATCACAAGGCAGACTCACAAGGCAAATGTCTGGTGACCCTGTTACTCCCTTACTTAATTGTTACCTCAAGCAGAACAAATATTTGTAAAAAGTGAATTCCAGTAATGGCCAAGGTCAAAGTGAAGGAGTGTGGATGCTAGCTAGTGTGATGGCTCAGGTCTGGACTGTTGGGCTCCCCTGTCAGCAGATCCTGTACCAATCTCTGCTTTCTCATGTCTTCCTTCAGCCTCAGAGTTGTGCAGCTGAAGCTCTGAAGATACCATGCTATGGTCTACTCTGGCTGTTTTGGAATTAGGAGTTCCAGAAGAAAATTCACTGGGCCTTGTTTTCCATCCTTCAGCAATGTCCATGACAGTTTGGAGAAGAGGTTCACCAAAACAGTTCTTCTCTTATTCAGTGTGTTCAGTTTTGGGCCGCTCACTACAAAAAGGACATTGAATTACTCAAGCGTGTCCAGAGAAGGGCAACGAAGCTGGTGAAGGGTCTGGAGCACATGTTGTACGAGGAGCGGCTGAGGGAACTGGGGTTGTTTAGTCTGGAGAAGAGGAGGCTGAGGGGAGACCTCATCGCCCTCTACAGCTACCTGAAAGGAGGTTGCAGAGAGCTGGGGATGAGTCTCTTTAACCAAGTAACAAGTGATAGGACAAGAGGTAATGGCCTCAAGTTGCACCAGGGAAGGTTTAGACTGGATATTAGGAAGCATTTCTTTACAGAACGGGTAGTCAGGTGTTGGAATAGGCTGCCCAGGGGGGTGGTGGAGTCCCCATCCCTGGAGGTGTTTAAGAGTAGAGTCAACATAGCACTTAGGGATATAGTGTAGTTGGGAACTGTCAATGTTAGGTTAATGGTTGGACTGGATGATCTTCAAGGTCTTTTCCAACCTAGACGATTCTGTGATTCTGTGATTTCTGTCTGATGGAAAGTGAAGTATGACTAAAAGCATGCCCTTAACTAGTCTTACAAAGAGTAGGTCCTCTGCCTGGCAGGACTGAGGCTGCTGATGGCTTTGTGTAATGATACAAGGACAGGTTGTGTAAACCTTGACCTAAGGAGGAGGTCTGGGGATACTTGGATCAGTACACAGCGGGAAGTATTCCTGCAGCTGCAACAGAGTGTATTTGTGGTACCATGGATTATGCTCTCTGTTAGCTGGGATGATCTGGAAGCTTTTTGCAATATTCTCTCACCAGTTTGGGGAGTAATAGTCTGAAAATGGTTGTGAAGTCATTCGGCATAAATGGTCTGTACAGTGCGTTTGGCCTTAAGGCTGTCTCTGAAGATGCTCTTACAGGATAGCACAGCAGTAGCTGTTAAAGATACAAAAAGGAAATAGCTGGTTTTATTCTTGTCTTTTCTAGGTCGTTTTGAACTTTGTGTGTTTGGTTCTGCTAACAGTCACTAAGTGCACTGGTAAAATAATAAATTCAATTTAAAATGAAATCTGACAGGAATTGGGAGGGATTGAAATCATAAAGATGAATGACTTCTTATATTAACTTCCATAGGCATGTCAATATTTTTGCTAATATTAAAAATGGTGATTGCACAAGAAGATAATGTAAACAATGTCATAGTTTTGTAATGCTTATAGTGCCTTGCACGTGATTAAGTTAGAAAGCTGTCACTCTGCACATTGCAAAAAAGAAAGCAAGAACCAAGAATTACATATAATTCCACCTGTCATAACTTAACAGTATTTTTGCCACTTAAGGTTACTTTCTCCAAAACCAATGCTTAAATCTTCAGTCACCCTAAGTTATATTTTGACCTTTATAAATACCATTTTGACATAAACGTGCTGCAGCTTCTTTAATCTGTTGCAGCTCACATGGCCACAAGTCTTTCCTCACTAATAGCAGAACACCAGCTGTATTAGCTATATCTGTCTTAGATAAATGTAAGTGAAAATGTCCCTCACATTCAGTGAACATTTTAGGTTTTACTGAGAAGCAAACATTTCTGGGCTGCTCCTGATGCCCTTGAGAACAATTTTTCTCATTTTTCTTAATTCTTCTCTGTAATTCAGTTTCTATGAAGAGAGTCTAGGAAAAATACAAAAGCGGAGGAAAAAAAGGCGGGGAAGGATAGCAAAGAAACAAAGAAGGGAAAGGTACAGTTAAGAAAAAAACCAGCATGCAACAGGAGCACTAATGAAGTGGGAAGGCATGAAGGGGAAGAGGAATCAGAGACCCAGAAAATGATGAAACAATTGTGACTGACACAGAAAAGTGGAATTTACCAGTAGCTAACATGAAAAGGATATTTGGAATAAGAATGGTCCACTTATATGTCATGGTCCTTTCTGTCCAGACCATTTGAAAAAAATTACTGGAGGAGAGCACTCTACCAGACACAAATGAAAGACACAGAAAGTCCCGATTATGTCTAAATATGTTATGTGATTGTTGATCTCAGTTGATGACATTTATCTTTATGAATTCACTGAGTTCTTTAGGTGGGAGAAATCAGAAAACATATCAGTGGCATTCTCTTGGCTCTGCTCAGAGTGAAATGAAATGTCAGTGTCATCGTAAAGATGAGCTTTTGTGTGTAATGTATGTGTAGTATGGGTTTTATGATGAATTACAGTCTATAAAATGCAAACTATTTTAAAGACTTTAAGAAATTAATGTTATGGATATTACTCATACACCAATAAAAGAGTTTGCAGAAGACTGATCAAATATTAAAAGAGAAGTTTTCATGCATAGAATGTTAGAATGTTTTAGAATGCTGCAAATTGTGGGAAAAAGGCATTTTTTTCAGATATTACAATGAAGTAAATAGTAACTTTATCAAATTAAGAGGTCTGCTTTGTACTGTACGCTGAGGGGATTCTCTGAGTTTATGTTATGTCATCCTCAGTAGCTGGCTTGCTTGAAAAATACATTTAATGCTTCTCTGTGAAAAAAAAAAAAAAAAAAAGTACCAAGAACCACCAGTTCTCACTAATAACTTTAGTTGACACAGGACCGCTGGCTCACCCTCAAGGACCAGTTCTGGACAGATTTAAGTGGGAGAATGATGGATTAGTGTGAGTGGTGATGTTTTCATCATCACAGAACAGAGAGAGGTCAGAGTGGGATTCAGCTGTGCAGAAGAGAGTAGGACATTGTTGCATAAGGAGAGCTCAGGGAGGAAAGAAGAGACTGATCAGCCTCAGTTGCTGACAGAAAAAAGCAGATTTAGAGAAGAGATTGGTTTAGACTAGGAGAAGGTGTGCCAAAGCACCTGTAGATATTGAGAGTCTTGCAAGTTAAACTCAAAGGCATTTCTTTCCTGAACTTAAATTCCAGGATATTATGGCACATGGAGTCTGAAGGGTATAAATTTGATCTGCAAACCACTCTGTCACAGTGCATGACCGGAGGGCTTAGGAATGCGCAGATGCCACAGTAATTAAGGCTGGGGGACTATGACTTTTTTTTTTTTTTTTAAAGGGGGGATGCTAGACTGCTAGACAATAAATCTTAAATTCAGGAGTATTAGTTTCAAGCTAGAAACTCAAGAAACTATGACAGGACTCAAAGCACAGGCATTTTACCTGAAATCATGTGAAAGTGAGCAAATTGGTCTATTTGTACCAGTTTAACAGATAATGAGGTTGATGTGTAACTGGATAACTTACCCGGTATTCCTGTGTACCTTGCTGCTGTGTATGTGCTTATGTACAGCTACATAAAACAAGCATATTTATATGGGAATAATTAAAAGATACATGTATACATGATCTGCACAGACATTCTTGGCAAGACCATTTGCTCTGAAGATTATATGCCTGCTGATAGAATGCAGATCTGATTTCATTTAAACAAACCTTCCACTGCTTTTTAATAACAAATGAGAAACAATGCTATACATTAAGTATATGGCTAAGATGTCACACATGCTGAGAGAAAATCGTTGTCAAAGCAAATGAGCATTTGGATGATACAATGATAAGAATAATGTAATTAAATTCATTTTCATACCACTGATTTTATCACCCCATTTTCCACACTGTTCCTTCTAGCCATATGCTTTGTTTCCATCCAAATCTGCTCATTAAGGAACAGTGACTAACATTTGTCACAGACAATGCTGAAGATCAGGTCCTGGGATTGTTGGAATAAGGTTTAATTCATCTGAAGAAGTAGGAACATAGTAAGAAAGAAGAGAGGGAGAAGCTGATATAAAATGGAAAAGTCCATGAACACAGCTGGATAAAGAACTGGGGAGCTGAGGAAACAGATGATCAAAAGGATTTGGAAAAAAATTAAAGTAAGGGAAAATGAAAAAGACACAAACAAGGATGAAAGGGAAAGAAGGAAAAAGGATAAGAAAGGGGAGAATGAAAAGGAGCCTGTTAATGGTAGCTGGAGATAAAAGGGGAGAGGGAAGCTAAGGCGTAAAATGAGACAGAATGTAATTATGCATACTTTTCTTTAAATGGCTATCTAGCCTCCAGCCCCAAGGGCCAAGTGTCTGTTTCAGTTTGATTGGTGGAACAAGCGCGTTGTGTATCACAGCTAAAATATTTAGCAATTGTGGTATGCTGAAAAGAGCACAGTTTTCAGAGAGGGAGTAGGCAGGATGGGATGTTGACAATGGGGCTGCTAAAGGAGCAGAAACTTCAGTAGCACGACTCATCCCCAGGACCGGGCTGGTGGGATTTCACATGCACTCCTCTGCCAGTGAGAAAGTGGCACTTGTGAAACCAAAGGCACCTTTACTCTTTTCAGAGAGTGGAGACATGCATTTGTCTATTTTACTTATCATGACCCACAGGGCCAAAGTAGTTGGACTATTTGAATATATGCTAAAGCTCTGGGTAACTGTTTGGTGATAGCACTCTGCCAGACTGTCCTGACTGTGGCAGCCCTTCATCCCATGTCTCTGCCTCCAACTACACCTTTCATTCTCTGCTGTGCTTTTGGTAACATGGTTCCTTCCCCTCCCTCCAAATTAGGAGCAAGGCAAGAGTTAGGATTAAGCCTGTTGCTGTTTGGCATTTTTAGGATTGGAGTCTTGGTGTTATATTTAACTTAACATACAGAGTGTTTTCTAATGGCTATGTTTATAAAAACTTACATTTCAAATTTGGGAAGTCTTAAAAATCACAGATGAAACCTTCAGCTCCATCCTTACATGAAAAGATCTGCCTTTATCCTCTTGGTGTGGTATGCTGGCACTTGAAAGGAGATTCATGTATTCCTGTAGGAATAGCTGGTCAGGGAGGGAACCACCACCATGCTAAGAGAGGACTGACCTCTCCAGCTGAGGCCTTTTCTGGGAACAAACCTCAAAAGAGCCTCTATGAGATGGACCTTCTTTTTGTCCCAAATATTCTCAGGTCAGAGACTAAAAATAGTTTATTTTCTCCTGTTCTGCTCTCTCAGAGACAAAACATCATTGTCAGAAATGTTAAAAGGATTGCTCTAGAGTCATGATGACTCAGAGCATCGAACCACCCTTCATGATAGGGATAATAAGATTTTACATTTTGAGGCCTGTTTTCCAGTTCAATCAACATCAACAGTCTTTGAATCTATTTTTCTTTAAATATCTCTGGTATTGTTACAGTACTTTTTTTTTTTTATAGTATGGAGGCGGATCTTGCTGTCTAGTGCTACGATGTAAATAACATGTGTAGGAATGTACAATACATTTCATCTGTTCAGGTGCGTATAATTTATAATAGGACTAAGCCTGCTAAACAGTGAGGTCATGGCATGCCCTGGCCTCTTGGTCCCTCAGCAGCAAACCATGGTGCGATGTAACACCATTTCACAGAATCACAGAATCACAGAATCACAGAATCGTCTAGGTTGGAAAAGACCTTGAAGATCACCTCGTCCAACCATTAACCTAACATTGACAGTTCCCAACTACACCATATCCCTAAGTGCTATGTTGACTCTACTCTTAAACACCTCCAGGGATGGGGACTCCACCACCCCCCTGGGCAGCCCATTCCAACACCTAACAACCCATTCTGTAAAGAAATGCTTCCTAATATCCAGTCTAAACCTTCCCTGGCACAACCTGAGGCCATTACCTCTTGTCCTATCACTTATTACTTGGTTAAAGAGACTCATCCCCAGCTCTCTGCAACCTCCTTTCAGGTAGTTGTAGAGGGCGATGAGGTCTCCCCTCAGCCTCCTCTTCTCCAGACTAAACAACCCCAGTTCCCTCAGCCACTCCTCGTACGACATGTGCTCCAGACCCTTCACCAGCTTCGTTGCCCTTCTCTGGACACGCTCGAGTAATTCAATGTCCTTTTTGTAGTGAGGGGCCCAAAACTGAACACAGTAATCGAGGTGCGGCCTCACCAGTGCCGAGTACAGGGGTAAGATCACTTCCCTGTCCATGCTGGCCACGCTATTTCTGATACAAGCCAGGATGCCATTGGACTTCTTGACCACCTGGGCATACTGCTGGCTCATGTTCAGCCGGCTGTCAATCAACACCCCCAGGTCCCTCTCTGACTGGCAGCTCTCCAGCCACTCCTCCCCAAGCCTGTAGCGCTGCTGGGGGTTGTTGTGGCCCAAGTGCAGCACCTGGCATTTGGCCTTATTGAAACTCATACAGTTGGCCTTAGCCCAGCACTCCAGCTACAGCGTGCTTTATTTTGAAAGGAAAGTGCACAGAAGCTAGTGGATGATTATGACTGGGGCTCACACGACAGTACAAGATGATGCACAAGCTCATGAGACCAGCAGTTTAGGTATAACCAGAAAGACCAGTTTCCATCTTTTTCTCCAAAAGGCCACTTTGTGTAAGGCTACATTAACTTTCTTTAAGGCTATAAGGCTACAGCTTTAAGGCTATATTAACTTTGCTTTTTCATTAGCTTTCTTTCCCTCTTGCCCTGTCATCTCATTTTCTCTCTCTTTTCTTCACTTCTTGTAGCTGTGATTCTGTCTTATCTAACAAAAGGTTTTTAATAACGTCCCAGTATTTCCTAAATGAGCTCAACTCCGTTTGGCTTAGAACCCAAGTGCCAGCAGGCCACTGCTGACGTTTTTAACACTATTTCAGATTCATCTCCTCTGAACTTCTTCTGAACACACTTGCAAGGTGGGAGTTTAAAAGGTCACCTAAGGCCTGATGCTAATGAGATATTCACATTCTGTTAGTACACAGTGTGTATGTTACTACCCATTATGCAGAAGTTGGTCATGGCTTGGGACTAAGAGAAAACCACAGCAAAAAGATAGAAGCCACCTGTTGTCCTGAACATCGAGAGATCTATAATACTGTTTTTCTCTACACTTTTGTGGAAGTATCGTCATTTACCTAAGTCTATATACCTAGTATTCTCTTACATTGTTATATAATTATAACATCTGACTTGGCATGCACCTCTTTGGATGTATATTTTGGAAAAATAAGTATATCACTGCAAGTGGGGGAAAATCCAGTTTAAATACTGAAAAGCCATGTTGAGTTCTTTCAGCTATTGGAAAAATAATTAGTAGCTGAATTTGTTCTTCTTCTTTTTCTGCTACTGAGAGGAAAACTAATAAAAGAATCGTCATAGAATATGCCAGTTAGATGTCTGCATTTAAGAAAGTCTGCATCTAAAGCACTTTTATGAACATTATGGCTATTATGCCGATCGGTTCTGTTTCACTTTCTTTTAAAATAACACGAAGAAAAGACAAACAAAGAGGACACAGAATGTTAACTTGCTCTCAGAGCCAAGTCTAATCTTTGGATTTAAACAAAACCTCTCCAGGGACTTCAAAGAGAGCTTTACACAGTCATCTAGAGAAACAACTAAATTGAGCCACAAGAAGAGAATCCTCACATCTGAAATTCCTATATATATCAGTATTTCATATTTAGACATTTTGTGGAGCAAGGATTGGAACCCAAATTTGCTTTAGGGTAAAAGGATACCCTAAAAACTAGTCCAACAAATGATCCTTTTCTTTATTCTTCCTGGGGTTTTTTGTTTGGTTTGGTTAGGTTTTGGTTTTGTTTTGTTTTGTTTTTTCTCCTAATGAATATTTTAGTATGCAGGCAAAATGAAAATGTTGAAAGTAGATTTATTATTTTTCCCAAAAAAGGAATATCTGTTCCATAAGCAGACTATTTTAAGTAAAAATTGTTTTGGTGCTTGATTCTTTTCAACAGCTTCCTTACTTGTAAAATCAGTATGGCTACATTGTTGTGTTTTTAAGATCATAAACACGCATTGTTCTTCTTCAAGAAGCAG
Organism: Strix uralensis; assembly: GCF_047716275.1. Taxonomy (NCBI): domain Eukaryota; kingdom Metazoa; phylum Chordata; class Aves; order Strigiformes; family Strigidae; genus Strix; species Strix uralensis. The sequence continues at coordinate 119,341,996 of NC_133972.1, forward strand.
AGTAGAAAATTATTCTTTCTACTTCAGTCATTAAAATAAATTTCAAAATGACTCACACATTTCAAATTCAGATTTCTGGGGGTTTTGTTTTGTTTTGAAGGGAGTGGAAAACAAGCCTTAGTAGACCTACAGAATGTGACAAAAGAGTTCAGACCTGTCACTGAATCATATTTTATGGTGAGAGAAAATGGTTAAAATGTTTTATGGTAAAGAAATAAATCTCTGTTGTGGAAAGAAAATGTTGGGTGTCTTGCCCCCCAAAATCTACAGCTGGCACTTACTCTAATTCCAAAGACATACACAGGGTCAAGCACTTTCAGTGATGTGTGTTGCCACCATTCTGTGGTAAGCAAACATGAAGGAGGAAATCATAGGCTTCAGAGCCTGTGAGAGCTTGCCTGGAAGTTGATCTCACTAATGTATTTCAGAGAGGAATTAAGGCAACATCTGCATTCCCAGATATGGTAAAATAATTAAAAAGCTGTTTGTGTTTTATTCCGCTACTTTTAAAACCATGCCATGTCTTGAATGGAATAAAACATTGGAGAATACTTTTTTATCTAAGCTATTTTTAGCATAGACGATGGAGTTACATCTTTTTTTTTGTTCTCCTCCTAACATCTTAGGGTTACTGTAACTAAGCCAGCTAAGCCAGTTTAGCTGGCTTCTGCCCCAGCCATGATGGAAGGTGTGCAAACAAGGCTGCTATCAGTCAAGAAGGCATGTGCAAAGGTTAGTCTGGGCCTCTGTGTATTAAGTAATAACAAGGAAATGGTTTCCCTTGCAATTGTTAAGACTGATTCTGCACTCACTGTGACTCAGTTTTCTCAAAAATGATGGGATTGGTGCAGGGGAGGAGGAAAAGTGTAGAGCTATGTCTATTCAGAAGTTACTCTGAACATTAGATGTTTTGCATTCCCAAGTTCTGCAAATTCTCTTTGCAATATCAATGAAAAAAGCAATGTTTGATATACTTTTTCAGTAGAATACTATTTGTAGTTAGATAAAAAGAAATGCTTCTGGTGAGTTTTGAATGCCAGCTATCTGCTCAATAGGTGGACTATTTTGGCAGCTGGATGTGAGTTAACTGGACTGCTTCATGTGTCTTTGCTGACTCAGTTCTGAAGCATGCCAAATTTCAGTAACAGGTAGCCAAATAATTAATCAGATTTTTCCATTCTTTTCATAATTAGGAAAAAGTCCTCCTCTCTGTGTAGTGGCATTCTGCTTAAAAAATGGAAACGATGAAGTTAGAAGTTATTTAGTCATAACTGAAAAGTAACAATAAACAAAATAATTGCACAAAGCAATTGCTTTGCAAAATTGATGTAACTCTACACATTTAAAATTGTACACAACTTTTATATAGTAAATCATTTAGCAAGTTGTTTCATTTACTGCATCCAACTTCCTACCCAAGTCTCTCCTTGTTCTCAGATAAGCTTTCAAGAATAATAAATACCCCCTCAAGGGGATATGCTTTAAAGCAAATAACCACTGCCAAATAATTTATCACATGTAACCACTGGTCTCCATCCTTAATTACTAGCATTTCATTCTACTGCTTGTTTAACAGAAGTTAAGCCTAATGCCTATTCTCTGTATATTCTTTTTTTCAAGAGCTTCTTTTCATCATGTATTCAGAGTTTGAACCAGACTGTCCCTTTTCTTGTGAAGAAAAGCATTTCTGTGGGACTTTGCCTATGGGACCCTGTGGCAGAGCGAATCCTATTTAATTCTTGGCATGACACATATAAAAGAAGTCCTTGTTTGATTCAGGTTCAATAAATAATGGTTGGTACTTATTTGCATAGGGTAAGAGCTATACTTAACTTCTGGATAGTTCAGGTTTGCCTGCTGTTCAATATTTATTGCACTATCTTATTCATTTCTTTATTTAATGCAGCAATATTTGGATGCTGTTTTTCCAGGAACAGAAACAGAATGAAACAGTCTGACTCCTTGTGGTTTCATTGAACTTTTTTCAAGGTCATAATAATTTACTAGGGTATGACTGCCTGTAAGAACCAAGTTACAAAGAATTTATTCCACTTTTTAACTGGTTTGGCTCTAAAAAAGAGAGAGGAAAAAACCTATGTATTTCCACTATGTTAATGGGAATCTACTTTATTTCACTAAGAAAACTGAATAACCAAAAGGTAATATTCTGCTCTCGTCAAACAGATACAATTCCTCTGACATAGTGGACTTGTGTAAGCAAATGTCCTTCAGCTTTTGGTGTATATTAGGAAGGAAATTTTAAATAGAACTGATCATTTTAAACAGTGTTATAAATCAGCTTTGATTACACAGAACTATGAGATCTGCTCCTTTACTTGCAGTTTATTCTCTTAAAATCAAGTCCTCGTCTGGAGTCATGGAATAGAAAACAAACAGGCGTGATCCTGATTATTTTCACTTCACTGAAGGGTTTAACTAGTGTTAACAGCTCTTTAACCAACATATGATACTGAGAGCTGGCCGCTACAGCGATATGAGCACTACACATGGCTTAAGTTGGATATGGTTCCCAGAACAGATCTAGATAGGATCTGTAGCATCTAGGGAGGACTCTGACTGTCAGCTCATCTAGGTGAGAAGAGAAAAGAGCAACATCACCTTTGCTTCTGCCTAGGCTATTTGGGTCTTGCCTTGATGTGACTGAGACAGCACCACTATTCAGGGAGACAGTGATTGACCTCAGCTACTGCCCACCAGTTCATAGAGTCATACAATTATAGAATGGTTTGGGCTGAAAGGGACCTTAAAGAGCAACCCTCCTGCCATGGGCAGGGACACCTTCCACTAGACCAAGTTGCTCAAAGTCCCATCCAACCTGGCCTTGAACACTTCCAGGGAGGGGTCATCCACAACTTCTCTGGGCAACCTGTTCCAGTGTCTCACCACCCTCACAGTAAAGAATTTCTTCCTTACATCTAATCTAAATCTACCCTCTTTCAGCTTAAACCATTACCCCTCATCCTATCACTACACTCCCTGATAAAGAGTCCCTCCCCATCTTTCCTGTTGGCCCCCTTTAAGTACTGGAAGGCCGCTATAAGGTCTCCCCGCAGCCTTCTTTTCTCCAGGGTGAACAACCCCAACTCTCTCAGCCTGTCCCCGTAAGGGAGGTGCTCCAGCCCCCTCGTCATCTTCGTGGCCCTCCTCTAGACCTGCTCAAGCAGGTTCATGTCCTTATGCCGGCGGCCCCAGAGCTGGACACAGCACTCCAGGTGGGGTCTCATGAGACAAGAGTAGAGGGGCAGAATCACCTGCCTCAACCTGCTGGTCACACTTCTCTTGATGCAGCCCAGGATACAGTTGGCTTTCTGGGCTGTGAGCACACATTGCAGGCTCAGGGTCAGTTTTTCATCCCCCAGTACCCCCAAGTCCTTCTCCGCAGGGCTGCTCTCAATCCACTCACCAGCCAGCCTATATTTGTGCTTGGAATGATGGCTACAGAAGAACTGCAGCATCAAGAGGTGCCTGTAATGCTCGAGGCCTCTTGGGCCTACTCCTATTCTGCTCCTGCTGATCCCTTGTTCAGTGATCTAAATATGTGATCTAACTTGCAGAATTAAATGTGTTCTGTATGGGGTTGCAAAAGTGCTACTGAGTACCTGTGAGTCATTGCATGCAGACCTGGGCTCCCTAGCTGCCTGGGGAGTATACCTGTGTAGGTGTGTTGCACCTATTTAACAGTCTGTATGCGAGTACAAATTTTCACAAGTACAAGGACTAAACTGTCAAGATCCCAGTATTTTCATCTTTTAAAAGGACTGGACAGAAAACTTCTTGTTAACCTAGAGGTGACAAAGTAGCCCTCATTCTGAGTGGCTTGCATACGGAATAGTAAGACTTGAAATGTTGCCCAGTCTCTATGGTGGAGCTGTAGAGAAGTGCACCTCTCAATTTTTCCCCTGAAGCAGCAAGATCTATAATCAAATAATGAAATGTTTTTGTGAATCAAAACTAGTGTATTTTATTCAAAGTATATTATAAGACAAAGCTATTTGAAAACTGGTTGCACCATGATGAGCATGCTTTATGTTCAGAGCAGAGAGAGCGGGGCTGCATTTCAATCAGCACTGAAGTTAGGTTAATGGATTGTTTCTCCGAATGTAGATATTTCAAAAAATAAAAGAGTAGTTTTGTTACCTTTTTTAAGGAAAACCATCTTGTCAATACATTTTTTTTATATATAAATATAGAACAAGTCAGTAGATGTGCAAAGGAATATCTTAGAACTGAAGCAGTAACATGTTTTAGTACTTACGGATACATGAATTAATTTTCTTTTCATTTACTTCTTTCTCTTACTATAGCTTTCCTTAAGTAGCTTGAGGATATATCTGAAGTGGTTATTCCATATTTCCTCACCTATTCTTACCAACAAATTCTATAGCAAATATAGTTTCTGCAGCTATAATGATTAAATAAATTCACTGGCTGTGCTCACAAAGAATTGAAATAAGTCCAGTATCTGTCTTTTCTTTATCACAATTCACATACCGCAGATATTAATTTCAGAAAAGAAATAATTAAAATATGTTCCCAAGTAAAAGATTAAAAATGTGTAAGAAATTGGATTAAAGTGGCTAAAATATTTCACAGAGTTGCAAGAAAAATATGAATTGTGTTTTGTTTTGTTTTCTTAGACTGTAGGGAAGACATTATCCACAAAATCATAAGAAATAGAGCCAATATAACCTAGATTTATTCCTAGCAGAAGACTATGTTAGGAAATTACAAGATAATCAAATCTCTGCTATAAACGAATAGGAACATTCTAGGCACATTTTTCTAAAGAACCAAGGGGCAATATTGACAGCATAAGGTTTTACTGAGAAAATGAAAGCAAACCTCTAGAGGACTAGAAGAATTCAGTGCTAACTGTTGTGAACAGTGAAAGTTTTCCTTAGAGAGAAAACACCCGTGAAAAATTATGATTAGCTGTTTCCAAATGTAAGTTTGAAAAAATAAATGCAGAAAGCACAAGGAAGTAGTGTGGTAGTAGGTTTCATGAATGACTTATTGTCCAATTTTAAAACACTGACAGAAATTAGTAGAGAATTCATATTCAGTATTGCCTACCTCTGTTGTTTATTGCTTATTTTTATAGCTACTTCCTCTACTTCCTTAAGTAGAGGAATTTATACCCTTCTAGCATTTATAGATTTAGGTTTTCCCATTCCCATTATTCATTCTTTAGAGACTTTGAAAATCCAGCAAGCATTGTGGGCAATCTCAGCATTGTATGAGGCACAATAGCATGAAGCGTTATTTGAAGTAGGACCTGGAGCTTGAAGTGCGGACAGAGCTTGTTTGTGTCCTGTCTGCAAAATAAATATATTTATACCGTAGAGGTGGCTAACATAGGCATCGCAACTGTTGTCCATTGATCGCAGAGGGAGTCAGCGTCTGGCAACCTTGACTATTTATTAGGCAGCTTGAAGTGCATATTGCTTTGTTGAACTTCAGTGCCCACGTAAAGCTGTGGAAAAAATACAGCCTCTCCCAGTGTGCCAGGACTGCAGTTCAGATACCTGCTTCTGATGGTGGGGTCCATTCTCAGAATCTGGAGCAGAGTATTTATAGTTGATGACTCCACTATTAATTGATCCAGGCACAAGTTTGCTGACCTTCAGGCATACACAGATCTTGGCCACTTGCTCTGATTTTTACCCTGTAGTGACTGTGGGATTCCTGGAGGCAAGATTTTGAGGAAAGTTCCTTTGAGTTGATGTTTATTGACATTTGCTGTGAAATATCACACAAACAGGGCTTGATAGACACATTTTTATAGATCTTGAATTAAAACAAAATACTACACTTAAAAATGCAGTATTATGCTTGTTATCCTACCCTAGTAAGCAGAGTTATATGTATTAAATATGCACATTCAGGTTTTGGGTTGTGGGCCTGATGTGCTATTCAGAATCCTGCCATATTAACTGGTATTTAACCATACATGCAGACAGTGTCTGAGACTGAGATCTAGCTAACTGAGCTAAGTGAGCTCTAACTGAGCTAACTAACTGAGCTAACTGAGATCTACCTAAATGAGTTTGTTATCTATTCACTCATTATTAAAGCAAAATATTTAGTGAGCCATATCATGCTGTCTGAAGTCCATGGGAGTTGTGTGGAACTGTGTAGAACAGTATTTAATAAAAAAAAAATTTGTAAAACATTTGCTAATGTAATACCAAGGGTATCGAAGTTAATCTAAATGTTTGCATTACATGAGATGTAAAATGCAACATTTACTTTCAGTACATCTTAAAATTGTTTTTCTTGCAACTGAATTTTTTGTGCTAATGTTGGATAAACAAGCAAAATATTCCTTTTTTTTATGATTTTTTTATTTACTTTAGAGGAGTACAATGACTGCTAACCATCAACTGCATGTTTATTCAAATAAGAGTTTAATAAGATGGTTATATTTTTAAGAGCTTGCCTTCCTTCCTTCCTTCCTTCCTTCCTTCCTTCCTTCCTTCCTTCCTTCCTTCCTTCCTTCCTTCCTTCCTTCCTTCCTTCCTTCCTTCCTTCCTTCCTTCCTTCCTTCCTTCCTTCCTTCCTTCCTTCCTTCCTTCCTTCCTTCCTTCCTTCCTCCCTCCCTCCCTCCCTCCCTCCCTCCCTCCCTTCCCCCTTCCCCCCTCCCTTCCCCCCTCCCCCCTCCCCCCTCCCCCCTCCCCCTTCCCCCCTCCCCTCCCCTCCCCTCCCCTCCCCTCCCCTCCCCTCCCCTCCCCTCCCCTCCCCTCCCCTCCCCTCCCCTCCCCTCCCCTCCCCTCCCCTCCCCTCCCCTCCCCTTCCCTCCCCTCCCCTCCCCTTCCCTTCCCTTCCCTTCCCTTCCCTTCCCTTCCCTTCCCTTCCCTTCCCTTCCCTTCCCTTCCCTTCCCTTCCCTTCCCTTCCCTTCCCTTCCCTTCCCTTCCCTTCCCTTCCCTTCCCTTCCCTTCCCTTCCCTTCCCTTCCCTTCCCTTCCCTTCCCTTCCCTTCCCTTCCCTTCCCTTCCCTTCCCTTCCCTTCCCTTCCCTTCCCTTCCCTTCCCTCTTTCAATGTCCTCTTCAAGGTATCCAGTAATAAGTTGTAAATTTAGCAGATTTTTTAAATGATTTTTAAAATATTTTTTTAGACTTCACCAGCAAAATTTCATATTACCACCATTGTTATGGCACAGAGTTATATGTAAATGTCTAAAAACTGAGGAAGAGGAAAGAAAAAAATGGTTAATACTATATAAGGTGATACTGTAAAAGGCATATATGTATGATACACCCTCATCATGTACTGAAAGATGAAACTTTTCAAGAGAAGACAAATTTCTACCAACCAAAAGAAAGGTTAAATGATGACTATCCTAAAGAACAAAACTGTAAGTACTTGATTTTTAAATGCTGGTACTTTCATTACTTCCCTACTCAAATCAGTCAAAGAACAATAAGTCAATGATTAAATTTGCAAGATGATAGATTGATCAGTACATTTTTAATATATTATATTTAATAATTACATAATGTCATTTAAAACATGTTAAAATTCCTGATTCAGCTACATCAGCACTAGTAAAATACCATAACTCATAGAAACCTTTTCTACATTTGTTTCTTCTGACTTTATAGAAACAGTGTCCATTTCAAGCTTTTATCTGTCCAAAACCTCTAAAATTATCATCACTTTTATTTATTAGATATATGCTATACTTTTCGTATCACTTTAAGAATCTTAATTTTCCTACTAATCAGCACTGAATGTCTAAAGAGGCATTCACACCATCTACTTCATGCAGTACAGAGAGCATGTTGAGTAGAGCAGTCAAGCCCCTATATATTAGAGATATCACCAGACAGTGATTCAGGTCACCTGCAGCTAAAAATATACAGTGTGAACCCTCTTGCTGGAGGTCTTAAAAATATTCAGACTTAAGTTGTAAATTAGTTTTCTTCCAAAGGGCCTTTTTCCATCACCAGCATTTGGTTCACAGTTCAGAAGGGAATTTTCTCTACACCCTCAATCACAGGTAAGAGCACTGAAAAGCAACAGAACACATAGGGATGGCTAAAGCCAATCCTCTTGGCTGTTGCAGCTGCTGTTGTATACATGTAGGCCTGAAAATACTTGCTGTGCTATCAATCATGAAGCCTTTGTCTCAATCATATTAGTAAATCAAATGTTATTTGAATGACATATTACTTCAAATGCCTGATTTCTGTTCAAATGCATAATTTTATGCATTAAGATGCTTTTTATCTCTCTTTGTTGTATTTCTGGTTTGGCCATGCTTGCAAGATCATCCTAAAACAGAAAAGATGTAATTTCATATACTCAATAAATTGTTTATGAGATCAGATTCCAACCTAAAGCTATTGGCAAAAATGTAATGAACCTCCATGAGAAGACATCAGATTTTAAATATTATGTAAACTAGTATTAAAAGGCATTGATCTCAGTAGGTCTCTCTTGGACCTTGCTCTTCTGAAAACGATAAGGCCTTTGTAATCTCAACCATTTGTTTTCCAGCTCCCTGATGTTCCTTACCTATTTTATTTTATTTTAATTTATTACCTGTCCTATATTTGAAAAGATCATGATGCAATAATCCATCATGTCTAAAGTTGACTAGAGGTTTGTGAAAATTCAAATATGTTAAATCTTCTGGCTCTGTCTATACCAACAGTTATTTCATTAAGTACTGTGATTTGTCTGAGATGATTTACCTTTCACAAATCCATGATGACTCATGCTTATTAAATTGTTCTTTTCCAAACTGTACGAATATTTAAGATAGCCAAAAATAGCATCTCAAAAGTTCTGTTACTATTGGCTCAGGCTTTGACACACTTAAATAGACTGCAAAATATCTTCCTTCACTAATTTCCAGTTGGGATTTCTTTTTCAGAGTAAGTTATTATTAAGCCTGCATAAAGGTGGCATAATCTTTCTCATGGATGTTTTTCTTAAGATTTAATATGGTGTTAATCACTACAACTTCTGAAAATGATCCATTTCTGATCTAGGTTACTTTTCTTTCTTTTCAGCTGGTGAGACATTTGTAAGTGCTTATTCATGATATTTTAAAGGTCTAGCTATCTAAGAAGTATTATTTTTTGTTCACAAAGACAAGGCATTAGAAATACTTTTCTACTTATCTATGGAGGGGAGAGAGAAGCTTTAAAGCACTGGGAAGACTAGCTGTAATAAACTATTTGAAACACTTTGAAGAGTATTTATTTTACCATCTCCCTTGACGAGTACAAAATGTACCTGTTTTTAAAACTACATTTATTTTACCACGACTATCCTAAGCAGTCTTCTTTTTTTTTTTTTTAAGCTGCTGTTTCTTTGTCCTTTTTTAAAAATTTATTTTACTTGTCACACACTTTGTATGCCTTTCATATGCTGTCCAAGTATGGGGAAGGTTAGTAATGCTTGTGAAATCAGTGCAAGACTTTTATCACAGTTGTTGTTTAGGCATTTTATACAGTGTTTGCTTCTTCTCCTGCTGTACTCAGGAAGTTAAAGACTCTTATTTAGTGCAGCCAGTTTTATGTAAGCCATACAAGACTAAGGAGGCAGAGCTGGAGTGGAAAGTGAGACGCAACATGCTAGTCTCCAAGACAATGAAAATTAGTGGCTTAAAAAGGAAAGAAGTAATGTCAGAAGAATGAATCAGAGGATCAAGAGAACAAAAACAAAGAGCAGGAAGGTAAGGTGACCACAGTACAAATGAAATCTTAATGATATGAATTAATTTTTGTTTGTCCCAACATGCTGCACTGTTCTAATGATGAATTTGCCAGAAATCTGGAATTGTCTCCAAGACCCTGGGAAGCATCTCTAATTTGTGCACTGAAACATAAAAGAGTCGGTCACTGGCACATGTAGAGACTGGATACTTCCACTTGCAGTGAGTGTCTCATATTTATGAATACATCTACTAAAACCCAGAATTTGCTTCATTAATTTCCTTGTCAACATCACTCAGTAGTTCACTGAATTTGACTAGGAAACCCAACAGCAACTCTGGTTCCTCCTCCCCAACATTCTCAAGACATTTTTCCTTGTGCAACTCATTACTATAGAAACAATCTTTCCTAAGGTATTTCAGTTTCAGAAAGCAATGCTATATTAAAGCCATTCTGCTTATAGAACTTTTTGTTTCTTACTGAAAATGTCTCAGGTGAAATACTCCATGACAATAAATGTTTTCAAGAAGCAATTTCCCCAAACACAAATGACATGAGCATTTACTGCTATGGCGGTATTATCATGGTTTCCACAAATAACACCAATGAAGGTCATGTAAACTCTCATATTACCCATTTAATGTTTTGTCTAGTTCTATATGTATGTGTGTGTAAATTTGATATACTGTAGAAATAGAGGCCTGGGAAGATTCATGTCATATAATTGCTTTCACGGAGTGATCAAGTGCCACCTTAAGCAAAGGTGGAGGCTTTACCTCGGAGTTCCCACAGACCCCAGTTGTTAGGAAACCTCCTTTTCTTAGAATTAGAAATCCAGTTTCCACTCTGATTTTATCCATAGTTAAGTTTCTTCCCTCATGCAAGTTTGGTCCTTTAGTTTAAGAAATTCTCTTCCTGGTATGTATCCTTATAATGAAGTTACAGACAGCAACAAGATCCATACAGTCTTCATTTGGTGAAGCTGTGCATGCCACACCTTCTATACTTTCTTCATAAGAGATCTCCTTTGAAAATGTATTTTCAAATTTTCCTGGGTTCCTTGTTCCTCTTAATCCTCTTCTCTCTTTTATTTCACATTGATACCTCTATATTTCTGACCATCTCCCCACTTCAACTCATCTCTATATCCCCCACCTCTTCACTCTTCTGTCTCACCACTGCTTTTGAAAGCTATCTGCACATTCACCTTTTTCCTTACCTGCCATGGCAATATTAGGCATCAAACAGCAGCTGGCAGTCAGTTCCTCAGCTTAATTAAAGGCTACCCTTTAACTTCACAGGAAGTGTCTGTATTTGGGACCTCGGGACTCTAGCTGCTCTTGGAACAATGAGAGAAATTTTTGATACGATTCTGTTCGTTAATACTGCTGGTGCTAAGACTTCCAAATTGTTTGCCAGACTCCATACAAAACAACCTCCCAGAAAAACACAAAGAATATTTTTTTCATGAAATATAACAAGTTCAAGGTAAAATGTGTGGAACAGAAAAAACCCTAACCCAATGCATATTTTTCACTATGGGAAACTAAGTCTTAAAGAATAACCAGTAATTGCTGTGATTCTGTTTTCCTGAGCTGAACTCAGTTTTGCACCAGTGGCTCACAAATGCCTATGCCAAGTAAGATGTTCTGAGAATTAAGGAGGAAGGAAAGAAGTCTGTGGTTTGGGACAAGCAGCAAATCCATTCTCTCTCAAAGGCATCTGAGAAATAAAAGATTCACCATCTTCTGTTTAAAATCATTCTCCAGCTGGATTGGTTTTAAGTGTCACACATTCCAAATGTGTGTCATATATTTGGACAGAAGTGCTTTAATGTCATGAGTCCTTCTGAATCATCTCTTCCAGTAGTACATCCAGGACTGTCTTCCCCAGCAGGCTGAGAGCAGCCCAGCCTGGGTTTGGGTTGCCCCAGTAGACACACGCACTCACACTGCACTGATGAGGACTGTACAGTGAGGAGAAATTCTGCCGGGAACATAAATGACAGAGGAAAATCCTGTCCAGCACTTAACATCACAAACAGCAAATTAAGAGATGCTTACGGATATAGTATCTGTGATCCAAAGAGAGGAAATTGTAGTAATCACCCATTGTGTTTGAGTAGTACTTTGTACTGTGAAAAAGCTTAGCATGAATATGGTATATAACTACATTGCAGCAGGCCTGTCATTTGGAAAGTGGGAGGGAAAGAGTTTATCCTCTCTTCCATCCCTCATTTGAGTTTCTCCTTGTAAAATCATGTCAACAGCAAACAAAAGATCACAGTGCAATGAGCATAAAGATAATCAGCTTTCAATGCCCCCAGTCCCACTGGATTTTAAATAGCAGATTCCCCTGAGCATAACACAGTTTTATCAGACTGCTTTGTTAAAATAGGGGCTCTGCTCTTGATGTTCAAAAGCAAACGCTGCCCTACAGGTATATACATCATCTGCAAGATTTGGACGTTCCATGGGGCATGTCAGTCCTTGCAAAGAGGGGGTCTTCCACAGGGATGGGAAAACTCAGGACAGCTCTGTATACCCTTTCAGGGACATGCTTGCAAGTGGAAGCTGTGTGGAGTGGTATTCACTGAAGTACAAGTAGCTGCCACTATCCTGCACTCCTGGCACAGAACTAGAGATGATAACCCAGGAAGACTGCCTCCAGAGATGCAAAGTTTCATTTTCTTTCATCTTTCATGTAGATTTTATAAAATAAGAGGTATTAAAAGCAGAAGGCAACAATTGGAAGCTCCAGAAATAGTTTATATAAAAAAAGTATTTCCTATTATGTGAGCAAAGCCTGTGATAGATTTCAATTGCCAAAGAGTATATGAGCTGCCTGTGAAAGGTCCCACATTCTCATCTGGAAAAACTTTTAGATTTTATTCCTTTATTTGGCTTGAAACAGAGCTTTTTTTGCTTTTGTTAAATCTTTAACTGAGGTCTGGGCCACAGGAAAAGTAAAAGGCAACATGCTGGCTAGAGGCCATCATTTTACATTTTAGAAGAAGGATTTGGAGTGAAAACAGATGAAAGCTATGGGGGCCCTGGTCAGATGGCAGTCAAAAGATCTGCAGGAGCCAGAAGGAACAGAGTCCAACATATTTGAATCCTGGCTCAGAAGAAATCAATGATCAGCTGAAATTGGGGATGATGCAAGGAAAAATAAAAAACCCAACATTCCTTGAGGTATTGCTTCAGTGCTTTGTATAGTGAATAATGGAAAAATATCATCAAGGGGAGATTTTCATAATTCTGGCGTCAAGAAATTCTGTGAAGTGTTTGCGTTAACTGCTGTTGCTCCAACGATATTTCTAAAAAGAACCAAAGCTGCAGAGACACAGAAAGCAAAGGGTGGCCCAGAACAAACAAGACGACCTGGAAAACCAGAAAAGAGCAGACTAAAGAGTTGTATAGAAATCTAGGCTGTGCTCAGCACCAAATGGGAGTTAGAGACATAATCAGGGAGGAAGCAGACTGACGTACACTGGATGAGATAACCCATCAGGGCTCAGGAAGAGTTTAGTTTGAAGAGGGCCATGTTAGAGATGTTAGTAGAGGTCATTGTTTTTGTGAAAGCTAATGGGTCGATTAACATACAGCAACTCCAAACTTGCTGCCTCTGAAGCTTCCCATGCCCTTGTTTAGAAAAGTCATGGAGGTCACAAATTGCAAAGGAACCTTTTAGCTTCACTGTGCAATCTTAAAGAGGTGCAGCCAATGCAGGAAACACTTGCAAGGAACAGGAAAATGGTGAAGATGTATCTGGAAACAAGCCAAACCCCAGCTAACAACTTTTCTCTTTTCAAATTATGAAGAAAAACAGTTCCAAGCATTTTTATTAGAATGGTTTAAGTGAAAAAAATAGTTCACAAGAAATATTTTACTTCTTTTCTTTTAAAACTAAAACCTAAAGCAGTCATACAACACACCGAACACTGCACACAGGTGGTTCTCAGGTAGATCAGCTGATATTCCTGTTTGGAAAATCTTAGACTCATAATGGTACCAAAACATTGCTTTATATGTTAACTATAGTGCTATTATAGGTATTTATATTGCTTTTGTTACTAGCTGTGCCATTTCAGTCAAATCCTGTTTCCTTTGTCATCCACATATGGTCAGTGGAAGTAGGATATCCTCTTGATGCTCTGGGGCACAGTTTTGCTTTCCTTGCTCAGTGTTGTTTTCAGTGGCAGTTTGTATAAATACGAAAAGCAGAATGGAGCCCCTACATCACTTCCGTGCTCCTCAAAAACACCATGCGATGGATATGACCCAAGAAAATTATCACTAACTTCAGCTTTTACTGCAATGCTGTAAACTTGCTTTAAGCTACTGGGAAGATAAAATACCAACCAACAACAAAGAATATAGGTGGACTTTCTGTCACCTAACGATAATCACAACAAAATTAACTTTGGAGTGTTGTAAACAAGCCAGCTGAGCTTATATAGTCACTGAGGTTGTGGTGAGAGAGACAAAAATGTGTCCATGCTTCACATATCAGGACAGACTGAATTTTCCTCAGAAATACCTCCCTCTGCTGACTACACATGAAGACTCAGATTTTCAGGTGTTTCAGTTCTCCTTGTTCTGCAGAACTTAGGTACCAAGAAGAGGCACACACTAGAGATTTATCTTCATCAACTAGTTTGTACCATTAAACAAAATTATTTAAAATTAAACAAAATGTCTAACCTCCCCCCCAATCCTTCATGCTCCTATGCACACTCAGTGCATGGTATACCTAATTTATTTTATACATGCTGAATCTCTAGCTATGATATAAAGATCTTACATAAATTTACCGGGGGGATGAGGAGTAGGGAGGGAGAAGACTGAAGGAAGTTAGATTCGAACATTCATTGTTTCAGAAATTCATCACTGACTATTAAAAAAAATATAATCATTTAAACAGTTTTCCACATGTGCTATTGTTAAAGCCTCTGCGTGTCACACAGGAAGACGTCTAACACTGCTGCACCGGGCCCTTGAAAGGAAATGGAGTTGTTCAGCCAGTCACTTCTTTTTCAGTTTCCATCATTGTGTCAAGGTTAAAGTTTGTTTTCATTAAGGATACCAACTGTAAACAAGCACCCACTAACACTGATAGTCTCAAAAAAATTGTGGTTTGTCTTTTAACAGAAGTTAAAACATCTGTTAGTCTTTAAGATGGGAGTTACAAGACACACTTCAGTCTAACAGCACTTAGCGTTGAATTTAAAGGACATTTACTTCATTAGAAAGTTTCACTACAAGGAGAAAGAACACAAATGAAGTCTCTCTAGAGACATGTTGCTTTCAATTGGTACTTGCAACTGCCTTACACCCCAACTCTCCTCACATCCTCCCCCTCACAACAAATGCTCCCCCTACCTTATCACATGGTTTAGTTTATCTGGACTTTCTTCCTGAAGAGGAACTAAATAATCTTTATTTGTAGAAACAGGTTTGCTAACAGAAACAAATTACAAAATGCATATTCACAAATATGTAACTATTGGCTAAAATTTTTAGAAGTACAAAAATAAATATTGACTACGGCTGGTTTAGCAATCAATTTTTTTAGTCCATGCTGACCTGTAAAACAAAGGAGCTTAACATAGTTATAACACTTGTACATTTTACAATTAGAAACAAAAGAATTTGTATTTTTGTAGTGTATCTGTATTTAACAGTTACAAAATGGTCAATAAATGCTACTCTTTTTTTTTTCTTTCAGTAGCATTTTCCTCAGAAAATGGAAACTGCTTTACAAACCTAAAACTAATTTAGAGAATTTCTCTCTCCCTTCTTCTCTGCTATCATGGGTAGAATCCTCTCAGGAAAAACCCTTTCAGGAATATTACATTCTAAAGATCATTGATTGTTAAACTGTATTACATTCTTTTTCTATCATCTTCCTGCACTGAACACTGCAAAGACACAAATTGTTATTGCTAGCATTATTGCAGCATCTCACATTGTTTCCAGTGGCTCATAAATTCTCTGTATCATCCTATCCCTTTCCTATGACTTTACATTAGCACTGTAAAAGCCCAGAATATGGATTACTATTTTGGACTTCATTTTCTCCTTTTCTATATTTTTCCTGAATAGCTATTTCCATTAAATGAAATGTATGTCAGATGAATAGCATCTTATTAAATAGCATGTAATCTTTACAGATGTGGCCCAACCCATCTTGAATTGCCCTGGTACGAGAGGTGCAGCACCTTTTTGCTACACTTATGTTCAAGAATCTTTTACTAAGCCATATCTGCTAGTCTCAGCTGTTGCAAGGAAAAACCTTGGGACCTTAAACAAGAATTTGACATTGGCCTGTGTCCACAGAGAGCACTGAAGAAAAGATCAGGAGCCAAAGACAGTATTTTAAGTAATTTTCACTATTAACCATTTGAGTAATAATGAAAAAAGCAGCAGGCGTGAATATAATGCGAACATCTACCTGATGGCTGAGAGCTTTACCTTGCAGCTTGAGAACTCGGATGGACAGGGCTTGGAGTGTCACCTTATTTTCCCTCACGACCCAGGTTAAATATTGACTGGACTGAGCTTAAGGACATTTATTATTTGCAAGCCAAGGTCATGATTAATGCAACAGCTCGCAGGGTCCAAAATGTGCTAAGCACTTTACAGAGAGTAGGGCAAGCCAGGCCTCAATCCCACAAAACTGATATGTCAGTGTCAATTTTAGACACAGCAACCAAACCTGCCACTCCTCCCTCTCCCTCCTTCCCTTCCATGCATGTTTCCCTGGGCTGCATTGCCTCTCTGGTCACTTGGAATATCAGAACATGCATTTAGCTTTAGGAAACTAAAATGTGCCTCAGCATCTGAGTTTTGAAAACACTTACCCAAAACCATGTGTTTTTACAAAAGGAATGGGAATTAATAGCAGACTGTGGGATCAGTCACCTCTGGTTTCATGGTGAGTAGAAAACCCCTTTGGCCATATCAAGGAGTAAACACATATCTGAAATCAGCTCTGCCTAGATCTAGCAATGGCCTCTTTGGGTAAAGGCTCCTACATATTATGGCAAAGTAGGTGGGGAAATGGTGGCCTCCATCACTTATAAATCTGTCATTAAATTGTCTTTTTCCAAAGAAAAAATATTGCAATAATACAAATTTTTTAAAGCAACTTGATATAGACTAGTTCCAACTTGTCTGTGAGACACTGGCAAAATCATAGCATTTTCAGAAAACTGTTTTTTGCTTCTCACGTGTTCTATTTCTTTTAGGCAATTCAGTGGAAATGACAGTTCAGGGTGAACTGGCAAAAAGTTATTTAGTCTAGATCAAAGGTTAAATTTTCAACTCCCCTCTCTAATCATAAACAAAGTTTTGAAAACATGTTTTGGAAATGGTATTTTGTGAAATGAATTTCAAGGTGGCCTTTTAGGATAGTCAGTATTACAAAAACCAACATGACACACGTTGTGCAGGAGAGGGAAAGGAAGAGCTCATGTATAAGGGATTTAAGTAAGCGTATCAAATCTGCTCTGTTGAGTTGCATTTTTCTCCAGCTGAATTCCTGCTCAGTAGCAGTTTACCAATTGGGTCCTCCTCAAATCAAATCTACAGTTTTCTCTACAAGGGAAGGGAAAAAAATAATAAATCAAAACTAATGAAGTATTCTTTGTACTATTGACGTCTTCATTATTTCTTCCTACGTCACTGTTAGATTTGAAAGGAGAAAACAAGGAGTGATATTGAACGCGAAAAATGAAAACTGCCCACCTGGTGAAAAGAAGGGAAGGAGGAAATCAGGAGGGTGAGTTAGCAATTTCTTAAGCATATGCAATATCTGTAATTTTCAAACTTGACAATTGCACTGAGACACAGAGGGGAAGCAAACTGCTTGGGAGAGTGTTTGTTCTTTCACAAACAGACTTGTGAGAGAAGTACATCAGTCATTTTGTCCAGGCTGTGTGTAACACATGAACGTCTCAACACAGGCGCAGAATGGCAGCCACAGGAGGGAGGAGGGTTCTCACCTGTTTTAGCTCCCCTGCCTGTTCTGCCTTCCCTGCAGGGAGAAAATTGACACAGCCCTTCCTTTCTCCAAGAGGAGCTGGTAGGTCAAAATTCAGTCAATTAAAACACTTTCCTTATCCTTCTCTAGATGCATGCACAAACACCTGTGCTTTTTTTTTTTTTTTTTTTTTCCCAGATTTAAAAGTCATATTATCCTATTTCTTTTTTAATTCCTTCTTTTGTTGCTATGTGATGTTTTTCTCTCTCTCCTTCCCCAAGCCTTCCCTTAGCTCCCTCCCCCCAGGATAATAGAGTGACTAGACTGAGCAAACATTGAAACAGACAATGTACAGATTGCTTTCAAATACACAAAGAAATGAACCAGGAGAGAAGAGATAAAAATGGATAGATTTCTTTTTCCCCTCTTTAATCGTAGGTGTTATTATAACAATATAGGTAAAATATTTTCCAATGCAGGTGTGATTTTTAAATTGATAATGTCTGTAAGTTCAGACAGTGGTTGAGACGTTGGATCTCATCAGCATCTGTGTGCTGGAGCACTGGCACGTTAGGCAGAATGAGGAGTGCAAGGGTGCTGCCCTGAACTGTGCTCACCCATATCATCACACGTGATTAAGATCACATGTAGCCTTCTTGCAGTTCTGTAGGAAGATATATTTAGAGTTTGACTGTCACTAGACTGTACTGAATTTAGTGGGCCTTTTTGTTGCACTCATCTTACCTCTTGATTTTTCTTGTCTGGCTGCTTCTGGTTGTTATCCAGAGAGCCATTCCAATGTCTCAGAAATTAATTGATGCTATAGTCTTGCTAGGGTTTGTTTTCAGCTGCTACACTTAAACGATTATTTGTCTGAAGGTGGTTCTTCAGGTAAAGAAATTTTAATAAAATGAACAGTGAAACCAGAACGTTTTCTCTCAAGCAAACATTTGTAGTGAACAGACATTGAATACAATGTGTAGCATTCCACATAGTTACCAAATTTGTCTTTAATGCAAGCATGTATATCTAAGAGTCTTGTCCTTACTTCAGAGGTGCTGCATACTCACAGCTCTGCTGCATTCAGTGGGGGCTCCAGGACACCAATTCTCCACAAACCGCCAACTTTCAGAAAGATAACTTATATTCAATCAATCTCTTCTACAAAAACAGGTATATAAATGTATTTCCTCATGACCGGAAAGCTTCCATTATCTCCTGTTTTAGGATATTTAAATGCTGTCCCTGTGCACCTATCTCAACAATTAGCTCACACTCTGTAAGAGCCATCGTTTGTTTTGCCTGAGATGTATCTCTGTGTGTGTCATAGAGGACATTGGTATACATAAGACATAAAAAGTGAAACATCAACCTGTATTTTTGATGAGGCAGTGCAGAACGTTTGGATTTGGGTCTATGTCCAAGAACAAACAGAATTTATAAGAAGTTTGGGTGAAAGAAAACTCTTTTCCTTGCACTTTCAGTTATTTTCTTTCAGGACTCAAAGGATCACTGTCTGGAGCCAACAAAAATTCCTCCCTCGTATGACAGAGTAGAACTAGAAGCAGAACCTCTGTTGCCAGACCGACTCATCTGGCTTCCCCAAGCAAGAACAATACATATCTTTTTAGCCCCTCTCACTTTATATTTGGTGGATCCTGTAACTGGGTTGTTAAGACCATGTGTCTTGCCGCAATCTCTTGCAGACTTTCCAGGAGACTCAGCCAATCAGTGCAAAAATACACTCTGACCTAGGACCCCCCTGAATTTCACCTTCATGAGAATACCTGACTGAGGTTTAAAAAGTGAGCATTCCTTTGTATTAATTCATTATAAATTGCGGGCATCAGCATGTATTCTTCTGGTAGCCATTATGAATCTCAGCACCTTTTATAAGGATAAGACATTATACATTACAGCACAGAGAGAAAGAACAGCATAGAAGCTAGTGACAAGAGCTGACCCTTCCATCAGAGAAAAACTGATTATCAGTCATTTTTTTATTTGTCTGTGTAACACTCAAGACACCAATTAACTACCTGTCTTTCCCCTATTAGTAATATCTACACTGTGCTATGCAGGAAAAGTGTCTTAGTCAAAATTAACAAGGCACAAAGCACTAGTTGGATAGCAATTAGCAGACAGTGTCATTGCCATATCTTGCTAATAAGATGAAACAATAGAGTAGGAAATGTATTCTGTGTGTCTAATGGATGCTGTAGATCAAATAATATCTCAGAGATTTCTGAAGTAGTGTAAACAGAATGACTCCCTGTTGTGATAAGTCATCTTGGATCAATGGTGAAACTGGAATAATCGCTGGCATGTAGCTGATGTGGAGAAAGGAAAAATACAACATACTGAATTTTAAGTTATCAGATGAACAGCTTCATTTGAGTCTGCAAGAGTGTTTGACCAACTCTCTACTAGGTAAGAGACAGACACTAATGGGACTGGTTTGTTTTTGCAGACAGATATCTACAGTTCCACCCTTTCTCCCTCTTGCTGCCCAACCTCAGCCCAAGATCAACATGATTCAAAAGCAGGTTTCACTTATCTGACATCCACATGTGTTCCTTTAGGGGATAGAGGCTTAGATAAATGGTCTGGGTTTTGAGGTCATCTCTGTAACAGGATTAAAAATATTAACTGGCTCATAAATTAGTTTTACCAGGGTAGTGTTGCCTGACTGAGCCTGTATCATTTTTATTGCTAGCTACAGTTATGTTTATTGACAGACAAGGATTATAAAATGATGACACAAAGCAGTAGTTATTCTGGGTTCCAGCAGGAACAATAAATTCTCTGCCTCCAGTTCTGGAAATGTTTCAAGGCTTTTTCTTTATGAATAGTTACTCTATAAAGCCACAGTATTTTCTTGACTAACATTACTCATTTAGTTCACCTGTGTTACTCTAATCAGTAGAACAGAGATGCAGAAGGAAGTGGTATAATACTATAAAATTTACAAAGTCCTAAACAGACAGAGCTGAAATGATTTTTTTCTGTAGATCTTAGTTGCCAACATCAAGAGCAAAGTTTCGTCTGTCTAGGGATATTTCTAAACACAAAACCTCAAACCACCAAAAAGGCAAACAAGAAAACTTGATAAACATAAGGAGCTTCAATTGGAGAAAAAAAACATCTACACTTCTAAATACACACCAAAATGACACAAAATCAAATATGCATCAGAAGTCTGTTGAACCCCAGGTTTTCAAATGTTAGTTATGTGCTTTAAGGACACTAAGAAGTTATAGGACATTTACTTCCCAGTGCAACAAATGATGCAGAAGCGGCCTTCTTCACCCTATTTCAGATGTCAAGTTTTTCAAGCCTCTATCATTTATCTTATCTTCCTTTTGCCCTTTTAATATTTGTTTACATCTTTCTCTTGGTCTGAAGCCTGAAACTGCACTCTAACTGAGGTATCATTGGTCTCAAGAACAGCTAGATTTATACAGAAACACAGAAGGGTTGAGGTTGGAAAGGACCTCTGGAGGTCATCTTGTCCAACTCCCCTGCTCAAGCAGGGTCACCTAAAGCCTCTTGTCTTTACAAATGAAAATGAATGTATCCGAGAACAAGAAGAATCTTTTCTAACAGTGTCACACTGTTGCCACTGCCTGTGTCCCCCTAACTTCTAACTTCTTTTCTGGCTTATACTGCTTACTAACTGATTTTTCCCCATTTCATGTATGCAAAGCACTTCAGTAACAATTGCATGTGCTTTTATTAAATTTCCGTCAGTTGATTTTGGAACAACTTTCCATTTTCTGGAACTCCTTCCAAATTTGAAAGCATCCTCATCATTTCATCATCCAGATCATTGATCAGCAAAGGATTGAATAGAACTGGGCTCAGAAACACCCCATTTTAAATGTCCTCCCATTGTGACAACAAACCGTTGATAGTTTCTCTTTGATTTAGTTTTCTCAACCAGCTGTGAGCCTTCTCTGCAGTGATTTAATCATGTGCCTTAATTTGCTTATGAGGATGCTATGGAGGAGACTCAAGAGCCTTACTGAAGTCAAGATATATCACATCTACTGCTTCCCCCTTATTCACTTATCCTGTCAAAGAAAGAAATTAGATTGGTTTGATACAATTTGTCCTTGACAAATTCGCATTCACTAGACTATTATTACCCTCGAGGTGCTTATAAATTGATTGATTGATCCTCCATCATACAGCTTCAGTTCAAGGAAAATCACTTCACCAGCATCTGCTCCGAAGTGCAGCTAATTGGACTCAGTTCTGTGATTTCAAATCTACTTCTGCTTGTTTGGTATTGACTTCCCAAAGAGGCCTCCTAACTATCTTGACCATGTGTTCTCTTCAGTCCCAAAGTTAACCAGGTTATATGAGCTTTACCTGCTGTACTCAAGAGCACCAGACCTATGAAAACTATCCATGCTCATAAAAAGACCATGCACCCTCTAACTGACCTCTTTCTACTCTACTATCAAACATAAAATCCCTACCTGTTGATGAGAGTGACTGACCAGTTCTGGAGTGCATGCTGCTAGGGTCCATGGGTAGGGTGCATGAGCAATAATTTTCTGTCATTTATGCAGAAAGATTCCAGCTAAAGAGCAGAACTCAGTACATGGAATTATTGGTAAGCAATATTTGTGATTTATGTAAATGAAGCTGCCCAGAACTGTCTCGTGTCCTTTTTTCCTACATATGGGAGCAGAGACTTTCAGTTTTCTAAGCCATTTGACCCTGAGGCTTACATTTGGAATTCCATGCTAATAGACACTACATAATTATTATTTTAATTAGAAAAGCTGCAAAAATATTCTACTGAGTCTCTCAATTCAAATGGTGTAACTGCCACATAGGGCTTAGTCCTACAATGATTTCAGTGCAGTTATACTAAGCACAGTTGGCTTTTGCTCAAAACAAGCTCAGTATTTTGGTATGGTATCATAGAATGCAGAATTAGGTTACTGAAAGGGTGTTTGAACCCAAGCTGACCACAAGTAAAAACTCCACTATTAAGTACTGCAAATTTGACTTTTGCACTTGTGGTTTAACCCGGCAGTCAGCTAAACACCACACGGCCTTTCGCTCCCTCCCTCCTAGTGGGATGGGGGAGAAAATGAGGAAAAGGTAAAACTCGTGGGTTGAGATAAAGACAGTTTAATAGGACAGAAAAGGAAGGAAAAATAAAAATAATGATAAAAGAATACACAAAACAAGTGATCCGCAATGCAATTGCTCACCACCCACTACCTGATGCCCAAGCAGTCCCGGAGCAGTGGTTGCCACCTCCCAGTCAACTCCACACATTTTTTTTGTTCAGCATGACATCGTATGATATGGAATATCCCTTTGGCCAGTTTGGGTCAGCTGCCCTGTCTGCACCCTCTCCCTGCTTCTTGTGCACCCCCAGCCTCCTCGCTGGCAGGGCAGTATGAGAAGCTGAAAATTCCTTGACTTAGTGTAAGCACTGCTCAGCAACAACTAAAACATTAGTGTGTTATTAACATTATTCTTATCCTACATCCAAAACACAGCACTGTACCAGCTACTAGGAAGAAAACTAACTCTATGCCAGCCAAAACCAGGACAACACTTATGATTTATGAGTAACAGATTTTATTAAAAAAGTTAACATGCATAGAGACCTAATTTTGTAGTTCTTACTTGGGCAAAACTGCTGCAGCTAAGGAAGGATGGTCCAAGCTCAGTGTGAGATGATCTAGCTTCAGTCACTTTCTTTCCTCATCCTTGTTTGATCTTGGTCCTCTTGTTAGGCTCTGCCTTTGCAAAACTTACGTGCAGAAATTCACTGGGGCTGCTCCTACCAGTAACTAAGATATTTAGGATCACAGTGCCCTGGTTTCATATTTGTGAAACAGAAGAAAATGTTGCTTTCCTACATCAATGTTTGGAGAGCTGAGAAACATTTTTAGGGTCTGGAGAAGTACCAAAATAATAGACGATTTGTTTCAAAGATAATGCAAAACACTGAATAGGTCATTATAGAATAATTTGATTTGAAGAAACATTACCACAGAGGAAAATGAATAGATTAATGGCATAATTTTGCTATTTCTTTTCTTTCTCTGTTTGCAAACATATAACAGATAACATTTGCAGAATGATATTTTCTTGTATTCCATCATCTACCAGTGAAAATATATCCATTTGCTTCATTTTATAAGCAGTTAAATTACTCTGATTCCTTATATACTTCTGTAAAAAAAGATGTCTAGCTTAAGACTTACATGCCCCCTCTTCCACTCATCACTAAGGGCACATTTGTGTTTTACAAAGGGATACAGCATGATGCCTGAGGTAGGTTTCATCCTAGCTTGTATGTCCACACATTTTTGTACAGACCCCTGCTACTAACCTAAACTGGAAGCAATACAAGTTCTAAAAGCCAGCACTGTACCTGCACCAGTAAAGCCTCCCCTCTCAGCAACTGGCATGGAACCTGGGCTGTAGTGGGGCTGGGCTGTTTCCTGTTCTTCTTTTCCATGCAGACCTACTCCAAGAACAGTCCCATCACTGCTTTTATATTCCTGCCACAGGTCTTTCAGCAAGATATGGAAGCTAAGATTATACGACAGAAAAACAAGCAGATCCTCAAATGTTCCATAAAAATTTAAGAGCTTTATAAAAACAGGGAAATAAGTTCAAAGATGCATTTCAACTTAATTACCTATTAATCTGAATATGAGACTTGGACCATATCTTAGTTCTGTGCCCTAGTTTTATCTACCTAAGAAACAGCAACAACATGAGCTTTCTTTGTGGCGCTGTAAGTGCAGCTGGCTAAGAATATTGTTCCCAGGGCTGTGTGTGCCCCTCCTGACACTGCCAAGGTTACTTGTGAATAAGAATCACGTTTGCTTCTGCTACATCAGAAAACAATTAATCTTCATTGTTTACCAACCACGAGTAATCAAAAGCAGTAGGGAAATAAACTGTATTTTCAAGTACCTATGAAGACATTACAAAAACAAAGGCAAAAATGCAAACTAAAGCTGAGGAAAGCTCCTAGACTGCCTCTTACAGGAAAATGAAGATTTAGGTATTTTACAAACAGATTATTTTTTCCACATTTCAGTGAAGACATATTTGATGGTGTAAACTCCAGATGTATGGCAAAGTGATCCAGAATACCTTATCTGCTCTGGAAACAGTTAAGGATGGAACAGATATACAAGAGTGGCTTAATTTGTTTAGGTTTGATTTGTGACGGTGTTTTTAGCAATACCAGTGGGGAAATTTGGCTCCTTTTTACTAGAGTGGAGGAGAAAAGTATTGCTATGAGTAACCAGGAATGCACTGGTACGATACTGACACACTGCTCACTACTAATTACAGGGATAGATAATTATCTAGGTTTGAACTGAGTGCAGAAATTAAGAGTTGAACTGCTGACTCTATATTAAACTGAGGGCTAGAAGCAATAAAGGATTTATAAATCTACAAATTAGGCACTGCTCTGCCCAAACCAGAAAACACTCAGTTCACTGAGCAGAAACTAAAGTCCATCTGGTTCAGAAAACCCTGAGCAGGTACCTGCTTTCAACTACTTCGCAAGAAAGTCTAAACTTCAGGCTGTGTGCCAAATCACCCAAGAGAATGAAGGCCCCTCCATGTGGTGGGGCCCAGGGCCTGGTACGTGAGGTGAGGAACTGAGTTTCCTTCCTGAGAAGACACAGGGAGATATTCCCACCATGCACCTTTTCTGCAATTGCATGTGCTCAGGAATCAGGCTCAGAGGACTGCCAAGCCTGGGAGAATAAGAGAGGGAGGGAGAGCAGCATTTCAAAAGAAAGCAAGAGCACTTCTGATTTCTGTGGGGCCCAGTCCAGCCCCAGAGATGTACTGATCTCTCAGAGGAATTAGACTGTCCCCTGACTAGCTTTTGTGTCTCAGTAGAACATGAGTAAGAGCTGGGCCAAACTTTCTGGCCAAAAAAGCCCAGTAAGTTTAGATACTGCTGGCTAGCTTCTGAGAGGGTTTAAAAAAATGAAAATTAAAAAATCATAGTTTCAGATTTATATACCTAAACACTACAAATGCAACTGTAGGTTCTGGAGAACTTTCTTGGGTTCAGCATCACACGCTTCACACCGTACTTCCAGACTACAAACCCCTACACTACAGAAGTCCATTACTGTCCCTTGCACTGCAATTCACATGGGGTTTCTTCTCCTGCAGGCAGCACGTGTTTGCCACAGGGACTCTTGTATCACTTTAACTCAGTCATAACTTCCTTTAGCAGGGAACATTCAGCTACAGACTGGCTTTCCAAAAAAAATCACAGACTTGGAAAGGTAAAACTTCTATCCATTTTAAGCTGTAAGCTCACTGTAGCAGAATATCATTCGGAAAAAAACCCAAACATGCTGACAGTCAAATAGAAAATGATTCAGTTTGTAGTAAATACCAGCAGGACAACAGACTGCCTTTCTTAGATTTAAATCCTAGGCTAGTGTTACACACGTTGTTAAAACTTCTTTCTATGTGTAAGTTTTTCCACAGAATTTATCCTGGAGTATCTAAGCCTTGTACAGCTGCTCCCCCACTACTCTGTGATTATCTGAGAAGCCAGCTGAAAGCTCTGTTTCAGGCTTCTCCTTTTTCATGCAGTATGGCTTTACTGTAGATATTTGATAAAATGATGTGTGTGACAAAGAGATGTGTTTCAGAACATAAACAGAAATACCCTTGTTAAAGTATTTAAAGCCTCAGGTCTGTTACTAAACTGCTCACCAATGGTTGTGGTGTCCGTTGATGTTGCTCCCATGGGTGCCAGAATGGCGCAGAGCTCCCTCAGCATGATACAGTATTTGAAATGGGGGTCAAAGACACAAAAAATAGGGAGAACACACTGGTAGTTAGAGTGGTTATTTCAGATGAGTTAGAGAGGGGGTAGGTGAAGAGAAGGGCAGCAGGCAGCTGTGCAGCAGCGGTCCTTTTCAGAATGCTAGGCTGCGCAGGGAAGCAGTGGTCCTCTACTGAGGCAACCTAGGCTGAGACAGGGGGATAGTATGTTATCATATGCTAATAGATATCCATATGCTAATCATATCCTTGTAGATCTGTCCAGCAGACTCAAGCAGGAGCCAGTATCTCCCTATGTCTAAGGGAACTAACACAGGGAAAAGCCAAGAAAAGGGGGAAAACTATGAGAAGCTTTAGAAATAATTAGGTCTGTAGATGAAACCAGTGCAAGGTCCTGTTCTGCTGCCAACACATAACTCCACCGGGAAGCTTTGTGCTGTTTACCTTACATACTGCACGGCAAAATTCCTTCTAGGTGACCACTTAAGGAGCTGAAAAAAATATTTCATAGGAAAGATGGTCTTCAAATAAAGTGAAGCATAACAACTCAACAGGCTGGGAATGCTTTGGGACAGTCTGTTAGGACAGATGGCTGCTTAACAAGAATGGTCTCTTGACCAGGTTTCTCTGTCTGCATTCCAGGTGCCTGCACGTAAGGAAGCAGATCACATGCACTGTTTCAAATGTGTATCGATTTGCCAGTGGGGAGAGAGAGAAAACTCCATCTTTGATAAAGAATTTGATTTGATGATCATTTACAGACCACACCACATGAAGTCTTGACACTGTTTCTTCACCCTAATTACTTTGTGAGCCATCTGGTGCACCTGCTGTTGCAGCACGGCAGGAATAACAGTTTTACACCCTCCCTCCCTTTTCTTTTCCTTTTTTCTCACAGTGAGA